>NC_091472.1:33646082-33956082 GCF_036971445.1 Narcine bancroftii
TATAGAGCAACTAACCATATGAATTAAATTATCTTAGCCAAATATATTTTAAGGTGTTTCACGGAGTACAAACAGGTTTGAAACAAGCCAAATAAAGAAATACAAGAGCTACAAATCAAGGAACAATAACAGGTCAAAAGTAGAAGCCTGTAGATATTTCTCAGTTGTACAGACATAAAAGATTATGTAAAATGGAATTGAAATGAGAAGACAAATTTAAAATTGAGGATTTATATAAACATGAACCAAATATGCCAGCTAATCTAGAACTTGATTTGGTTCAGACATGATCAGGATCACCTCAAATCTTCAGTGGGTGAAACAAGGGAGTCTGTCCAGGATTATAATAGAATGATTCAAACTGAGGTAAAAGCATGTAAAACGTCAGAGGGTAGAGCAGTCTTGTACAGGCAAGTCCCATTTCATGGGGGGTCTTACATTCTTAGAAAACAGGTCAGATTGCGATTTTCCAAAATACGTCATCCCTGCCTTCAAGTTGCAAAGCAATTTATGTTGATATATTTGCTCCACTTCCACCCCCACACTCACCTAAAGAATTAACTTTGCTCTGTACCTCAGATTTTTGGACAGTGATTTCTGAATTACGTAGGGGTAAAATTAACAAATCGATACAGCCTTAACATGGGGGTGATTTATTTTTTTTTAATATAAAACAGAATTATCATAATGGATGCTTTGAAAGACAATATAAAGCTTTTAGTGAGTTCTGGAAATCTTTATTTGAAAACGCACCACTTAAAAAAAAAGACTAATGTAATGAACATGAGGAAGTGGTCATCGTCGGAGTGGACTGGCTCAACAGGTTTCAGCCAGAACAGGTAAAAGGCAAAGGATAGTAGGAGTTGAAGTAAGAAAGTGAAACTCTATTTAAGGAACAAAAAGGATTTAGCAAGTAGGCACAGGTGAGGGCAGGTTTTGGTTTCATATTGTTCTTCTAGTCATAAAAAGTGGGAAAGGCAGCCAAGGCTCCTCTTGCAGAATATGGGTTGTCAGGGGAGCCAGCAGTATCCCTGATTACTTCATTTGTGAGAAGTGCATCTAGCTGCAGCTCCTAACGAGCTGAATTAAGGAACTGGAGCTGGAGTTGGATCATTCAGGAGGCTGGGGGGAGTGAAAGACAGAAGTGAGAAAGAGAACAGGCAGGCAATGCAGTTCTGTGGCCATTCCCCTTAATGACAAGTATATCATTTTGGATACTGTTAGGGGAGGACGACCTACCAGGCACAAGCCAAGATGATTAGGTCTCTGGCACGATGGCTAAGAAGGAAAGGGAGGAGAAGAGACCAACTGTAGTGATTGGGGATTCCATAGTTAGGGAGATAGAGAAGAGGTTCTGTGGAAGAGATCGAGTATCCGGATGGCATGTTGCCTCCCTGGTGTCAGGTCCAAGATATCTCAGATCAACTTCATGGCATTCTCAGGAGGGAGGGTGAGCAGCCAGATGTCGTGATCCATATAGGGACCAATGACATGGGTAGGAAAGGTGAGGAGGTCCTGCAAAGAGAGCTCAGGGAGTTAGGCACTAGGTTGAAGGTCAGGACCCCCATTGTTGTGATCTCAGGATTGCTACCCATGCCACATGCTAGTGAGGTTAGAAATAGGAGGATAATGCAGCTTAATATGTGGCTAAAAACATGGAGCAGGAGGGTGGGCTTCAGGTTTCTGGATAATTCAGCTATCTTCCAGGGAAGGTGGAGCCTGTTCTGACAGGATGGCTTGTATCTGAACAGGAGGGAACTGATAACCTTCTGGGAAGGTGTGGTAGTGCTGCTCCAGTGGGTTTCAACTAGATTTGCAGGGGGATGGGAACTAGAGTGCCAGAGAAGATAGAGGAGTGGAGGAGGGAAAAGGTGATGTTAAAATTACATGCACCATTCGACGTCAACGGATTGTACCTGGTGGAAATTTTCTAAAGTACATCTATTTCAATGCAAGGAATATTTTAGGAAAGGCAGACGAGCATAGAGCTTCGATTGGCTTGTTGAATTATGGCATTGTGGCCATTAGTGAATGCAGGAGAGGCAGGACTGGCAGTTCAATGTTCCGTGCCTCTGTTGCTTTAGACGTGATAGAACAGGAGTCTGGGGAGTGGTGTCAGGGGATGAAAGGGGAAAGAGTGGCATTCCTCATCAAGGAAAATATCATAGCTGTGCTCAGGCAGGACAGACGAGAGGACTTGTATACTGAGACTATATGGTGGAGCTGACAAACAGGAAAGGTATGACCACACTCATGGGGTTGTATTATAAACTGCCCAATCGTCAGCAAGAATTGGAGGAGCAAATCTGGAGAGAGATAGCAGAGAGCAGAAGGAAACACAAGGTTGTGATAGGAGGGGATTTTAATTTTCCACATATTGACTGAGACTCCCATGGTGTAAAATAGCTGGATGGCTTGTAGTTTATTAAATGTGTTCAGGAAAGTTTTCTAATATGTAGAAGTGCTAATTAAAGAGAGTGTAATACTAGATCTCCTTTTAGGGAACAAAAACAGGACAGGTGACAGAAATACATGTAGGGGAACATTTTGGGTCCAGTGTTCATAATGCCATTAGTTTCAAGTTGATTATGGAGAAGGAAAGGTCTGGGCCTCGGGTTGAGATTCTAAATTGGAGAAAGGCTAATTTTGAGGGAATGAGAAAGGATCTAGAATAGGTGTATTAAGGTCAATTATGTTCATGCAAGGATGGACCTTCAAAGATGAAATTTTGAGAGTACAGAGTTTGTATGTTCCTGTCATGTTTAAAGGTAAGGTTAACAGGCACAGAGAACCTAGGATTTTGAGGGATACTGGAGATCTGGTTTGGATGAAGAGAGAGGTGTATAGCAGGTGTAGGCAATGTGGAGCAAATTAGGTACTTGAGGAGTATTTTAAAAATTAAAGAAAAACCTAAAGAAAGAAATTACGAGAGCATAAAAAAAGACACAAGGTTGCTTTGGCAAGGAATGAAGGAAAATCTACAGGTATATTAAGAGCAAAAGCATAGTAAGGGACAAAATTGATACCTTCGAAAATTTGAGAGGTTGTCTTTGAACGGAGCAAAAAGAGATGGGGGAGATCATAAATGTTTTTTTCCCCATCAGTATTCTCTCAGAAAACAGGCACAGAGTTGCGGGGAAGTAAGGAAAACAAGCAGTGAAGTCATGGAACTTTTTCAGATTAAAGAGGATGAAGTGCTTGCTGTCTTAAAGCAAGTAAGGGTGGATAAATCGCCAGGATCTGACAAGATATTCCCTCAGGCCTTGAGGGAGGATAGTGTAGAAATTGCAGAGGCTCTGGAAGAAATATTTAAAATGTCCTTAGCCACGGGTGTGGTGCCGGAAGATTTGAGGGTAGCTCAAGTTATTCCATCATTTAAAAAAGGCTTCAAAAGAACCCTGGAAATTATAGACTGGAGAGTTTGATGTCAGTAGTAGGAAAATTATTGGAAGGTGCTCAATTATTTGGAATAGCCAGAAACTGATTAGGAATAGTCAATGTGGCTTTGTGCATGATAGATTGTGTTTAACCCGGTACCGCACGGATGACAGTCTCTTCAATCTGAGGTGCCTGCAAGCTCACACCAAGACACAAGAGCAACTTGTCTGTGAACTACTCTTTGCAAACGATGGCGCTTTAGTTGCCCATCAGAGCCAGCTCTCCAGCGCATGACGTCCTGTTTTGCGGAAACTGCCAAAATGTTTTGCCTGGAAGTCAGCCTGAAGAAAATTGAGGTCCTCCATCAGCCAGCTCCCCACCATGACTACCAGCACCCCCACATCTCCATCGGGCACACAGAACTCATAACAGTCAACCAGTTTACCTACCTCAGCTGCACCATTTCATCTGATGCAAGGATCGACAAAGAGATAGAGAACTGACTCGCCAAGACAAATAGCACCTTTGGAAGGCTACACAAGAGTCTGGAAAAACAACCACCTGAAGAAACACACAAAGATCAGCGTGTACAGAACCATTGTCATACCCACGCTCCTGTTCAGCTCTGAATCATGGGTCCTCTACCGGCATCACCTATGGCTCCTAGAACGCTTCCATCAACGCTGTCTCCGCTCCATCCTCAACATTCATTGGAATGACTTCATCACCAACATCGAAGTACTCAAGCTGGCAGAGTCTGCAAGCATCAAATCCATGCTACTGAAGACCCAACTGCGCTGGGTGGGTCACGTCTCCAGAATGGAAGACCATCACCTTCCCAAGATCGTGTTCTATGGCGAGCTCTCCACTGGCCACCGAGACAGAGGTGCACCAAAGAAGAGGTACAAGGACTCAGGGATTTGTGTGGGGACCATTGTTTGTTGTATATATCAGTGATCTGGATGATAATGTGGTAAATTGGATCAGCGAGTTTGCTGATGACACTAAGATTGGAGGCATTGTGGACAGCGAGGAAGATTTTCAAAGCTTGCAGAGGGATCTGGACGAGCTAGAAGAAAGGGCCAAAAAAATGGCAGATGGAGTTTAATGTGAGGTGATGAATTTTGAAAGGGCAAACCAAGGTAGGAGATACACAGGGCACTGAGATCTGGAAATACAACTACATTGTTCCCTGAAGATGACGTCACATATGGACAGGGTGGCAAAAAATGTTTTTGGTTCTTAAGTCTTTATAAATCAAAGAACTGAATACAGAAGTTGGGATGTTATGCTGACATTGTTTAAGATATTGGTGAGGCCAAATTTGTAATATTGTGTGCAGTTCTTGGTGTCTATCTATAGGAAGGATATCAATAAGATTGAAAGAGCACAGAGATTATTTACTAGGATGTTGCCAGGTATTAAGGAGTTGAGTTACAGGGAACGATTAAACAGGTTAGGATTTCATTCTTTGGAGCGAAGAAGATTGAGGTTTACAAGATATTGAAAGGTATAGATAGAGTGGATGTGAATAGGTTTTTTCCTCTTAGACTGTGGGGGGGGGGGGGGGGGGTGGGAGATAAATATGAGAGGTCATAGTTTTAAGCTGAAGAGGGAACATTAGGGGGAAGTTCTTCACTCAGAGAGTGGTGGGAGTGTGGAATGAGCTGCCATCTGATGTAGTGAATGCAGGCTCCATCATGTGTTTTAAGAATAAATTGGATAGGTACATGGATAGGAGAGGCTGGAGGGTTAGGGAATGGGAGCAGGTCAGTGGGACTAGGGAGATGATGGTCAACACAGACTAGAGGGGCCAAATAGCCTGTTTTGTATGCTGTAGCATTCTATGGTTCTATTATTTATGTTTTGGGAGTGTCTGAACTTAGAACATTTTTGGAAAGAGATTTTCCAAACTTTATCAATGATTCATTGTAGCGGATCACTCGAGGCTTAATCTAACCTGCTCAGGAGGTTCCAAGTGACATCATGGTGTCACAATGCTATGACATCATTTGGAATGATGCGTGTAACTGAGTCAATGACTTTTACTGAACTTCGACTCGACTACGTCTGATCATTTTCTTGTTCTTCATTTTGCAATGCCACACAGCTGCTACACCATGTCCTTTGATTACTTTATTTGGTTTTTCTCTAGAAGAGGATATCTCGGTCCTCAATCCAGAAGAGATTCTTAGCTTTTGCTTTGTTGATAGCTAGATGAGCAATTCAATGGTTATATGATATCATGTCTTATTTAAGTTTGCAAAAAAAATCAAGTTGGTCAAGGTAGTCTGGAGAATGACTTCAAAGTCTGAATTTGATATGATGTGGGGCCCATTCATGGATTATTATCATAATCTGAATATTGAAGTGGTGTGGATGCTCTGGAGATTCCCTGCCTGGTGTCTGGGGGCTGTTATTTGATTCATATTTACAATATATACAGATAATCTTGTTTCGAGTGTCGGGATAGATTAGTAGGGTGAATTTTTTTTTACCTTTCATTATTAAGACTCATAGGTGGGGAGGGGGGGTTTAACTACAGATTATGCATCATATCACACAACAAATAAGTATAAAATATTTGATGTAAGGGAATTTTATGTGCATTATTTGTATAATGTCTGTATTCCATATTGATTTTGGATGCAATACACGATTTAATTGTTTAATTATTATAATTATAGATTTTGATGTCCTGAATGAAAAAGTTTAATATAATGATTATAGTTAATGCTTCTAATTTTCAATTGATATGTAACACATGTTTGATTTATGTTATCATTAATATACCTTGTGTAAATGGTTTTTGTTAAAGTGAATAAAAATATTTTTAAAAGAAATAGTGAATTGGATTCGACAATTGCTGGACGGGAGAAGCCAGAGAGTAGTGGTGGATGACTGCTTTTCAGAACTGGAGGCCTGTGACTAGTGGTGTGCCTCAGGGATCAGCGCTGGGACCATTGTTGTCTGTTATCTATAATGATCTGGATGATAATGTGGTAAATTGGATCCACAAGTTTGCAGATGACACGAAGATTGGAGGCGTTGTGGACAGCGAAGGAGGTTTTCAAACCTTGCAGAGGGATCTGGACCAGCTGGAAAAATAGGCTGAAAAATGGCAGATGGGATTTAATGCAGACAAGTGCGAGGTGTTGCATTTCGGAAGGACAAATCAAGAAAGGACGCGCACAGTGAATGGCAGGGTTCTGAGGAGTGCAGTAGAACAGAGGGAACTGGGAATACAGATACAGAGTAAATGTAGATAGACTTTTTCCACTGAAGGTAGGTGAGATACAAACCAGAGGACACGGGTTGAGTGAAAGTGGAAAATTTTAGGGGAACACGAGGGGAAACTTCTTCACACAGAGAGTGGTGGGAATGTGGTTGACCTGCCAGCTAAGGTGGTAAATTTAACACTTAAGAAGAATTTGGACAGGTACATGAATGGGAGAGGTATAGAGGGCTATGGTCAGGGTGCAGGTCAGAGGGACAAGAGAGAATAGTCCAGCACAGACTAGAAGGGCCGAAAGGCCTGCTTCTGTGCTAATAGGGCAGGGGATGGGAACCTACAAAGAAAGAATGAGGAAGGTGGTACAGAGACCAAAGCTAGAGTTAAGAAAAAGAAAAATGTAGGGGAGAAAAGTCAAAAGCAAAAGATGTAGAGGTCACTAGATTCTAAAAGGGCAATTAGCATAAGGGCACTTCATCTGAATGCCCGAGGTATTAGAAATAAGGTTAGTGAACTTGAGGCGCAAATCGGTACCCAGACATATGATTTAGTGGCCATCACAGAAACATGGTTACAAGATGGACATGAATGGGAATTAAATATTCAAGAGCATCAGGTAATAAGAAAAGATAGGCAGGAAGGTAAAGATGGTGGTGTGGCACTCTTAATTAGGGATGAGAGACAATACAAGATCTAAGGAGCAAAATGTTGAGTCCATCTGGGTAGAGATTAAGAATAGTAAAGGGGGAGGGGAAAAAAAATCACTGGTGGGAGTTGTCTATTGTCCACAAAATAACAATAGCACAGTGACACAGGCAATTAACCGAGAGATAGCTGAGGCATGTAAGAACTGAATGACAGTTGTTGTGGGAGATTTGACATCCACATAGATTGGGAAAATCAAGTTGGTCAAGGTAGTCTGGAGAATGACTTCATAGAATGTATCCGTGATAGCTTTCTTCAGCAGCAGGTTAAGGAACCAATAAGGGAGAATGCTATTTTAGATCTAGTATTGTGCTATGAGGTAGGTAAAATTAACAATCTAGTAGTTAGGGACCCTCCTGGAAAAAGTGATCATGTATGATTGAATTTCTCATACAGATGAAGGGTGCAATAGTTAGATCTGAAACTAGTGTATTATGCTTGAACAGGGGAGACTATAACAGGATGAGGGAGGAATTGGTCATCATGGACTGCAACTAGTTGGCAGAACAGTTGAGGAACAGTGGAAGACTTTCAACGAGATTTTTCAGGGCTCAACAAAAATATATTCCCATTAAAAATAACGGTGGGAAGAGTCAGCCTCAGTTAATTAAGGAAATAAAGGAAAGTATAAAATTAAAAGCTCATATGCACAAAGTAGCCAAGAGTAGTGGGAAACGGAAAGATGGGAAAAACATTAAAAGGCAACAAAGGACAACTAAACAAAATCAGGAAAGGGAAGAAGGATTATGAAGGTAAATTAGCACAAAATATAAAAACAGATAGCAAAAAAAATAATAAATATATAAAATGGAAGAGGGTAGCTAAAGTCAACATAGGTCCCTTGGAAGATGAGAAAGGGAAATTGATATTGAGTAATGAGGAAATGGCCGAGGCATTGAACAGATATTTTGTGTCAGTCTTTATGTTGGAAGCCATTTGCCAAAATTCTCTAGATTCTGTGCAGGACCTGGCAGATTGGAAGACAGCAAATGTCATGCCACTTTTTAAAAAGGGATGAAGGCAGAAGATAGGTAACTATTAGCCAATTAGCTTAACATCTGCATTTGGGAAAATGCTTGAAGCTGTCATTAAGAATGAAAAGATTCAATCTGGCAGACACAGCATGGCTTCAGAAAGGGCAGGTCTTATTTGACAAACTTGCTGGGGTTCTTTGAGGATATAATGGGTGTAGTCGATAGAGGGGAACAGGTTGAAGTTGCATATTTGGATTTCCAGAAGGCTTTTGATAAGGTGCCACACAAGAGATTTATCAATATGATACAGATGAAGGGAGTCAGGGGAAGTATATTGGCATGGATTGAGAATTGGTTAACTGACAGTAGGCAAAGAGTCAGAATAAATAGGTGTTTTTCTGATTGGCAAATTGTAAGTGAGGGGCTGCAGGGGTCTGTGCTAGGCCTGCAGCTGTTCACCATTAACATTGATGATTTGGAAGAGGGGACAGAGTGTGGTGTAGCCAAGTTTGTGGATGATACTAAACTGAGTGGAAAACCAAATTGTACAGAGGATGTGGAGAGGCTGCAGAAGGGATGAGGTAAGAAAAATAGAAGAGAAGATTATTCTTTAAATGGTGAAAAACTTCAGTATGTTGTAGTGTAGAAGGACTTGGGAGTGCTTGTGCAATGATCACAAGAAGTTGGTTTGTAGGTACAACAGGTTATAAAGAAGGCAAATGGAATGTTCGCCTTCATTGCTAGAGGAATTGAATTCAAGAACAGTGAGTCATAATGCAACTATACAAGGTACTGGTGAAGCCTCACCTGGAGTACTGTGTGCAGTTCTGGTCTCCATACTTGAGGAAGGATATACTGGCCTTGGAGGTAGTCCAGAGGAGGTTCACCAGGTTGATCCCGGAGATGAGGTAGTTAACCTACGCATGTGATTATTCTCAGAAGAATGAGAGGAGATCTTATAGAAACATATAAAATTATGAAAGGGATAGATAAGATAGAGGCAGCAAAATTGTTTTCATTGGTAGGTGAGACCAGAACTAGGAGACACAGCCTCAAGATTCAGGGGAGTAGATTTAAGGCGGAAATGATGAACAACTGTTTATTCCCCCAGAGAGCAGTGAATCTGTGGAATTCACTGCTCAGGGAAGCAGTTGAGGCTACTTCATTAAACTTAATTAAGGTTTAGTTAGATTTTTGTTTACATAAAAAAGGAATCAAGGGATATGGGAAAAGCAGGTAGGGTGGAGTTGAGTCAATGATTGGATCAGCCATGATCTTGTTGAATGGTGGAGCGGGCTCGATGGGGTGGATGGCCTACACCTGTTCCTATTTCTTATGTTCTTATGGTTCTAATTACACACAAGAATTTGAACTGCCAGTGTTTTCTACTGCTTTCCAAGTGGACTGGGAAACATTTTTCATTGTTATGGTTCTTAGAACCAGTTTTTAAATGGACTTTCAAATTAAAATTACCTAACGGCCCAGTTCATAAACACTACATGCTGTCATGAAGTATACTAATTATGCACAATATTTTCCTCCTGATGTTACATTTCTTCCTTTCTGACCCTAAAATAATTTAAGGTCAAGTAAAGAGCCAAACATGCATTTTGATTTCTTCTGCCCAAAACAAGTTGAAGGTCAGACAAATCTTGATTTCCTTTCATTTTGTTCTTCCCTCCACAAGTACATAGAATACAGAACACGAATAGGCCTTTCAGCCTATGCGTGTGCGCACCAAACATAATGTACAAACTAAAACACTCCTGCTTGCTCATAATAGATATCCCTCTATTCTCTTCATATTCACGTAAATATCCAGAAGCCTTTTAAATACTATTATTGTATCTGCTTCCACAAATGCTCCTGGGAGCCTGTTCCAGGCATTCATCACTCACTGTTAAACATATGCCCCACGCACCTCCTTTAAACTTCCTACTGTGAATACCTAACCTTGAGAAAAAATCCAGACTGTCAACACTAACAATGCCCCTCATGATTTTATAAACCCCTCACCCTCCTATGCTCCAGGAAAAATAATTTGTTCAATCTCTCCCTTAACTCAATCTAAACCAGGCAATATCCTGCTAAACCTCAAATGTATCCTTTCCAAAGCCTCTATATGCTTCATGAAATGAGGCCGCCAGAATTTCACATGGTATTCCAAGTGAAGCTTATCTAAAGCTTTGTAAAGCTGCAACATGGTTTCCTTACTTTTATATTCAACGCCTCTGCTTCTCTTACAATTAAGAAAAGTATACCATATGCCTTCTTTATCATCCTATTTACTTCCAATGGCCACTTTCAAGAAACCATGGAACTCAAGTCCCAGGTCGTTCTGTACATTGATGCTTTTAAGTGCCTTGTCATTACTCTTGCATTTGACCTCCCAATATGCAAGTATTTTTGATGCTGGCTGCCTTCTTGAGGCAATGCCTTTCATATTAATCTGCAATAGATGTCAAAGCCTGTGATGGGTCTGGCTATGTTTGCTACTATCTGCAGCCTTCTGCATTCCTGGCCACTTCCAAACCAGGCTACCAATCAGTATACTTTCCACAGCGCACCTCTGGAAGTCTGATGGGAGTATTCAACAACATGATAAATCTCCTCAGACTCCTTTGAAAGTAAAGGCATTGGTGTGCCTTCTTCTCAATGTGGTAGCACCAGGAATACAGAGTGGAAGATCAGCTCAATGACATCTGACATTGACCTGTGGTAGCATTAAGCAAATTGAAGTGGGTCCAGGTCCTACCTGAGATAGGACTGCCTATATTTTAATTGATCTATATCCAGTTACATTCTTTTATACCCATCTACACTGTCCACAACTCCACCAACCTTTGCATCATCTCCAAACTTATTGATCCACCCACCTATTTTTGCATACAGGTTATTGATATATGTCACAAACAACACTTGTCCCAACAGCTCTCCCTGCAGAATACCACTGGCCACAAACACCTATCCAGAAGAACATCTCTCCATCACCACCCTCTGTCACCAAGGGCCAGTAAATTGCATATCCAATCCATCAATTCATCATGGATCCATCCCATGGAGTAAATTCAACCGAGTTAGGGAACTGGAGCTGGAATTGGATGAACTGCAGATCTTGAGGGAGGCAGAGGTAGATGCAGACAAGAATGTCAGGTAGGCCGTCACCCACAAAATTCAAGAGGCAGGTAACTGGGTGACTGTCAGAAGAGGGAAGGGGAAGATGCAGACAGTGCAGAGAACCCTGTGGCCATTCTAATCAATAACAGGTAAACAGTTTCATGTCTTTGGCCCCCCAGCTCAGAAGGGAAGATGGGAGAAGAGGAGAGCGATGGTGATTGGGGACTCATTGGTAAGGCAATTTGATAAGGGAGTTCTGTGAATGAGATTGAGACTCCCAGATGATATGTTGCCTCGCAGGTGTCAGGGTCACGGATGTCTCTGATCGAGTTCATAGTATTCTGGAGGGGGAGAGTAAGCAGCCAGATGTTGTGGTCCATGTGGGGACCAATGACATAGAGAGGAGTAGGGATGAGGTCTTGAAGAGGAAATACAGGGAGTGAGCAAGGAAGTTAAAAAGCAAGACCTCAACGGTCAGGATTGCTGCCTGTGCCACGCGCCAGAGTGAGTAGGAACAGGAGGATGTGGCAGATGAATGCACGCTGAAGAGTTGGTGCAAGGGTTCAAATGTGTGTATCATTGAGGTCTCTTCTGGGGAAGGTCTGACCTCTACAAAAGGAAAGGCTGCACTTGAACTGGAGGGGGATCAATATCCTGGCAGGCAGGTTTGATAGAATTGTTGAGGAGGGTTTAAACTAGTTTGGCAGGGGGGTGAGAATCAGAATGAGAGTGCAGAGATTAGGGTAGAAGGGAACTATGGTGTTACGGTCAAGAAAAAGGAAAATGGAACAGTCAAAAATAATGTGCAACAAAGAAGATGAAAAAGACAGGCAGGTGAAAAGACAAGATAATTTGTTGTACAATGGAAATAGAGAGAAAACGAAAACAGATACTGGTCTAAGGGTACTGTCCCTAAATGCACAGAGCATTAGGAATAAAGTAGATGACCTTGTTGTACAGCGACAGATTAAAAAGATATGACATTGTGGCCATCAACACAACATGGCTTAATGATGGATGTGATTGGGAGCACAGTACACAGTGTATAGGAAGGATAGGCAGGTAGGTAGAGGGGGTTGCGTGGCCGTGAAGGTAAGCAATGATATAAAAATCACAAGAAAGAAGGGACATAGGGACAGAAATGGCAGAATCCTTATGGGTTGAGTTAAGAAATGCCAAAGGTAAAAGGACCCTATCAGCAGTTATATACAGGCCCCCAAAGAGCAGCCGGAAAGAGGAATATGAGCTATAGCTGGAGATAGAAAAAGCCTGTCAGAAGGAGAATGTCAAATTAATTATGGGGGATTTTTAACATGAAAGGGGATTGGGAAAGTCAGGAAGGTACTTGATCTGAGGAGAGAGAGTTTGTAGAATACCTATGGGATGGCTTTTTGGAGCAACTTGTCAATAAGCCCATCAGGGGATCAGCGGTTTTGGATTGGGTGATGTGTATGAACCTGAAGTGATTTAAGAATTAAAAGTAATGGAACCATTAGTAAGTAGTGATCATAAGATGATTGAGTTCAGTTTCAAGATTGAAAAGGAAAAGCTTATTTCAGATGTGTCAATATTTCAGTGAAACAAAGGGAATTACAGTGGTATGAGAGAGGAACTGGCCTAAGTCGACTGGAAACGTAAACTAGATGGAGGGATGACAGAGCAGAATTAGATGATATTTCTACAAAGAAATAAAGAAAGCGCAGAATAAATATATTCCAATAAAATAGCACAAATATGCCTAACTAGAGAGGTCAAGGCTATAATAAAAGCAAAAGGGAGGACAGACAAGGAAGCAAAAATTTGTGGAAACACAGAGGACTGGGAAACTTTTAAAAGCTTACAGAAAAAGACAAAGGAAGTCATTAGGAAAGAAAGGAAGTTGGCAAATAACATGCAAAAGGACACTAAGAGGTTTTTTAATTATATAAAAAGTGAGAGGGACACGGGTAGATATAGGACTGATTGAAAATGATGCTGGAGAAATTATAATGGGTACAAAGAGATGGCAGAGGAAATAAATGAATATTGTGTATTGGTCTTCAATGAAGAAGACAATGGCAATATATCCGATAGGCAGAGGTCTCAGGGAATAGAATTGTACAGTCAGGATTACTAGAGAGATAGTGCTTAGTAAGGTGAATGGACTGAAGGTAGATCAGTCTCCCAGACCAGACAAGATGCACCCATGGGCTCTGAAGGAAATGGCTTTGGAATTCATTTTACAGAAATCAATAGACTGGCATAGTTCCAGAGGATTGCAAGGTAGCAAATGTAGTTCTGCTGTTTAAGAAAGGGGAGAGGCAGAGAAAGGGAAATTATAGACCAATTAGTCTGACGTCAATAGTTGGAAAGTTATTGGAGTCAATCCTCAAGGATGTGGTTATGAAATACTTCAAGGTGCGTGGCATGATAGGTCCAAGTCAGCATGGCCTCCTGAAAAGATCCTACCTCACCAACCTAATAGAATTTTTTGAGAAATTCTCAAGTAGTATGGACAAGGATGTTGTGTATTTGGATTTTCAAAAGGCCTTTGATAAAGTGTCACATAAGAGGCTGCTTAATAAGATGAAAACCCATGGAATTACAGGAAGATACAAGATTGGGTGGAGCAATGGCTGATAGGCAGAAAGCAAAGGTAGGGAGTAAAGGGATTCTCGTTCTGGTTGGTTGCCAGTTATTAGTGGTGTTCCGCAGGGGTTGGTGTTAGGGACGCATCTTTTCATAATGTATATTGATTATTTAGTGAATAGTTTTGTGACCAAGTTAGCAGATGACACCAAGATAGATGGTGGAGTAGGAAGTGTTGATGAAACCATAAGGTTGCAGAGAGATTTGGACAGTTTAGTAGAGTGGGCAAAGAAATGGCAGATGAGAAACAATGTTGAGAAATGTACAGTTATACACTTTGGAAGAGGAAATAAACAGGCAGATTATTATTTGGAGGGGAGAAAATTCAAAATTTGGAAGTGCAAAGGGACTTAGGGGTCCTCGTGCAGAATAACCTAAAGATTAACCACCAAGTTGAATCAGCATGAAAAGAAGGCGAATGCTATGTTGGCATTGTTTCAAGGGGAATAGCGTACAAGAGTAAAGAGGTGTTGATGAGGCTCTATGGAGCACTGGTGAGACCTCATTTGAAGTACTGTATGCAGTTTTGGGCCCATTAGAAATAATGTAATAATGCTGGAGTATAGAGAAGATTTACTAGGATGATTCCAGGAATGCAAGGGCTAACATATGAGGAATGCATAGAAACATTTCAAGTGCTGAAAGGATTGGACAGAGTAGATGTGAATAAGATGTTTCCCTTGGTGGGTGAATCCAGGACAAGAGGCACAGTCTTAGAATGAGAACAAAGATGAGAATTTTTTTTAGCCAGAGAGTCATGGATTTGTAGAATTCATTGTTACATACAGCTGAGGAGGCCAGATCATTGGGGGAGTTGAGAAGGGAAATTGATAGGTATCTAATTAGTCAAGATATCAAAGGATAAGGGGAAAAGGCCAGAATTTGGAACTAGATGTGAGAACAGTTTAGCCCAGGGTGGATTTGCGAGCAGACTCGATGGGCCGAATGGCCTGCCTCTGTTCCTTTTTCTTGTGATCTTGTGAAATTTCAAGTTTCTTTTTCCACCTTTGCTAGGAAAATTATTTAAATTGCTTATTTGTTACATGGTTCATAAAGTTGCACCTTTTTCTTTAAACCATTCAGCATTGACCATTCTGCTTAAAACAAGAACACAACTCCTGAAATAAATATAAAATTGTAAATAAAAAGTAGTATTTGAGCAAAAACATTTACCTTGTCATACTGGCAAACAATTACATTTTCTGTATCAAATAGATCAGGTACTTCCTGTTCACTCACATCATCTCCCGAATTCAATGGATCCTGTCAAAAAAGTAGGCAATTAATCTAGCAATCTTTCATTATTAAAGATGAATGTCAATAAAATATCTGCAATCTATTGTTAAGAATTTAAAAGAGTAGGGATATACGTCTATCACTTGTATCCAAGATTTAAGCATAACAAAGGAAAAGAGCTGCATTATCATGGAGCCTTAAATGACCTTAGTCCTTCCCAAAATATTTACAATGCTATACTTTAAATTTAACCACTAATGCAATGAAGAGGAAAGAGCGTAAAAAAAGGCAAGTTATGCCCAATTTACACGTTCGTCTTGATTTGCAGCAATCACAGCAGCCAATAAACCTGAATGACCAATTATGTCACATTTCTCTGATAATGTTCTGGCACAACACAACTAAATAAGGATTATGTGTAATATTCACTATTTTAATAACAAAATGTCAACAAATGATTCAGTAATTGCTAATGCCATTGTTTTGAATGGTAGCTTTTTTTCCCAAATGTGTTTGCCTCAACCACTGAAAGCTGTCAGGTATAAGTGGCTAACCTTCCTTTGGTGCAACAGCAAAAGAATAGGCACTCAAGTTCCATCACATAATCAATCATTCCCCCTTTTGTAATGTAATTATACTCTTAATTTTCAAAAGACACTTTTGTTTCGCACGAATTGCAAAACAGACAAAACAGTGCTGGAGGGGAATGCATAAACAGTCATTGAACAATACCCAAAGAGAAAGGTAATGATTTGAGAAAGGTAATCATTCGCAGGATTTTTCTGTTAGGAATAGTCTCCAATATGCCAGTATTGGTCATTCACACTGGAACGACCAAATCCTGAAAATCTCCGTATTCGTGCGCCTTTTTACACAGTAAGCCGGCATTCACACTGGAACGACCAAATCCTGAAAATCTCCGTATTAGTGCGCCTTCTTACACAGCAAGCCGGCATTCACACTGGAATGACCAAATCCTGAAAAGCTCCGTATTAGTGCACCTTCTTACACAGCAAGCCGGCATTCACACTGGAATGACCAAATCCTGAAAAGCTCAGTATTAGTGCTCCTTTTTACACAGCAAGCCGGCATTCACACTGGAACGACCAAATCCTGAAAAGCTCCGTATTAGTGCTCCTTTTTACACAGCAAGCCGGCATTCACACTGGAACAACCAAATCCTGAAAAGCTCCGTATTAGTGCACCTTTTTACACAGCAAGCCGGCATTCACACTGGAACAACCAAATCCTGAAAATCTCCATATTAGTGCGCCTTTTTACACAGCAAGCCGGCATTCACCTGGAGCAACCAAATCCTGAAAAGCTCCGTATTAGTGCACCTTTTTACACAGCAAGCCGGCATTTACACTGGAACGACCAAATACTGAAAAGCTCCATATTAGAGCGCCTTTTTACACAGCAAGCCGGCATTCACACTGGAACGACTAAATCCTGAAAATATCCGTATTAGTGCGCCTTATAACACAGCAAGCCGGCATTCACACTGGAATGACCAAATCCTGAAAAGCTCCGTATTAGTGCGCCTTTTTACACAGCAAGCCGGCATTCACACTGGAACGACCAAGTCCTGAAAATCTCCATATTAGAGCGCCTTTTTACACAGCAAGCCGGCATTCACACTGGAACGACTAAATCCTGAAAATATCCGTATTAGTGCGCCTTATAACACAGCAAGCCGGCATTCACACTGGAATGACCAAATCCTGAAAAGCTCCGTATTAGTGAGCCTTTTTACACAGCAAGCCGGCATTCACACTGGAACGACCAAATCCTGAAAATCTCCGTATTAGTGCGCCTTTTTACACAGCAAGCCAGCATTCACACTGGAACGACCAAATCCTGAAAATCTCCATATTAGTGCGCCTTTTTACACAGCAAGCCGGCATTCACACTGGAACGACCAAATCCTGAAAAGCTCCGTATTAGTGCGCCTTTTTACTCAGCAAGCCAGCATTCACACTGGAACGACCAAATCCTGAAAAGCTCCGTATTAGTGCGCCTTTTTACACAGCAAGCCGGCATTCACACTGGAACGACCAAATCCTGAAAAGCTCCGTATTAGTGCTCCTTTTTACACAGCAAGCCGGCATTCACACTGGAACGACCAAATCCTGAAAAGCTCCGTATTAGTGCGCCTTTTTACACAGCAAGCCGGCATTCACACTGGAACGACCAAATCCTGAAAATCTCCATATTAGTGCGCCTTTTTACACAGCAAGCCGGCATTTACACTGGATCAACCAAATCCTGAAAAGCTCAGTATTAGTGTGCCTTTTTACACAGCAAGCCCGCATTCACACTGGAACGACCAAATCCTGAAAATCTCCGTATTAGTGCGCCTTTTTACACAGCAAGCCGGCATTCCACAAACAAAAGGGGCAGGATGAGTAAATCAACAATGTCGGTATCTGCATCAAATATCACACATAACATACCGTATTTGATGGCATGTTAGATGTATTTGTTTTTCCAAAAAAAGTGGCTCATAAATATTCCCCAGTTTTATATGCCAGGTTGAAATTAGGATGATAATGGTGAGTAACACTGTCGGTCCCCACACTGGTCATTGTTGTGTTGAGAAAGTGTCATGTCCGTGAGAGACAAGTCTGGACAAGAGAGTTTGCTATCAAACAAAAGAGTGTGGGGACAAAATGTACACATTTTAATAAGACATGCATGCACAATGTACAATGTACAAAAGATCATGGAAAAATGCAGGTAAAGGTAAGGTTCCATTATTGTCACGTAATACTACATTTTAGGATGTAACATACACAAAATTGTTTAACTTTGTCTACCATAAGACAGAGAGACGCTACTTTGTCAAGCGCCCCTCACAGAAATGCGGCCCCTGCAAGGAACAAATTTGCAACCCCTGGTTTATAAGAGCTATTGGAGCCTCCATACACAGAAAATTTAATAAAACATATGAGCACAATTTATAAAAGAGCATGGAAAAATACATTTTGATATGTCCTGAGGAAGTTTATTGTCAGCATAGTGGGTGACCTTATATTCATACCTTTGAGTTAGGTGTTCAATTTGGGATCAGGTGTGGGGCGTCGGGATCGGAGCTAGGTGTGGGGTGGGGCTCGTGGCCCACAGCAACAGAGAGCAGGGAGCAGGCAGAAGGAGAGAGCCAGCAGCAGACCACTGGGGCAGCAGACTGCCGGGACAGAGTGGGACAGCGGGCTGCAGGCTGCAGGAGACACCAAGCAGCAGGCACCCAAGGCAGAGAGGCACAGTGAGCCAAGGAAGAGAGCAGGCAGCACAAAAACAAAATTTATGGTACTCAATACTTCCGGGAAAATTACAAGGGGGTACTGGTTAAAAAAAAAGTCAAAACTAGAATGGCACCCCCATTTAGGTTCCATGCTTTTTACATAGCCCACGTTCTGGGGAAAAAGGGAATAATTCCCAGAATGCAATAGCTGTGTATAAAAACATAAGAGAAAAGCAGCAAAGCATCAGAAATCTGGAGAGTAAAAGCTACCCCCAGGCACCAACTCAAAAGCAACAACCAAACAGTGCTTAATCACAAAATTCTGTAGACACCACGGTTGAAGTAAAAACACAAAATGCTGGAGATGTATGGAGATTTATGTAGCAAAAGCTAAGATACATAACTGACATTTTGGGCTTGAGCCCTTCAAAATATGAGAGAATATCAGCAAGCATCCGAACAAACAGTGCTAATTCTTATTATTTTCTCTTACAAGCAGGAAGACTTTGTTCCCATCACTAATGAGATCAAGCTGTTACAAAAGAAAAGGTCCCAAAATGTCAGCAACATCAAAGAAAAAATGTACGAGAGGAAGCAGGCTACTGCCACACTATTTAATCTTGAGCTGATCCATTTTCCCAACTACCCAGTCTTCTCCCCCTAACCTTTGATGTCCTGGCTGATCAAGAACCTGTCAATTTCTGCCTTAAATGCACCCAATAACTTGGCCTCCAGAACTACCTGTGCCAACAAATTCTATAGATTTACCACCCTCTGGCTGAAGACATTCCTATCCATCTCTGTTCTAAGCAGACACCCTTTAATCATGAAGTTGTGCCCTCTTGTCCTAGACTCTCCCAAGTTCATATGCTTCTGTGGTTTATTAACTGCAGAAACAATACAGCAATAGGGTATTTACCAAAAGTTATCAAGACAAATCAAGACTTGAAGGCACCTCTGTACTTGCTCTAGAGTTATCACAAGAGCTTAAAAATGTAACTTTGGCCAATTGCATTGGTTAGAGTTTTATAGTTAGTGGTGGTACACCTTATTGAGCATTTTTTAAAAACCCTCGAGGAAAATCTGCAGTTCCCAGTAATGTCTGTTTAAACCAACATTTTACTAAACAGTAAATTAAGATTGGGAAATAAAAGAGTTGCAGGCATTTTGAAACCTCTCTTCACCCAAAAACATTCAATACAGTCAAGATGACCTAGATGATACAAGAAGAAAATTATGTTTTAGTTAAGCTTTTGAAACTTCTTGGCTATGTAAACAATCAATTCTTCCAAATTTGTATTACTGATACATTTTGCATTTATCAACCCACATGACTACATGTTAATGGTATGAATTCATAAATCCATACATTAAACCTGAGATACCTGATGAACTAAAAGTAAATAATTAAAGAGATTCAATCCTCTTAATATTTCTCATACATTACAAACAAATCTGGATCCAAATCCAAAACACCAACAAAATCTGTTCACTTTCAAATACATGCCAGAAGTCAATGAAAAAGATTTTGACTCTGTATCTTGTACAAAAATGTTGAGCAAAAATTATAAGATTAAAATGTCATAAGAGTTAGTCTGTTTTTTCCTCAAAGATACTTACCTCTATTTATATTTTGATTGTTTGCATAATTCAGTTCAAAGCAGAGGTTCAGAGAAAAGACAACAATCTCTATCTAATGTGTCTGATGTACAGTTTCAAATGTACATATGATTTTAAACACCTTAAATGAACAAACTGCAAGAAAAATTCCAAGGCAATATTGTCTCAAGCCTTTTTTTAAAAGAAGTGCTATCATAAACAATGTTTAGACATCCAATAGAAATGTTTAGAAGATGGTGTTGTGAAAAATATTACAAAATATTAGAAGCCAACCTTTCATTATCTATCCACTGTTATTAAATACAACAATTTCTTGGTTATGAACAAAGTTATAGCTCAATTTTTTTTAAAAAAACACTGACATACAATATAACACTAATTGTCCAAAATTGGATTTCCAAAATCCTCATTTATTTGAATTTTTTTTTAATTTGGATGAATGAGGATATCCAAAACAAATCAGAAATCCTCATTTATCCGGAAATTTTTTTGGAGCCCAAACTGACCTCACTGGTTGAAAAAAATTCACTCGACATGAAATTAGAACGACAATTGTCCTTGTTTCAGGTAACTCCCTCCCCTCTCTTTGTCCCCTATTGACTTTTCTATCCAACTCTCCCTCTCAAGCTGCGAGCAACTGTCTCCCAGCCGCAAGAGGTTGGAAGAATCCTTTCTCCTGGCATCATCAAGGAGAGCGGCCTCCCAGGCAGGAGCGGGACCTCAAGCTCAGTGGCATTCCCTCCTCTCCCCTTCTCAGCACAGCAGAGCTTCCGACACCAACTCTAAACTCTCCCCTCGGCCTACGACCACACATGCACACCAGATGCCCCTAGGCTTGGGGGAGGATTCAGAGTCAGGACTCAGGCATTGCCGCCGGGAGCTCCAGTGAGCCTGCCAACTCATCAGTGAGTGTTCCACTGGCCTTTGGATCAGCGGCAGCGGTGGGGACATGTCGGGGATTGGCAGCCAGCATTTTTAGGTGAGAATTAAATGTTATTTTATTGCTTTAAAAGCCTTCCCTTGTCGTTTGTTGTTGTTTTGCTGCTACTTCTGGGCTGTTTCTTAAAAATAACCAGTTATCCAAAAAAACTGTTTCTATCCGACATAGGCCCAGTCCCAACCCATTCAGATAATCGAGTTGTACTGTACAATGGCAGACAAAGAAATGCTGGAGGAACTCAGCAGATCAGACAGCATCCATGGATAGAAAGGTCAGCCAACATTTTAGATCTGGACCCTTTATCTCAAGACTGATCATTTCTACCCATGGATGCCGTCCATCTTCTTATCTGCTTCCAGTCTCCTTGAACACCTTGGTGTCGCCTTCAATGAGCACCTTTGACCTGTCCATTGCAACAGCAAGGACCTCCCAGTGGTCAATCACCTTCAATTCCACATCCAAATGCCACACTGACATGGCTGGCCATGGCCTCATATAATTCCAGTTGAGGCACCCACAAATTGAAGGAACACCACCTTATATTCTGCCTCTGCAGTTTCTATCCAGATCTAACTCCAAGTATCAACATCTCCAATTAATGTTAGCCTCCTCCGGTCCCTCTTCTTCGCCTATTGTGTCTTGGAAGTCTCCAATCATATGGCATCAAGAACGAATTTCAAATTTCCATTATCCCTCTCTCCTGATCTCTCTCTTTCCCATCCCCTCTCTCCCCCTCCCCTTCCTTCTCCTATCAAGGAGCTATCTTTCAGCCCTCTACCCGCTCCCTCTTTCTCTTCTACCTTCTCACCTTATCCACCCATTTACTCTTACCTGTCAGCCTGTGCTCCTCCCACTTCTCCTTCCCTTCCTTTTTCACCCCCTCCTACCACTCCCCCCACCCCCCCCCCCCCACATTTTCATTCAGGTGTCTGATTTTCAGCACTCTTGAATAAGAACTCAAGTCTGAAAGACCGACTACTTTCACTGTGTGACCTGCTGAGTTTCTCCAGAATTATTGTGTACTGCACAAGACCCCAGGATCTATAGAATTTCTTGTTGATGAACACAATTGGATCCTTTCTTTAAACAATAATTTTACATGAGAAGATAATAAAAAGGAGTAAGCCATTCAGCCCATCGAGCCTGGTCATAGTTTGATGTGATGATATGTGCCTTTTCCCCACACCCCTCAATTTACTTACTATGTAGAAATCTATCCAACCTTGTCTTAAATAGATTTACTGAGGTAGGCTCCACTACTTAAATGGGCAGCAAATTCCAAAGATTCACCACTCTTTGGAAAAGCAGTTCCTCCTCATCTCCATCCAAAATCTACTACCCTGAATCTTGAGGCTCTGTCCCCTAGTTCTGGTCTCCCCTACCAATGAAAACAACTTACCTACCTCTATCTTATCTATGCCTTTCATAATGTTACATGTTTCTACAGATCCCTTCTCATTCTTCTAAATTCCAGAAAGTACAGTCCTAATCTCTGCTCATAGGCTAACCTCTTCATCTCTGGAATCAACCTGGTGAACCTCCTCTGGATCACCTCCAATGCCAGTACATCCTTCCTCAAGTAAGGAAACCAGAAATGCATGCAGAACTCCAGATGCAGTCTCATCAGTACTTTGTACAGTTGTAGCACAATTTCTCTCCTCCTAAATTCAATCCCTTTAGTACTGAAGGCCACCAATCCATTTGTCTTCTTGATAGCCTGCTGCACCTGCAGACCAACCTTTTGCAATTCATGCAAGTCAGCATGCTGCAAGCCCTTACCATTTAAATATTCTAATCTTCTATTCTTCCTTCCAAAGTGGAGAATCTCACATTTGACAACATTGTACTCCATCTGTCAATCCCTTGTCCACTCACTTAACCAATCTATATCTCTCTGCAGACTCCCATATCCTTTGCACAATTTGCTTTTCCAATTTAGTGTCATCAGCAAACTTAGATACACTACACTCAGTCCCCTCTTCCAGATTGTTTATGTATAAACTGTGAGCCCAACACCGACCCCTGCAGCACCACACTCACCACTGATTGCCAACCAGAAAAACACCCCTACATCCCAACTCTCTGCTTCCTATTGGTTAATCAATCCTCCATCCATGCCAATACATCACTCCCAATTCCATGCATCCTTACTTTATGGATGTCTTTTATGTAGCACCTTATCGAACATCTTCTGAAAGTCCAAGTCAACAACATCCACCTGCTCCCCACTATCTACCACACTCATTATATCCTCAAAGAACTCCAGTAAATTTGTCAAACAGGACCTACCTTTGCTGAATCCATTCTGCATCTGTTTGATGGATCCATTTTGTCCCAGATGCCTCAATTTTTCTTCTTTTATGAGAGCTTCAAGCATTTTCCCAACCACAGATGTTAAACTAACTGACCTATAGTTTCCTGGCTTTTGCCTACATCCTTTTTGAATCATTGCATGACATACACCATCTTCCAATCTACTGGGACCTGCACAGAGTCCAGAAAATTTTGGTAAATTATCACCATTCCTTGACCATAACTTTGGCCATTTCTTTCACTACCCTAGAATGCATTCCATCAGGACCAGGGATTTATCTATCTTTAGGCACTCAAGTTTTCTGAGTACAACCTCTTTAGTGATCGCTATTACATTCAGGTTCTCACCTCCCATCCCATCCATAACATCTGTCTTTGGCATGTCCTCCACTGTGATTACCAACACGAAATCTGAGAGGTCGTTTCCCTCTTTGGATTGGGTGAATGGTCTCTAAGCGGACATTTTAACATCTACAGATATATTTCAACCTGACTTTTCTGTAACCATTACCCAACCTCTGAAAATCAATGTATTGTGGCACTGTTTTTTTAAATATACTTTTTAAGTTGTTGTGTGTAACTGGAGAAGCGCAAGAGAGTTTAATTCTGTGATATCTTACTATCCTGCGAAGATATAGTGGTGACTAAGGGCCCGAGATGGCGGTGCAGCAGTCACTTATAGAGGCTTCTTTGGGACCTGGTACTTCTATTTCTAAGCTGTTTGTTGTTATGTTGCCTTTATGTAGCTCCACAGGTTCGAGGAAACGTTTTGGTTTTTTTTTCTTAAAAAGCAACAAATAAAGCTTACTACTAAAATAGTCATACTCAAATTTCCTCATTATCCAGTATCAATTCCCCCTTCTCATCTTCCAAGGTCAGCCACCTTCTGTAATTACTGTCCCTTTTTATACTTTGTACTAATCTTTTCTCATAGTCTACCTTCCCTTACTTAATTGCTTCTTAAAGTTTCCCAGTCTTCTGGTTTCCCACTGCTCTTGGTGACTTTGCATGCATGAGCTTTTGGTTTGATGCCTTTCTTGATCTCCTTAGTTATCCAAGGCTGGTTGCCCCCACCCTCACTGTCCTTGCTTTTAACTGGAATATATTTTTGTTGAGCACTGTGAAAAAATCTGAAAGCTTTCCACTGTTACTTAATCATCCATCCGCTTAGCCTGCGTTTCCAGTCTACCCTAGCTAACTCCTCCCTCTTCCCCTTGTTTAGGCATAACATACTTGCTTTAGACCGAACTATTGTTCCTTGATTTATATGATAAACTGAATGATACTGTAATCACTCTTTCCAAGAGAATCACCAAGTACAAGATCATTAATTTTACTAGTAGGGCCAAACTGGCCTGTTCTGTGCTGTAAGTGGTTATATATTCCCTTGTAGATTCAGTAACATGCTGTTCAAGAATGTATTCGATGAAGTCCTCCTCAAGGTTGCCTCGATCAACTTGATTCACCCAATCTATATGCATATTAAAGACCCCACAATAACTGCTGATCCAGTTAAAAATTTTATTTTTAAATTTAGACATACAGCACAGTAACAGGCCATTTTGGCCCATGAGTCTATGCTGCCCAACTTACACCCCATTAACCTATACCCCCAGTACTTTTTTTTTTGAATGGTGGGAGGAAACTCACGCAGACACCGGGAGAACATACAAACTCCTTACAGATAGCCAGGATTCCAACCCCAGTCCTGTCCCTATCGATAGCGTTGTAAAGGCTTTGAGCTAACCACTGTGCCAACCGTGCTGCCCTTACCTGCCTCTGATGTTTTTTGGTTTATTGCCTGTGCCACTGTAATGTTATTATTGGGTGGATGTGGACAACACCGACTAGTGATTTTTTTTTTGGTTTTCCTGTTCCTAATCTCTACCCAAATAAACTCAACATTTCGCTCCTTAGATCTTACATCATCTCTCACTATTGTCCTGATCTCATCCTTAACTAAAAGCACTACCCCCCACCTCCCTTACCTTCCTTATTATCTGATAATCTTGGATATTTAATTCCCAATCCTCTCTACTCTGCAACCATGTTTCTGTAAGAACCACTAAATCATCCCCCCTTGTACTAATTTGTGCCACAAGTTCATTGACCTTGTTTCAAATACTCTGGGCATTCAGATCAAGTACCCTTATATACAATGTGCTTTTAATATCTGGTCATCTTTGCCCCTTTTGTGCAATCTTTATCCTCTCTACTCTTCTAAAAACTTTTGCTTTTACTTTTTAACACCATCTTTTACTTCATCCATCACTTTTCAATCTTCTGAACCCACCTCCCAACCATTTAGCTTAAAGCCCTGTCCTGAAGATTTGCCAGGATCTAGATCCTATCACAGATCAGATGGAGTCCATCCCTTTTGAACAGTTATTTCCTTCCTCAGTACTGGTGCTAGTGTCCCATGAATTGGAACCCACTTCTCTCACACCCATCCTTGAGCCAACTCCCCATGCCAATTTGCACATGACTCAGGTTGTAATCCAGAGATGACCACTTTCTTGGTTCTGGTTTTCAATTTGGCCCCTAGGACCTCAAATATCCTTAGCAGAACCTCTTTCCTGGTTTTACTTGCATTGTTGGTACCCACATGGACCACGTCAACTGGATCTTTCCCCTCTCACTGCAAATTCCTCAGCAGGTCAGACAAGAGGTCCCGAACTCAGGCACATATAACCACATAACCACTTGCAGCACAGAACAGGTCAGTTCGGCCCTACTAGTCCATGCCGTAACAAATCCCCACCCTCCTAGTCCCACTGACCAGCACCCAGTCTATACCCCTCCAGTCCTCTCCTCTCCATGTAACTATCCAGTCTTTCCTTAAATGTAACCAACGATCCCGCCTCAACCACATCTGCCGGAAGCTCATTCCACATCCCTACCACCCTTTGCGTAAAGAAATTTCCCCTCATGTTCCCCTTATAATTTTCCCCCTTCAATCTTAAACCAGGCCCTCAGCACAGCTTTGAATCTCCCCCACTCTTAATTGAAAAAGCCTATCCACATTTACTCTGTCTGTCCCTTTTAAAATCTTAAACACCTCTATCAAGTCCCCCCTCAATCTTCTACGCTCCAGAGAAAAAAGCCCTAGTCTGCACAACCTTTCCCTGTAATTCAAACGTTGAAATCCTGTCAACATTCTCGTGAACCTTCTCTGCACTCTCTCTATTTTGTTTATATCTTTCCTATAATTTGGTGACCAAAACTGTACACAGTACTCCAAATTTGGCCTCACCAATGCCTTGTACAATTTCATCATAACCTCCCTACTCTTGAATTCAATACTCCGATTTAAGAAGGCCAACATTCCAAATGCCTTCTTCACCACACCATCTACCTGAGTATCAGCCTTGAGGGTACTATTTACCATCACTCCTAAATCCCTTTGTTGCTCTGCACATCTCAATAGCCTACCATTTAATGCATATGACCTCTTTAGATTTGCCTTTCCAAAATGTAACACCTCACACTTACCTGTATTAAATTCCATCAGCCATTTCTCAGCCCACACCTCCAGCCTTCCTAAATCACCTTTTAATCTACGGTAATCTTTCTCACTGTCCACAACACCACCAATCTTTGTATCATCCGCAAATTTGCTTATCCAATTCTCCACCCCTACTTCCAGATCGTTAATATATATAACAAACAATAGTGGACCCAGGACCGATCCCTGAGGAACTCCACTAGTCACCATCCTCCAATTGGACAAACAATTTTCTACTACTCCTCTCTGACACCTCCCATCCAACCATTGCTGAATCCATTTCACTACCTCAGACAGAAGTAAATCAGTGGAAGTTGAGGTCAGCATAAAAATGTTGAGAGAAATATATCAGTCAAATGCTCCAACTATGCACTATATAGAAATGACATCAAAAGATAGGGAAGATTAACGAGAATTAGACCAGATAATAATCATGTTGCTCTCAAAGATTCAAGCCTGGGATCTCAGATTGAGATTTGTCTGATTTCACTATAAAAAGTGAATTGAAATGTCAGGTCAGTTTATAGACAATATCATGCAAGCAAAGAATGCCTGATGAAATATGATAAGGGATTGGAAGAGAAAAGAGGTGAAAAGGAGAAAAGAACCAGATTTCTGAACAGGAAGGTTGCAAAGTAAACCGCATTTTTTTAAAAAACTGAAGAATTCCACTGAGGTGAAGAAATTAGGAAACACTGCTGTAACCATCAAAAAAAAAATTTTTCAAGATTAGCTGGTCCACACATTAGGCTGGAGGGAGTGAATTCTAACAATGTCAACATACAGCCAGACATTTACAAATTAGAGCTGCACATCAGGAGCGTAAATGCCATTTTACCAGCAAGAATAAACAGAAAATTGTACTTATTTACTTCTTCTCTAATTTCTTCTTCTGGCTGTTCATCACTGGAACCATCACCTTCGTCATAACCTTCAAGGGCTTTCAGGTCTTCTGCACAAATAATTCCAAATATGCCACTCTCTTCCTCGTCTTGCAGATTTCCAATTTCTTCATCAGATGAAGTGTCATTGGTCCCATCCAGCTGTGGGATGTAAGATGTTTCACCAGTGACATGCGGCTCTTCAGAAGTTGCTGCAACCATAATCTTATTCACCTGAATGAAAAATATAACATTTTGTTCACTTACTTAAACAAATAATAAACATCCAAAAAAAAAAATCAATGACCGTAAATACTACTGTAATCATAAAATCTCCAAATGGATTAATGTTAACAGGTATCCACATCAGAGCTCCAATGAACACTTTAGAAAATTAAGATACTAAAATTAACAACTTGTATTCTCTGAAAAATCTGTGAGAAAATAACAAGAATTTTTAATAATTTTTTAAGGTCATATATTGTGGGAATTTATAAAGAGAAGCAAAATTTGTCATTTTGTGAACACTGGAAAACCTAGCAAAGCAGCATAAATATACAACATGAAGTAATCACTCAAATCACTCAACATTAAACCAATTGACAAGGAAGGCTCTTTGTTAAGTGACAAAGTAATCCTCAACTTAGGAAGGCTGCAGACTAACACTGAAACCTCTTAAAATGATCCCTCCATTGAACATTTAGCTACCATTTCACAGACCATCATTATTACCTTTTCTCAGGGGATTTTCTCCAGCCAATAAATAGCCCCCTCTATAATCTTCTACTCCCCAAACACACCTATATGAACAACCAGTCTTTCAAAACATTTCAATACCCCTTTAAACCCACTATTCTCATAGACTTGTCCCTTATCAGTTTGCCTTTTTATTAAAAAATTTCACCCAACCCCCCCCCCACATATTTATATTCTCTTCTTTCCAAACACTGATATTTAAAGGCCCCTCAAAGGTCAACGAGGTCATTGATATGTGCACAAGAACAAGATACACATGCACACAAAACATATCTTTCAACTGACTCCACTCCAATCATCCCATTTTATCCTCCCCAGATTCCCAATAACTCCCCCCAGATTCTACCCCTTCCCACTGAGCCATCACGTCTTCTTGCAGACATGAACCCCCCCCCCCCCCCACCGGGAAAATGCACAGTCACAGCAAAACTCCATACAGATGGTGCGAGAGGACAGGATCAACTGGAGCATCTTTCATGCTCTTTTTGCAGGGAGAAAGAAATGGTGGCTTGGAAACTCAGGAAAGTAAGAATTGATGTGTCTTGAAGAAAATCCACATTCCAGAAGAGGTTGCTGGAGGTTGAGAAATGCATGAAGGCAGATAAATTCCTGGGGCTTGATCAAATGTATCCAAGGACATAGTGGGAAGCAGGAGAAGAAATTGCTCTGGCAGAGATAATTGCATCATTGTTAGCCACGGGTGAGGATGGTTAACAAGCCAGAAAACTACAGGTGATTGAACTTTATGTCAGACATGGGTAAGTTAATGGAAGGAATTCTGAAGGGAAAGATCTACACAGTTGTTTTCAAACTTTTTCTTTCCACTTACCTACCACTTTAAGTAATCCCTATTCCGTAGGTGCTCTGAGATTAGTCAGGGATTACTTAAGGTGGCAGGTGACTGGAAAGAAAAAGTTTGAAAACCACTCTTTGAATCATACATAAATAACTGCTTGTGTGCATGGTTTCATAACTCTAAAGGAAATAGACTAATGACAATTTTTTTCAAGCAAATATTTCAGTGGTTCTTAATCTTTTTACCCCCACTCACATAACACTAAGTAATCCCTTACTATCACAGAACACCTATAGCACAGGAATTACTTAAGGTGGTATGTGAGTGGAAATAAAAAGTTTGAAAACCACTGATCTACATGCATCTTTATCTGAGAGGTCTGATTAGGGGATAGTCAGCACAGCTTTGAGCCTGGGAAAGCAGATCTCATGAATTTAATTGACCTTTTTTGAAGGGTGTCCAAGTACAATAATGAGGGAAGGAGGTAAACAATGTCTACATGGACTCTGGCAAAACCTTTGACAAGGTCTCACACGGTAAGCTGACCCAGAAGATCAGATCACATATGATCCAGGCTGAGCTAGCCAATTGGACCCAGAAATGGCTTGATGGTCAGAGCTCAAGATCAAGTTTATCATGATTGTATATGGCAACTTCCTTCCTATTCACTTGTATAATCGCTGTATGCCAAGTTAGGGATTTGTCTGCGAAGCATTTCTTACATAAATCAGTAACAAAAGTCCAGTTAAATTTTCTCACAGTCTTTAATATTAAACACAAAAGGGCTAACTTCTATACAATACTGATTGATCTTAACAAGCAACTTTCCATTATAATGTCCCTGTAATGTTCTATTTAACAGTAACTTTTTATTTAATGTTGCATAGCAAGATGATCAATAGAAATTGTCAACCTGTAACTCATCCTAGTTCTGGTTTCCAACTGCCCATGCTGCTGTAGAACCTTCTTTTAAACACACTAAGATTTACCTGCGGATGCTCCCTTGCGCATGTGCTGAACCCAACTACAACCACCATGGCTCCCTCTCGCAGCCATTCATTGCCAGGCCTGAACCAAGCATGAATGCATCAATCTAATCCATGGCGCATGCACACTGGCAGACATGCCAGCCCCGGCTGAAGCCACCACCAAGCCAACGACGCATGCTCCGGCCATACTCAATCTCCATAAGCAGTGCTGGTTCTTGTGTCTGCATCGTGCAGGAAGAGGCCTACGGATCTCAGGACATCACAGTCGCCCACAGCACAAAGAGCAGGTAAGTAATGAGCCCAAGGCTCTTACACTATACATACACAACCTGCCGAAACAGCATTTATCCAGACCACAGTGCACACACAATATACAGTGCAATTTAATATTGTGTGTGTGTGTGTGTGTGTGTATGTATATACATACACACACATATATATGTGTGTATATATATACATACACACACATATATATGTGTGTATATATATACATACACACACATATATATATGTGTGTATATATATATACATACACACACATATATATATGTGTGTATATATATATACATACACACACATATATATATGTGTGTATATATATATATACATACACACACTTATATATATGTGTGTATATATATATATATATACATACACACACACACACACACACACACACACGTATATAAATAATTTAAATAAATAAGAAGATTTACTCATTTACAGGATACTGTCAATTTTGCAGCCTTTTACTCGGTTACAGGATACCGTTCATCAATTTCACAGCCTGTGGGAAGAAGCCATTTCCCAGTTTGGCAGTCCCAATTTTGATATTCCTGCACTTCCTTCTCGATGTATCAAACATACTGAGCACTGGATAGAAAGGGTCTTTAATAATTCTTTTAGCCCTATTTAAGCAACACTCCTGGTAAAAGACAATAGAGGAAAGTGATGTTTTCAACCGCTTTGATGATCCTCTGTATTAATTTTCAGTCCAAAGCTTTGCAGCTACCGTATCACACAATAATGCAGCCGACAGTACATTTTCAATTGTACTCCTGTAAAAAAGTTGTCAAGATGGGGACTGGTAGCCTTACCCTCCTTATCCCCCCTAGGAAGTTCAGGCCCTGCTGCAGCTTCCTCACAATGAGGATGTGTTGTAGGTCCTGGATAGGTTGTTCTTTACATCCACATCAAGGTACTTTGTGCTCTCCACTCTCTCCACAATGGAACCATTGATGTGTAATGGAGAATGGGTGACCTTCTTCAAGTCTACAATTATCTCCTCTGCCTTGGCCATTCAGGTTGTCATTTTTTGCACCATTTTACAAGCCCCCCCAACCTCTTCTCTGTAAATGGATTCATCATTGTTGCCAATGAGGCCAACTATTGTTGCATCAGCCATAAACGTAATGATTCTGTTTGAACCGAATCTGGTGGTGCAGTCACGAGTCAGCAGTATGAACAGTGATGGGCTGAGCACAAACCCAAGGTGTGCCAGTACTCAGAATCATTAGACTTGACAATTTGCCCCAACCCAAACTGACTGTGGTCTTTACGTCATCAAGTTCAGAATCCAGATACAGAGAGTGGTGTTCAGTCCCAGCAAGAACAGTTTATCCACCAGCTCTGAGGTCTGATGTTGTTGAACGCCAAGCTGAAGTTAATGAACAACAAACAGCCTGATGTTTGAGGCATTGTTCTCTGGATGGGTCAGGGCAGAGAGGATGCTACTAACAGAGAATTGTTATTCAGACTGGAACCAGTGGTTTGCTTCAGGGATCAATATTGACTGTTGTTTGTTACTTTTATTATCTTGAATGACAATTTAGTTAGCAGGGTAACTTTGTAGATAACAAGAGGTGGCATAATGTTCAGTGAAGAAAGTTCTGAGATTACAACATAATCTAGATAATCTGATAAAGTGGGTCAAGGAATGGCAGACGGAATTTAACAAGCAGAGAAGTGCAAGGTGTGACACTTTGTTAGGATAAATCAGGACTTGGCAAATTAAACCAGATTGAAGACAGATGGGATTGCATGATGTGGAAGAGAGAGTAGATGTAGAAACCAGAGCTCCATGAAAAGTAGCAGTAAAAGGAGGCAAATACAGTTAGGAAAGCGAAAAAAAGTAAGAAAAACAAACTAACAGAAAGGGTAATAGGTAAGAAAGAAATGAGGAGGAAAGAAAGAAAATCTTCCCTGGCAGCCTCAATTGTCCTGTAGCAACCAGGAGAGGCAGCCTTATGGCGATGAAGATGGTGGGGCCTACTTCAGGGAAAGGCATCTCATCAAGATCGGTGAGGGATGGCTATGATGGTGGTGATGGGGCCCACCCGTCGGCAGGTCCAATGCTGCGGTGGTGGGGCCCACCCGTCGGCAAGTCCAATGCTGCAGTGGTGGGGCTCACCCGTCGGCAGGTCCAATGCTGCGGTGGTGGGGCCCACCCGTCACCAGGTCCAATGCTGCGGTGGTGGGGCCCACCCATCGGCAGGTCCATTGCTGCGGGAGCGACACTGCCTGCAGTGTGAGGAGAGCCCTGTGAACAGAAAGGCCAGCAACAGTGCTGGCGTCGGGGGCATGGGAGATCCCAGCCCTGCATTGGAGGGCCAGGAAAAAGCACAGGCAGTACCATGAGAGTGATGTTGCCTGCAACACAGGAAATCTGTACCCAACATGGATGCTTTGTTGGCGGGAAGAGTGAGCCCAGTCACACGTCAGAGGCTTCAGGGAGCAGTGCGGACAGAGTCAAGGGAGTGACACCACCAGTGAAGCAGGATAAGCCCCTTGGACAGTGGGAGTGGAGCACAGGCAGAGTAGGTGAGTCAGACCTCGTGTCTGAGGCGTCGGGAGTGATGCGGACGTGAGGTGGAGGCCGACAGGCATGGAGGCCTGACATTTCATGCAGGGGGGAAGAAAGAAGATATATCATGGGGAGAGGGAGGGCTCAGAGGCCTCCATAAGAGACTGGATGGAAGGTGTGGTGGAGACCTCAGAAAACAAAATTCTTTAAAAATTAAAAGAACCATCAAAGGGGATGGGAGAGATTAGGAGGGCTATTGGGGATTTGTCTGGGAGAGTAGCTGAGGTGGAGGAGAGGGTTGAGGAGGTAGAAGAAAATGTAGGGAAAATAGAAAATGACAGAGATGCCTGGGTAAAAGAGAAAAAAAAATGTGGGAAATATTGGACAGGCTGGAAAATTTTAGCCATAGAAATAATGTAAAGATTGTAGGGGTTAAGAAGGGAGTTGAAGGGAGGGACCCAGTGGCTTTCTTCAGGGAAAGGATCCCTAAGATGCTGGGCAGGAAAGAGTAGGGGGAAGGGGGAAACCTCCAAATAGAAAGGGCCCTCTCTCTTTCCACAGCCGGGTCCAGGTCAAAGACCTCTTTCTGTCCAGATTAGAATCCTGAGGTATGAGGATAGGGGGCAGATTCTTTGAGTGCCAGCTATGGGTGTGAGTGAAAGAGGAGGTCCAGTGGAGTTTAAAGGGGATTTTACCCAGATATCAGTACAGCACTAGTAAAAGGGCGTAAAGAATTTGACCCAGTTAAGAAGCTCCTAAGGCAAAAGAGAATTAATTTTACACTGCTCCATCTGGCGACCCTGAAAGGGATGTTACTCTTTTGGAGGGGGGTGGGGGGGAGAAGAAGATTTTTTTTTAAATATAGAGGCATTGAGGTATATAAATACCTCAATTGCTGCTCAGGACAATCCCTGAGGAAATCCACCGGGATAACGTTAAAGATAAAGGCTATAAATACTGTAGATATAACAACAAAAATTATTATTGAACTTTCTTGTTACTAAAATAAAAACTAAATAAGAATTTGTTCGGAGCTCTGGGGTGGTAAGGGAGGCTGTGAAGTGGGTAGATGGGTGCAATGAGCTCGCTCCAGGATATGGAGGGATGGTGCCAAGATTTGATGTGTTGGTGCTGGGAGGGGGGAAGAAATGGGGGCTACTTGGGGTTTTTTTTTAAATAATAAATTGTGTGGAAAAGATGTAAAGATAATGTTATTTGTTTGATTTTTTTTAACTTTTGTTTGTTTCTCAGAATTTATTTTGAATGCGATCAGCAGAGCAAAAAGGACGAACATCATGAACTGAGTGAGGTGGAAAATGTTTTGAGGGAGATAAAGGGAGGGAATATGGAGAAAGAGTACCAGGGCAATGGAGAAAATGGTTAAGTTCTTGAGCTTTCAAGGTCAATGGCTTAAATGGATAGGTGAAGAGGAAGTGAGTCTTGACACGTTAAAAATTTCAGGTGAATGTGGCCTTTTTACAAGAGACACATCTCGCATGTAAATAAGCATCAAAAATTAAAAAAGAGTTGGGTGGGACATGTGATAGCATCCTCCTTAACTCCATGTTAGGGGAGTAGCCATTTTAACAGAGAAAAATGTTCCAGTAAAGGTGGAAGACACGGTCATAGACCTAGTGTGAAAATTCACAATGGTACACAGTCAAATATATTCGGAACGCAGACACTAATACACCCCCAATTTTGGCTATGAAAAATTTATCCCAAATGTCTTTTTACTCTTAGCAGAAGGGCAAGAAAATGTCTTAATTGGAGGGGATTTTAATTTTTTTTCTTGGATCTGGCATTGGATAAACCTACAAAAAAAGTGACGTCAGGGTAGCAAAAACAAGCCCTCATGAAAGACACTTGGAGACATTGGGATCTGAGGGAGAGGGACTACTCCTTCTACTCAAAACATGATTCTTATACCAGAATTGACTTGTTTCTAGCCTCAACCCAGCTAGAGGGCAGAATTGTAGAAACTGAGTGCATGGCAAAGCTATTATCACATCATTCACCTTTGACTTTATCCATTATCATGCCAAACAAGCTGCAACATATAGGTGATGCCTTAATCCATTGCTATTGAAAAAAGACATAATTTTGTAGTTTTATCAGACCTAAAATATAAATATTTTGCAAGTCAAACTGTACCTCTACTGCCAACAAATTTCTGTTATGGGATACATTAAAAGCTTATCTAAGAGGACAAATAATTGGATACACTAGAGGCATTTAAAAAGAGTATATGAGGGAGGTCAATGAATTGGAACAAGAGATGACTCAATTGGAAAAGGATTACCAAAAAAAAAAAATCAGGCTCTGAGGAAGAAAACAGACCACTAATAAATAAAAAACTGATGTATAATACCATGCAAACATCAGATGGAAAAAGCAATATTGAGATCCAAGCAAAGGTACTATGAGCTAGGGCCAAGAACCCATAAAGTATTGTCTTGGCAGTTGAGAGCAGAGGAAATTGCAAGTATAATTAATGTAATTCAATAAGAGGCAGAAGGAATCTCTTATAAACCAAAAAAAATAAATGAAGGGGCATTTAGGCAATGCAATTATACATATCTGAATCAATGGGTGGCTTCAATAAAAAGGAGGAATATCTGCTTAATTTGGAATTATCAAATTTAGAGCCCAAGGAGCAGGAAGGATTATATACTCCCTTCTCTGAGGAAGAAATAGTAAAAACACTGAGCTGGTAACAGACCAACGGGTCTCCAGGAGAGGATGAAATCCTGCCCCCCCCCCCCCTAGAATTCTACACCAAATTTAAGGACCTTTTAATACTACTGTACATGGACATGGTGGAAATGGCAGCTGAGACCCTTACTCTTCTGAAAATGTTTTCAATAACAATAATTAAAGTAATTCCCAAAAAGGATAAGGACCCACTAAAGCCATCTTCCTATAGTCCAAATTCACTTCTGAGAATGTATTATAAAATAATAGCCAAGGCACTAGCAAACAGATTGGCTCAGTAATTGCCGAAGTTAATAAATCCACATCAGATGGGGGTTTGTGCAGAAAAGACGATTGGCACCCAATATAATTAGGCTACTTAATATAATACATCTGGCACAGTTAAGGGCAGACCCAAGTATAGCTGTGGCACTAGATGCAGAAAAAGCTTTTGATAGACTAGAGTGGGACTTTTGATTAAAGTGTTGGAAAATTTCAGATTGGGACAATCATTCATATATGGCACTATACCATAAACCTAAAGCCAAGGTTGTTACAGACAGGCAAATATCTTCAGTTTTCCCACTGACCTGGTCTAGCAGACAGAGCTGTCCCCTGCTCTATTCAGATTAGCTACCGAACCATTAGTGAAAGCCATTCGCTGGGATCCAGGCATTAAGAGATTTAAAGTGGGCCAGAAAGAACATAAAATCAACTTATTTGCGGATGTGTTAATATATTTGACAGAACCAGTAGGGTCATTGACCAAGTTACAGACTATATTTTTATGGTAAAATCTTGGGATACAAAATCAATTATGATAAGAGTGAAATAATGTCACTAACAAAAGGGAATTATGAGGAATATCAATGAGAGAGTAAATTCAAATGGCCACAAAAGGAGATTAAGCTTCTGGGTATAAGGGTGGACAAAAATCAACAAAATTTATATGAAATGAATTACCTCCCCCTACTTAGGAAGATTGAGGAGGACCTACACAGAAAGACAAATCTGCCAATAACATTGGTGGACAGGGTTAAGTGCATTAAAATGAACATGATGCCAAGGCTACAGTATCTTTTTCAATCTTTGCTCATACCATTGCCCCAGAGTTTCTTTAAAACAATGACTTGGGATTGGTGTTTGGGAGAAATGAGCTCCCAGACTTCCAAAAAAATACTATTGGGCAGGCCAGTCAAGGTTTAGCGCATCATTCTTTGAAGAGGACAGTATACCCTCCTGGGCACAAATTGGTCTAAACACAAGGGAGAAGATAGCAGGAGAAATAATATATAAATGGGATACTAAATTAATAATCCAAAAAGCAGACAGCCCTTTATTAAAGCATATAATTCAAATGTGGCAAAAGATAAACCAGATTATTGGGTCAAAAGTAGGGCTGTCCCTCAAAACACCCCTAACTCAGAATAAATTAATTCCTATGATCATGGTTAATAAGATACTAGACACCTGGTTCCAGAAAGGGATCAAGTGTATTGACAGTTATGAGAAGGGGCAGTTCATCATTCAAGAGATTAAAAAACAAATTTATCAAAGAAGACATTCTTCTGCTATCTGCAATTAAAATCTTTTTTGAGGGACAAATGAGGCCCATCTGTTGTGTAGTGTCATGGAGGCTCCAATTCAAAAGGGGATCACACATAAATTCACCTCTGATATGTATATCCTGTTCCAAAGCAAGTACCTGAAGCCGGGTCTCCATATATTGAAGCAAAGCTGGGAGTCAGACTTAGGAGCAACAATTTCTGAATGATGCTGGTCTGACTTCTGTCAGGACAGCATGACGGCGGTTATCAACTCCAAGTATAGGCTGGTGAAACACAATTCTTTGCACCAGCTATACCTTACACTGCAAAAATTGCATTAGGTAAAACTGGAAATCTCAGGATTGTGTTTTAGATGTGGCATAGAGACAGGGACCTTTGTGCATTTAACCTGCACCAAAGTGAGACCCTCTGGGGTAGAATTTGAGAACATTTTGGAAAAAATTACAGGGGTGGAATCGCCACAGGATCCAGCGTTGTTCCTGTTGGGGGATATTATGGATGCAAGAACAAGGTTGTCCAAACATCAAATTCAATTTGTAAGAGTTGCTTTGGCGGTGGCCAGGAAATGCATAACAGTTACCTGGAAATCTGACTCTCAGCTAAGCATGATGGAACTCAGAGATGCAGAGCTGTGTTCCCCTGGAAAAAAAATTACCTAAAACTTCAGAGGGAGACATGATGCGTTTGTAAAGGTGTGGCAGCCATACTTGCGATACATTGAGGCACAAGTGTGATTAACCTTCCCAATGTCTCTCCCAAAAGGAAACAGTGGAGAATAGGCTCATACAAGTCGCAGAATGTCGAGAATGAGGAGATCATTTAGAGGCCTGGCCTGTACCCGCCCCCTCCCGCCCCCCACCCCCCCCCAACTTGTATTTTCAAATGTATTTGCATTGTTATTTATAATAATTGATATATGTCTCTCTTTGTTAATGTTGGGGAAGGAGGGGTATGAAAGGTGGTGGGGGGGGGGGGGAAGGAAGGGAGGAGGGGAGGGAGGAGTGATCCACTGATGACTGTAAAGTTTGAGTCCGTAGAACTACAAATAAAATTTTCAAAAAAGAAACAGAGAGACAGAGGTATAGGTACAAAGGTTCCTTTTATTGACAAGCAATAATACAATTAAAATGTAAAATATGTACTTCAATTTTTGTACAAGTCACCATGAGCATTGCCCAGTGCCCCTAACAATGATAAAAAGAGAAGCAAAAAAGTCTTCAGAGACACTGAGCATCCATAGATTCACCTCCAGTGCTCCCGCAGCCTCTGCAGCCGCAGACTATCTGAGCTCAAGATCCAAACCTCCAATATGATCAGGAAGCCATCAGCGCCCAAGGGCCTTCTTTCCCTCAGCATATAATGGCACTGATTTACCACAGCTTACAAATAAAGAATGCACTCACTTGTTCCTTTCAGCACACCGTGAAGACAACTATTTTTATTGTTATTCATGAGACACAACATTGCTTTCTTCAACTCCCCAAGCACACCCAAACTCCTCTCACCACAAGGCCACATTGGTGATCCTGAAACTCTCTCTCCTCCCCCTGCATCTGAGATTCATCACTCGTATATTGACACTTAAAACACTCCTGCGCATGCACGTTATTACTCCCGCGCATCACATCACTTGCATTATCAGCTACAGCTGGCACTGCTCCCAAAAAAGGTAAGTGCAGGACCACGATAGCTCCCCCCTCAGCCTCCAAGCCATCCAACGTGATTAGTTGGAACTGTCCGGAGGGCTGACAGTTCAGCCCAACTTCATACGATATTGTAAGAAAGGTGATGCATGGTCCGAATGGCAAGGGTGTATACACTGGCTTCAACCTGTTGATGTAAACCAGCCATGTCAGCTTTTTCATTCCAGTCAATCACAAACATCTTCAGGTGGCATCTTAAGACCTGAAAAGGACCATGGTGAACAGGCTGAAGTGGTTTATGAACAGCATCATGCTGGCGGAACATGAGTACAGTGTGGTAAATCATTCAGCACATACACTGAAGGCAAAGCTTGCCGCAAAGGAGTAGGTTGGGGTAATCTCATGATTTTCTGAAGATAATCAACATAACTAGCAGGATCATAGACCATTGTGTTTGGATTCACAAATTCACCTGGCAAGGGCCATGTACTAGCCCTGCTGCTGAGCATCCAAGATCTACCTTAACAGCAGTATGCCCTCCAAGGAGAACCAAGGGAAAAAGTTCACTCCACATAGATGCAGCTGTTAATGATGCTTTCAATTGTGAATGGAAACGCTCAACAAGGACATATGGCAAGCCATAGTGTGAATACAGGTAGTGCCCCGATCAGTGAGAACTCAGAACAACTCTGACAGGAAATAAGTGCCTCGATCCATTATAATAGTGACCAGAACACCACAAGATGGAATCCAATAATCCACGAAAGCCCTAGTGACCATCTCCGCAGAGATATCAGTGATAGGAATGGCCTCTGCCACCTGGTAGTCCAGTCTTAACACGTGAGCAGGTAAGTATATCCCCAAGATGGCAGAAGTGGGCCTACCAAGTCTAGGTGCATGTGCTAGAAACGAGAATCCAGAAGAACAAAATCCCCCCCATCTTAGATTTCATGTGTCTGGAGAGTTTAGAGTGTTGACAATGGCAAGCCGGTCCTTGCCCATAATACAACATCCCATTTAACACCAGGCCAGGTAAAACATTCCATAACTCTACCAGGATGTGACAGATTATTAAGAGACTCAAAAATCTCCCGCCCCATAGACGCCAGCAGAAAAGACCTAGGTCTTCCTGTGGGGAAAAAAAATTGCAGACAAACTTTTCACCCAATTCATCCAGACTCACATCTTGAAGATGGAGTCCAGAATTGATCCAGCGATACTGAATGAGATCAGGATTGGTGTGTTGTGCACTAGACATGACAGTGAAATCAATGACAATAGTTGTATGCAGGCTCAAATGTCACGCCTAGACAAGGCATCAGCCACAGCATTTACTTTTCCTTGGGTGTTTGATGAAAACTGTAAAATGAAGTCCAAGTGCTGAATCTCTCTAGGCGAGTAGAGATGAGTGCTTGTACTCGCAGTATGGGTAAGAGGCTGGTTGTCTGTATAAATGGTGAAAGGATAACCTTCTAATAAAAAAAACAGAAATGTTTAACTGTGAGATAGATAGCCAAGAGTTTGCAACCAAACATACCAACAGTTTGGCCATAAAATATGCCAGAAGTTCCAAATGCTAATGGACTTGTTGTTCTAACACTGCTCCCATAGCATCGACAGATGCATCTGTGGTGAGAAAGCACTTTTGATATACAAGCATCGTGGCATTCACAAGCACAGTCTTCACATTGTTGAAAGCATTCCCCAAAATTAATAGGCTTTTGGAGTGAACTTATTGGATCTTTTTAGCAGTTCAGTTAAGGGTAATAGAGATTGTGGTCCGTGAACTACTCTTTGCAGATGATGCCGCTTTAGTTGCCCATTCAGAGCCAGCTCTTCAGCGCTTGACGTCCTGCTTTGCGGAAACTGCCAAAATGTTTGGCCTGGAAGTCAGCCTGAAGAAAACTGAGGTCCTCCATCAGCCAGCCCCCCCCTCCCCCCCCCCCCCACATCTCCATCGGGCACACAAAACTCAAAACGTTCAACCAGTTTACCTATCTCGGCTGCACCATTTCATCAGATGCAAGGATCGACAACGAGATAGACAACAGACTCGCCAAGGCAAATAGCGCCTTTGGAAGACTACACAAAAGAGTCTGGAAAAACAACCAACTGAAAAACCTCACAAAGATTAGCGTATACAGAGCCGTTGTCATACCCACACTCCTGTTCAGCTCCGAATCATGGGTCCTCTACCGGCATCACCTACGGCTCCTAGAACGCTTCCACTAGCGTTGTTTCCGCTCCATCCTCAACATTCAGTGGAGCGACTTCATCCCTAACATCGAAGAACTCGAGATGGCAGAGGCCGACAGCATCGAATCCACGCTGCTGAAGATCCAACTGCGCTGAGTAGGTCACGTCTTCAGAATGGAGGACCATCGCCTTTCCAAGATCGTGTTATATGGTGAGCTCTCCACTGGCCACCGTGACAGAGGTGCACCAAAGAAGAGGTACAAGGACTGCCTAAAGAAAGCTCTTGGTGCCTGCCACATTGACCACCGCCAGTGGGCTGATATCGCCTCAAACCGTGCATCTTGGCGCCTCACAGTTCGGCGGGCAGCAACCTCCTTTGAAGACCACAGAGCTCACCTCTCTGACAAAAGACAAAGGAGGAAAAACCCAACACCCAACCCCAACCAACCAATTTTCCCTTGCAACCGCTGCAACCGTGTCTGCCTGTCCCGCATCGGACTTGTCAGCCACAAACGAGCCTGCAGCTGAAGTGGACATTACCCCTCCATAGATCTTCGTCTGCGAAGCCAAGCCAAAGAAGAACTAGACAAAGTCACCGGGATGACCCCTGGTGACCTAGTGGTGTAATTACATATCACCACAGAGGATGCAGCATTTGGCAAGAATAGGCGATAAAAATTCATTCTGCCTAAAAATAGTCACAACTGGGCAAACAGAACAGTTGTAGGAAATTCTCAAATCTCTCGGACTTTCAATTCATCGGGCAAAATACAATGTTGCTTAACTCTATGTCCCAAAAGTATCAGATCAGTAGCACCAAAAACACATTTACTGGGATTGATCACAATGCCAAACTCATCAAGCCTCTGAAACAATGACAATAAGGTGGTGCTTGTCCTCCTCTCCACCCACACTTGCGACCAGAATATCGTTGATGTAAACAAACACAAAAATTGAAGCCAGAGAGTATGTGGTCTATAAATCGCTGGAATGTCTGAGCCGCATAGACCGAATAGCATTTCAAACATGCCAAAAGAGGTCAGTACTGTCGTCTTCACGACATCAGAAGGGTCAATTGGAATCTGGTAGTGAGCACCTACTAGATCCATTTTCACAAATACATGTTTGACGTCGAGGTTTGCTGAAAAGTCTTGTAAATTGGGGATGTTCTATCAGTCAGGCACTGTAGAATTGTTCAGGACATGATAATCACCACAAGGCCGTTAATCCCAGATTTTTTTTTGGAACCGTAAGCAACGATGAAGTCCAGCAGCTGTTAGATCTGTGGACTATGCCCAACTCTTGCATGTGGTTGAATTCCAACTTTGCTATGTTAAGATGGTCCAAGGGTAATCTACGAGCCTGTTCTATGACCAGAGGCCCCAGAGTCTCTATATGGTGGGTTACTGTATGTTTAACGTCTGTGTGACGATACAATGGGGTCATGAGGCAAGGGAAACATTTGACCAAGGTTCGGAAAGGGCAGGAGCCAGGTTGAAGGCTCATCAGGCTGTTGAAGACATTCGGTGGGGGGGGGGGGGGCGCAGGAATAACAGATGCAGCTCACTTGGATAAAAGAGCTGTAGTCTACAACGCAGTGATTTTTCAAATCCACCAACAATGAAAAATGTGATAAGAAATGCGCTCCCAAAATGGAATTTGCCACATTTGCAATTGTGAAAACCCACTAACAAGGTTTCTTGAGGCCAAACTCCAATACGAGTGACCTCTGGTCATATGTTTGAATATGAAAACCATTTGTGGCTGAAAGAACACATGACATATTGGGGTGTCTGCGTTCCTCTGTGATTGAAGGGATGCTCAAATCTCTGCACCGGTAACAACAAGAAATTATACACACAATAGACAGTCTTTGAGGAAAAGACGACGGCTGACGTGCCCATGAGCAGCAGTTTCCTCTACTTCCCGGCTGCTAGGTGGATGACAGGACCAGGCAGCAGCTTCCAACAAATAGGCCTTCCCTGTCTCTACCACATCCTCGACCACCACGATTCCAACCAGGTCCATGGAAGGAATTCCATTGCATGCCCAAAGCCTGGACCTGCATAGAAAATGCTGTCATTTGCTGCTCCAACTCAGTTATCTTCAATTAAAAAGGCGCTACCTTTGATTAATAAGGTGCTGGCACTTCACAAGCAGTTATTCCAGTTTCATTTGTTCCTGTTGACTTGGGGAAGAAGCCAATCCTGCTATCTTCAATGCAGAGGTCATGGACCTAATGGTCGGCATGACCCACCAACTGATTGAGGGCAGGCATTCGAAAGACATTCACCAAATCATCTTGAACTTGACAAGGTAAACATCGAAGGAATCTCTGCTTCCAAAAATTGCCATCAACAGGGTCTGTTCCAGCTAGCCTGCGCCACCTCCTTAACATCTATGACATTTGCCTATCTCCTAGGCTGTCATTAGCTAGTAATTGGGCAAAATGAGTCTCCCTAAATGGTTGCGTTCACTGCAGAATAGCCACCTTAAGCATGTCATATGGGAGATTACCATCCGGATCCACTAAGACATCTTCCACTTCATAGGCAATCTGCTCCATTAGACACTGCGCAAGAAAACCATACTTCATCTTCCGGTTCATCGCACCAAGGACAGAGAAACGTCCTTCAAGAATCATGAACCATGCTGGTGCATTATTAATAAGGGGGGGTGGAGTGGGGGGGGGGGAATCTATAGTTTGACCTCCCCAACTGCTGCTATAAGGGGTTTATCCTCATTACTATCATGGAGTCACCACTTATAACAGCACTGATTTTCCACAGCTTACAAATAAGAATACACTCACTCATTCCTTTCAGCACACCGTGAAGTTGACTTTCTTAATTTATTCACTAGACAACATTGCATTCTTCAACTCCCCAAACACCACGCAGCTATATTCCTGACCTTCTCATTGGCTCAGATGAAGTGGTACGGATAGGTACAACTATGTTTAACAGATATTTAAGTAGGTGCGTAGATAGGACAAGTTTAGATATGGGCCAATTGCAGGCAAACAGGACCCAGTTGGGTAGATAACTTAGTCAGCAAGGATTTGTTCCCATGCTGCAAAACTATGATAATGCAATGAAAAAACAGACATTTCTTGTGCTTCTACTTCCTAATTTACATAAAACACAGCTTTGAAAAAAGTTAACATATTCATTTTTATATTTTATATATTTTTCGAAGTACACTCACCTGGTGAGCAAAGTGTTGGACTGCACATTGATCAGAAACACACTGCAATAGGTTTGTTTCTTCATTTTGTTCAGATGCTTGATTTTGAACCAAGAATGTATGTGCTAGAGGAATTCTCTCTGTATGTTGTATCTGGTTTAAAGCAGCCTGTTTGACACACTGCTCTAGCCTTCCTGGTTGTGTGGTTACTAACTGCTGCTGTGTAACTGTTCCTGTATTTGCAATGGGCTGCCTCTGAATAATGAGATGGGACCCTGCCTGTACCCCCATCCCAGAGTGTTGTAAAACAACCTGCTTCACTCTACCCTGTTGTTGAATATATACATGTTGTGGCATGCCAGCTTGTTGCAGAATGGACTGGCCAGGTACGTCTAAAGGCTGGTTTGCCAACAACTGTTGATGTGAGGACACTTGACCCAAATTGGATTGCTGAAGGATTGATGATTGATCTCGGGAAGATGGTTGAATTACATGAGTATGGCCAGAGTTTTGCTGCATTAGTGCTGTCTGCCCTGTTACTGTGTTTATTTGATGAATGAAATGATGAGCAGGCTGCTGGAAATACTTCTGACCTGCAGTACCTTGGGTGACCATAATTGGTACATTGACCTTAAACAGATGACCTGAAAAATATAAAGATTGAAAATATTCAAATGTATTTAAAAAAATATGAACACTAAAAAGAGGAGATAAAGATAAAATTAGAATGGGCAGCTCCAGCAAAAGAGCAGGCTGAATAGTATCATTCCAAATCATACTTTCTATCATTCTCAGAGGAAGAGATTAGTAGTGGACCATCTATCTGAGATTTTGCCCCAATGTATATTCCATCTATTGATCACTGAGAAAATTGGCCCTCCAGATTTCTGAAACAATAAAGCAGTTTTTCATGATTAAATGAATGAAGTCCAAAAATTTCACCACATCATAAAATTGGTCAAATAAACAAGTATCAGCATATCTAAATAAGTGTTTGCCTTCCATTCAAAAATACTGTTTAAAAAGTTCATATTATACAGAACAGATCTGCCTAAAAATTACGATGGCCCCAACTACAGACTAGAGAGCAGCCATTCTCAACCAATTTTTTGGCTATGCCCCCCCACCCTGGGACTGCTCAAAATTTATGAGCCCTCTTCCCTGTGAAGAAGTCAAGTTTTGGCTTCTTCCGTACTTCTCTCCTACTGACTACATTAAAAAAAATGTATGTTATGTGAAGAGAAAACAAGGCTTTTATTTAAATGCGTTGTAATCCCACGGGGGTGGATCGTAGGGCCTCAGTTGAGAATGACTGGTCTAGAGGTCAAAGTCTACCAAAGAATTTTAAAAGTATCATAATTTTCACCAAAATGTAAAATTTCAAATAGATTCAAATAATTAAAGAACAAATCTAATTAAAACATTAAAAAGTAATTAGAAATATTTTAAAAATTTTAAAACTTAACCTTCTTCCTCAAAATTACAGACCCCTTGACAGGTACCACAGTGGTGCTGTTGGCAAGTTCAGCTGCGTCACAGCTCCAAATGACCTAGGCTTGATTCCAAATAGTTTGTACATTATCCTTGTGACTGCACAAATTTTCCCCATGTACTCAGGTTTCTTCCCATATCCCAAAGACATGCTGGTTAATTGACTGGTATAAATTATTTTTGTTACAGGTGAAGAGTGGGAGAATTAGAAAAGGGGGGTGGGGGGAAAGGAGAGGTTCATAGGTACCCAAGTAGAATAGATTATAGGGAAGAAAGAGAACATCATCTGAGAGCTGGCACCATGCTGATGGACTGAAAGGCTCCCTTATTACAAAGAAATATAAAAATATAAAACCAAATGAAACTGAGTTGTTCTTTCTTTTCCAATCCTCCCTAGTGGAGATAGTGTGTATCAGCAAGTCACTGATCTGCCAATGGGACTCAAGGAATAGTTAACATGGGTTTCTGACCTTTAGGACATCTTAGATATGGCAAAAGGAGCTGCCAAATATCAGCATTATCCAGATTCAAGTTCCTTTAATGACATGTACATAATGCACAAAATTTGTTTATTTTTGTTTGCCCGTAAAGGCACACAAAGAGGTGTCACTACTCCAGCACCTCTACCAAGAAGAGAAGCCAAAGAGAGTTCCTTCAGAGACATCATGTCTGTGGAACCCACCATCTCTCTGATGTACTACCTGCTTGTTCCTCAGGAGCCACACAGCCTGCTGTGCATTCCAGCAGTGAACCCGAGCTCCAGCATCAAAGTCAGCTTCTTCAGCCCCTCATTCCGAACCAAAACCATTAATGCCCAAGGCTTCTCAGGAGTCTCGCTTGCCATCAGCACCCTCACGAATCCTGGTCCCAACAGTTAGTCTCCACAGCTCAATATCCAGCAGCCTGCATTCTAGATTGTGCCCTTCAGCATCCAACCCCCTTGCTGGGCCACTACTGTTGTCTCCAATACTCTGGGGTTTTTCCTTCTCAGCAGGGTGGTATTTTCCTGCTCTGGTGGCCAGTTTGCTGTTCCCCTGGAGCCAACATCCTTTATAATCAGGGATGCCAATCATGGACACCACCATCTTGGATTCACTGATGGTAAAAAAAAAACACTGGCAGTCCCCTTCTACTGTCCTTATAAACCTGCACAAGGCCATCAGTCCAAGGACTGTGAGGATCTGCAAGGTGCATCTCCACTCCCTGCTCCTCCCACGTCTGTGGCAGCAATGCCTCCATTTTAATTTAAGTATTAATCCAACATTGGTGGTATTTTTTTTTAAATCCCTCATACTTTGAATGCTATACCCAGGTCACTTTCTGTTCATTGTTAAAACACAGTTTTTGAATCAAATTATTGTCATGTGCATCAAGATACAGGGAAAAGCAAATAGTGCCAGAATAAAGCAAAAGTAGAGTCTAACGTAATGTCAGAGTGCAGGGTAGAGAAAAAAGTAGCATTAAACATTGCAAAGGCATCATCTTTTACCAATGAAAGGTCCAGTTAAGAATCTAATAACAGCAGGAAAAAAATGGTCCTTGAATCTGGAGATTTGTGTTTTCAAGGTTGTGCATCTCCTGACAAATGGAAGGGGGAGAAGAGCAACATAAAAAAGGGGGTAGGATGGGTACTTTAGTACATTTGCAGCTTTCCATAGTCTGCAGGACATATAGTGCGTAAATTTACATTTGTTCAGTTTAAGACAACAGATCTTTGAGAACTCTCCAACTACATGAGATTCCATTGCCGACACTTCTCAGCCATCTTCCTCGTAATCCTTTCCCACTTGTCTGTCTTGAAAATGTTTGTTGTGTTGAGTACACCAGTAGCTGAAGCACACTAATGTTCTGCTAAAAATGCTAAAATTTTTAATCATCTTCAGTTGCAGAACTAGGTAAAGCACTTCCTTTTAAATCTAATCACTGTAATAAGAACTTTCATTTCAGTCATCAAAATTTAGATAGAGCACGTTCTAAAATTTACTTTTCAGTCCATATTGTTGCACTCGCTGCATGTAAACAGTCAAATAAATTAGTAATTACTGTTGCATTAAAACTCAGATTTTCCATCTCCTTTACAGACTAGAAAGAAAATAGTAATTTTGAATCATAAAAACAAAGAAATAAAACATGCTGTTTGACAGTGGAAAAATTGATTTAAATGGATTTACTGAACAACAAATACTTGCCTGAAGCAGTTTGCAAAGTTACCCCAGCAGGAACTTGGATTGGAAGACTAATACCTGAGGGTAGTGCAAGAGTAGTTGATGTTCCTGAAGAATTCTGTGTGGATATTTATAAATAAAATGAATGATTATTATTTTCCACCAATTTTTTAAAATTGTTAGCTTGAGTCTTGAGAACCAAGACCAGACTAAAACACAAATTCAGATTATTGCTGTTCTTGATACAAATGAAATCAATATTTCATAAATCGTTAAGTCAGTATAGCTGCTCCGAGTTTAAATGCACATAGGGTGATGGGTTTTCATGAGACAGACTGAATGCCTGCACCATGGAAATAATATACCAGAAGCTTGTCCTACTCTAAAGGAAGTATGCAATTATAATTAACAGACTGAAAAGTAGATCATGTGGTGCTCCATTTTTTGGTCTAATTTCCACAATAAAACAATAACAAAAAATCAGGCATTTGAATTTGTGTCAGATGTGGTAATGTATGGAGGGGTCCAAACAAGTACAGAAATATACAATGACATGCATCATATCTTTGTTACCTACATAATTTTCTGTTGTATACATGGCCTATGCCATCATCAGGCTACCACTCTGCCCATGAGTAAAACATGAAAATCTATAGACACGGTGGTTAAAGTAAAAACACAATGCTAGAAAAAGTCAGCTTTACTTCTGACCACTACAAAACTGAAATCTCTTCATGGGATGCCTAACCTGAAGAAGTTCTCCTTTGCTCTCCAAAGTGAGTTCTGTGGGATTCTCTCGCACTGCTCCCCATCTGTCATCTATGCTGCTCTCAAGCATGTACTCACCCAGACTCAATTCCACAGCCACATTGCCTTCCTTCCTACTTGCCTCTGCCGCCATCTTGTGCCTTGTGGTTTCTAGCTCCAATTCAGGCCTCATAGTTTGGCCCTAGCAAGTATCTTGGGTAACTACACAGTATTGACAGCTGCTCTCTCTCCACTTCTCCCGACTACGCACCACGCTCACCTCAATGTGGAGATATCAGCTGCAAATCACCCTCTCACTGCCACAGCTTCACTCCCCATGGCCTGCAGCAGACCCCACCTGTGCTACATCTGCTGCTGGATCCACATGCTCCACAGCCGACACCCACTTGGCATCCATCAAGGATTACAAGCTTGCCTCCCTTGAGACTGCAGTCTCTGCGCCTCTGAATGTGGGATCCCATCTCAGCCCAGGCCACCTGCCCTCCAAAGCTCCCTATGGTTCTGCCGCTAACTCCAACCGGTGCCCCGTCCACTTGCCCTTTGTATCCTTAACTTTAGCCTCCAATTTCAACCCTGGCCACAGCCACCAACCCGAACCCTGGCTGCAAATCCAATGGAGCTCATGACACCATGGCTTGTGACCCTGTAATGGATTTGCATTAATCTTTAAAATTAAAATCTTTAGTTGCAAAATATATATATCTTAGTAAGTTAGTTTGTGGGCTGGATACAGGGTCACACACAGGTCACATTACACTTAAAGAAACTCAGGAAGAGAATTCATTTTCGGAGTCGACTCGTATAGAAAAACAGAGCCATAAACCTGAAGTAGTTTCTTAATTGAAAACTCAAGTACGATGTGTGGTTCTTAAAAGCATTTTTGTGTACATTCAGCATTATGCTGGTAGCTTTTTCAAAACTCAAAGTACAATTGGAATAATCTGTGTAGACTTTACGGAGTCATATAACCACTTAAACAGAGATGAGGTCAGATGTTTGTGGATGTGAAGTGACAAGTTGTGTTTTGGACAGAAATTAAACTGAAACAGTGGTGATGTCATGAAACACTATTTCAGAGAACTATAAATGGAGAGAGAGAGAGAAACACTTTGAAATCATATGGAAGAAATTGACCCTCCTGTGTAAAGACACAGGGGTAAAACAATAGTCCCTGAAGAGAGAAGGAGATGCTGTCCTGTATTGTATTATCCTTATAATAGGAGATACACAAAATCAGTGGGCATAAAGAGTCACTTCACTGTCTCTTTGAATAAGGAGGACAATTTCAGAATTGAAGATACAGAAATCAGAAAAGGTACTGTTGTGTCTAACTCCTGGAAAAGGGGAATGCAAAAAAAAAGTGGTTGTAAAATCCACTTTGCTCTTGATTAAGAAAAAATCTGTGAAAAACAGACTCCATAACTCTTAGGCAAAATAAGAGGGAGTTTGAGAAATCACTCGGAGGAAGAAATGTCTCTCAAAGACAACTCATCAAAAGACTCAAGGGTTTAAAAAGATTTGAAGACAATATTTAAAAGTGCTTCATAATTTAAAAATCGATTTAAGTATCTTCAAGCAAAAGATGTTTGATGCTAAAGTTTAAAATTGACTTTTCAGACTCAAGATTAAACTGTAATGCTTTGAATTTTAACACACATATCTACATTTGTGCATGGTGGGAATTAAGTTAGACTTCGGTTTAGAGATAAGTAAGAAATGTTATGTTGTTAATAGTTTAATAAAAACTGCTATTTTGAATTTACCATTGCCTTGTGAATTTTCCATTGCTGTTCCTTTGTTAGTACTCATAAGATTTTATTAGTTCGTATCAACCCAATCACTGGTCACAGCAATGGACTCACCAGAGCTCCCCAACACCGACCAAAACCCTGGCCCTAGCCAGCAACCCAACTTAGATCCCGACACCATGGCCGCTGACTCCAGCATTAAAATGGGCAGCACAGACTCGTGGGTCAAAGTGACCTGATACCATGCTGTATGTGTAAATTTTTTTAAAATTTTTAAACCTGCAGGAGATCCCAACGCTGATGCTGCTGACTCTCACCTGACCCCTGGCTGCTCTCGGGCCAGAGCTTCCCATGCTGACTCCAACCACGTGGCTCCCAATATAGACTCCTACTGTAGTCCGATCTCACTGCTGGATCCTACTTACTCATCCCCCTCACTACTCTTTACCCTTCCCTACCCTCCACCATCTTCCCCTCTCTTCTCCCCAACCCTCAGACCTCAACTACCTCCTTCCTTTCTCATTACCCTCTACCCTCCTCCTCCCCCTCTCTGGTTACCACCCTACCCTCCACCTCCCCCACTACCCATCCCTTCTCCTGCCCAAACACTCCACTTCCTCGCTCCAACCTCCCCCAACCTTCCATCTTCACCCTCTGACCTCCCCAACTCTCCAGATTCCACCTCTCCTCCCCCCCCTAATACCCTCCTCAACATCGATTCCCACTCTAACCCCTGCTTGCTCTTTACTTTTCCTTCAGATCCTCCCCTCTCTGAGACAGACAGCTTGGTCCTCAGCAGAGGCTTCACTCCCCTCCACCCACGGCCACACCTTAATGAATTCCACGCACACCACGATGCTGAAAATTTCTTCTGTCGCCTCCATCTCCGGGCTTACTTCCGTAACTGTGACTATCCATCCCCCTCCCCCACCCAAGAACCCTTCTCCTGCTTCAAGCCCTCTTCCTTCTCCTGGATACCCCATCCTGCCCAGTCGCCTGCTTTGATCTTTTTATTTCCAATGCCACCATCAACCATTCCTCCCTCATATTCTAATCTTACTTCCTCCAAACACTTTGCCCTCCACTCTCTCAGCAACAATCCCAACCACACTATCAAACCTGCAGACAAGTGTGGTGATGTTGTGGGTCTGGCACACTGATCTCACCTTGCTGAGGCCAAACGACAGCTCTCAGACACCTCCTCCTACCTACCCCTCTCATCAAGCCACTTTCTCCAACACCATCTCGAACCTCATCACTTCTGGTCACCTCCCTCCCACAGCAACAAAATTAATTGTCTCTCATCCCTGCACTGCTCGTTACTACCTTCTACCAAGGTACACAAACTCAACCATCCTGGTAGACCTATTGTTCCTGCTTGCTCTTGCCCCACCAAACTAGTTTCATCTTACCTTGACATCTTTTCTCCCTGGTCCAATCCCTCCCCATCTACATCCACGATTCCTTAAATGCCCTCCAATCACTTCAGATTCCTTGAACTGGACTGCCTCATCTTCATGATGGATATTTATTCTCTTTATACCTCCATCTCCTATACAGCAAGTCTTAAAGCACTCCACTTCTTTCTGGACAAGAGACCTGACCAGTCACCGCTCTGCCACCACCCTCATTTGCCTGGCAGAATTTGTCCTCACTTTAAATAACTTTTCCTTCAACTTTTCTCACTTCCTCAAAATCAAAGGAGTAGCCATGGATACCTGCAGGGGTCCCAGCTACACCTACCTGCTTGTGGGCTTTGTGGAGCAATCTATGCTGCAAGCCGACACAGGGAAGACCCCTCAACTCTTCCTCCAGTATATTGACGACTACATCGGGGCTGCCTCACGTGCCCGCGATAAGCTTGTCAACTTCATCCACTTCGCAGCCAATTTCCACCACAATCTCAAACTCATCTTGTCCATCTCCATCAACATTCTCCCCTTCCTGGACCTCTCTGACTATCTCAGCAGATGTGCTTTCCACCAACATGTATTACAAACCCACTAACTCCCACAACTACACTTCCTCACACCCTGTCCCCTGCAAGGATTCTATCCCCTTCTCTCAATTTCTGTCTCCCCTGCATCTGTTCCTAAGATGAGGTCTTTCAGTCCAGATCTTCAGAAATGTCTGCCGTCTTCCATCACCATTAACTCAGGTCTCATCCACATCTCCTCCATTTCCCACTCATCTGTCCTAGCCCCTGTGCCCCAGATGCAACCAACATAGAATCCCCCTCATCCTCACCTACCACTCCACTAGCCTCCACATCCATCACATTATCCTCCAGAATTTCCGGCACTTACAAAAGAATCCCACTACCAGACATATCTTCCCCTCTCTGCCTTCCATAGGGATTGCTCCCTCTGTGACTCACTCATGAACTCTACAACACCAATATCTCAAGAGATTCTAAATGGTTTTTGTTTGAAAGCCACAATACTCAATTTTTACAATAAACAGCAACATATTTGCCAAGAAAATACAAAAGGTAGCACAAAACTTAAAGCAATAGTGATGCTGTGCCCATGGTTTTGTGGATTATGGGCCTTTCATGATGACACCATTCTTCAGGCAGCACAGTTGATGTAGCAGTTAGCGCAATGCCTTTACAGCACCAGCAATTGGGACCAGGCTGGGGTTCAAATCCCACACTGACTAACGAGTTTGTACATTCTCCCAGTGTCTACGTTGGTTTTTTCCGGGGACTCTGGCTTTACTCCCACCATTCAAAAAACGTACCGGGGGTGTACGTCAATGAGGTATAAATTGACTCATGGGCCAAAATGACTTGTTACGGTGGTGTATGTCTAATTAAATTATCATGGTCCTGCGACTCTGAGAGTTATGACTTTTACATAGAACTAAAGGAAAAATTCCTTTAAAAATTTGCATACTTAACTCCAGAGTGGCCGCTTACACAGGATGCCCTTTTACACTACCTTGCAGTGTTGTGGAGTTTGTCAGAGGGTGAACGTGGGTGGACATTGATGTGGATGTGCAACGTTTGTCCAACACACATCGTCACCACCTGGACGTCGTAACTGACGTCATAATCCTGCGACCAAAAGGTGCAGGTCAATTTCTTCCTCAGCACGGATGCAGAGGTGGTCTTGGACCTTGAGGCAGTCCAGTGCTTCGACATGGCCATCGTGGTGGTCTGCTGCATGCATGTGTTCTCGGTATGCTGTAGATTTAAAATATACGCATTGCCGTCGCAAGCTAAACAGGTCATTGCATGTCAGAGTGCTTCACCAGGAACGTCTCATTCATTACTCAGTTTCTTTTGGAGTGTCTGCGGTCAATTTAGACTGCAGATGCTCTATAAAAATGTGTAGGTTGTCTTGGTGAAAAACATTACGGGGTGGAATTTAACAAATAAATTCGGTCACAACATTTTTATACTTCTCAGCAGCTGTACAAAAATGCCTAGTGGCATTACTTCTCAACCCAACCTGCTAACTCAAATAGAATTACCAACCCCATTTTCACCTCACCAGTCCCATGTAAATCAGTCCCACTGAATTCAATTTCACAATCAGTATAACAACTGAACTCCAGCCACAAAATAAAAACAATCATCACTCGGCTAAAGTAATCAAATACATTTTAAAGCAAAATAAAAACAATGAACAATTAACAGAGCACTTACAAGTTCTGTAGGTGTAAAAGTCTGAATACTTCTAACAGTAGGAATCACAACAGAAGCTGCAAACAGAAATAAAATATTATTGTATGATTTTGTGACAAACCCTGACGAATATTGAAAGAATTTTTTATTGTTATGAATGTACTGCTGAGGGATTTATATTCTGGAAACATTATTAATTTGGCAGGATGCTAAACAGAAGCAGCACAATAAGCAGGAACATGAAGTTTTTTTGATTAATAAAGAGTAATTTCTATTTACTTTATTCCTTTAAATGAAAAATGGTTTAGAATCTGCTGAGTGGGAGTGGTGTTGGAGGTCATTTACACTGGCTTCTATCGAATCGTGTGTATTTGTGGCTTAGGCCACAACCTGTAAAATGGAGGGAGGTAATAATGTGCATTCTTCAACAACATTAATAGATGTTTTTTGTTATTATTTTTATTCTACTATCATTCTTAATATTTTATTGGATTCTATAACTATATATTGAAAAAAATCAGACACTTCTTTTTCCTACCTGGATTGACAAGATGGATATGCCTTAGCACGATAGATAATAAAGGTTCAAAATACCAAGGAGGAGCAAGGAGAGAGATAAAGGGCAGTTATTGTTTGAAATAGATTAAAAATTCTATTAATGTATAAAACATTGAATACTTTAAGGTTTAATATTAATGGGATTAACAGCCCGGTGAAAAGAGGCACATATTAAGAAAATGGAAGTAGATATAGCTTTTTTGCATGGAAAAAAAGACTAGTGGGAAGTCGCAGTTTCTTCATTTAATTCAAAAGCAAGGGGAGTAGCTACATTAATAAACAAGACTCTTCTAGTTAAAATAGAAAATGTAGTAATTGACCCTATACAAAATGTAGTAATTGACCCTGCAGAGAGATAAGTTATGGTACATTGTCAATTTTTTTTCAAAACATTGGACACTTATGAATATATATGCACCGAATATAGATGATGAAAAATTTATACAAGAAACATTTCTCAACTTAGCAAATTCACATGACAATATATTACTAGGTAGAATTTCAATTTTTGTTGAGATCCAGTTTTAGATAGATCAACAAGTGCAATAACAAGGACAAAAGAATCTAAAGCCACATTGCTACTAATGAGCGATTTAAATTTAATAGATGCATGGAGAAGAATTCATCCAAGAGACAGAGACTATTCTTTTATTTAAATAGACACAATTTTTATTCCAGGATGGACTTGTTTTTAATATCGGCATAACTTCAGAGAAGAATCCAACAAGCTAATTATAAGGTAAGAATTTTATCTGATCATTCTCCTTTGTTGTTGAAAATAACAATGTTGGGTGTGAGAGCGATCTGGCTGCGACATCTCTCACCCCATTGACTGCTAGAGATGATTTGGCTGATCTGGCTGGCTACGAGGGTGTCACGCTTCCCTCATAGCTCCATGTGTGTCCCTCCCAAAAGTCCGCGCTCGGTCACAGAGGATGGCCCCTTAGAAGAAAACCGCTCTGCCGGTCTAGGGTATATGATGTAGCTACGCCCCGCTAGTCAAAACCTCAAAGACCATTTGAAAATAACAAAGTTGAACAAAGAAGAATCAGTTTACAGATGGAGATTTAATTCCACGATATTAAAAAGACCTTTGTGATTTTATTAGAGAACAAATAAAATCTTTTTTTGAGACCAACTCTAATTCAGTTAATAACTTTTTTTTAATGGGATGCAATGAAAGTGTATTCACGAGGTCAAATAATAAGTTATACTTTAAAATCAAGGAGGATTATATTAAGGAGGTAGAACAATTGGAGACAAATTTTTAAAAATTTAAAATTTGAAAATACAAATTAATGAGTAGAAATGGAGATTACTTATTAATAAGAAACTTCAAATATTTTACAAACATATAGAACAGAGGGGGGTGTGGCACGATGGCGTAGAGTCTAGACGTGTAATCTTAACTTCTCTGGCCAGACTTTTAAGAACCCATTTTTAACTCTGTTTTTAAGTTTAAACTTTTTTTAAAACTTAGTTTAAGGTATCAAGGAATTGTTATGGCTACTTATGGTAAAAAGATTAAACCTCAAGTGCAGAAGAAACTACATTTCGGAGTGTTGAAGATTCAGGACCTGAAAAAACTGCTATGACTTCAGATTTGTTTTTCTCCATTTCAAAGTCACAAAGATTGCCTGTGAGAGCTGAAAAAAAAATGATTACTACTTACCAGGAGAAGGATATCACTGCAATTACTCGTTCTCAGGAGGAAGAATGGATCCCACAAATATTGGAACAAGAATTTTTCTATGGAGGCTTGGTATTGGAAAGAGCTCATAGAGCCTTAAGAAGACCTCCGCCTGATCAATCACCGAGACCCGTGATAATTCGATGCTTGAATTATTTGGACAGAGAAATTATACTTCGTCTAGCAGTGCAAAATGCGAGACAATGACAAGCTCCGTTAATGATTCAGAATAGTAGAGTTTTTTTTTAATCCCGATTTGAGTCAAGAGGTTATTCAACGTCAGTGTCGATTTAATCCAGTTAAAGAAGTTTTGTGGCGTAAAGGTTATAAGTCTACTTTTCATTATTCGGCAGTGTTGAAGGTGTTTTGTGGAGACTTTCAATCTCGGTTTTTTGAGAATGAGCGTGAAGCAATGATTTTTGCTGATTCGTTGCCAGATGTACGAGGATCAAGAAGTAGTCCACCATTGTCCCCTAAAGAAAAATCTGGTTGTTCTGGAAATGGAAGAAATGGTAGAAATGGGAGAAAAGGGATTGGAAAGAGTCTAATTTCTCCTGAAATGGGGTTGTTGAGTTTGGAATCTCTTGGATGAATAGAAGAACTTACTTATTCTTAATTTATTTTTATGTCATTATGATATCTTGTTGTTATTCTTTGTTTGGCAGGGCAGGGAGAGGTTTGCTCTATGCTCTATTAGTCATCAGCCACTGGTGGGTGATCCACACCCAAGTTTGGTTTAGGGATTACTACCTTTGGGTAGTTTTAACTATCTTTTTTTTCTATTTTTTTTTTAATTTTTATTTTATTTAGATTTTAATTTGTGGTTTATTTTTCTCCTATTGGAGGGCCTATTTACGTTACTTTGAGTTTTTATATATAGATATTATTAGTTCTTAGTAATATTAGTAGATATGTCAAAGTTGAGGTTTGCTACTTTTAATGTTTGATGTTACTTTTAATGTTCGAGGCTTAAATACACCAATTTTTGTTTAGATGAAATGTAAAATTGTTACAGCAATATAATGTGCCTATATTAAAACATTTAATGAAGTTATGGACAAAGAAAAAGAAAATGATAGGTATTAGTGGTGAATTGTCAGCCTTGACTCCATTGTATAATAATCAACTTATTTCTTTCTCAATACATAATCAAAGTTTATTACATTGGAGATTTAAAGGTGTGGAAAATTTGGGAGATTGTTTTAAAGAAGGTAAATTTTTTTATCTATTGATCAGATGAGGGTTAGTTATGGTACTGATAAGAATTTTGTTTTTTTTAATCAAATTTGATCTTTGGTAAAGCATGTGTCTGGTAGAGATATGATTTTACCTGAAGGGTTATATTTTAGTTATGTATTAAATATTAGGATATAAATTTCAATTTGCTTTTGTATATTTAGCATTATCTGAAGTGAAAAAATGTATTGTTAGTATGTGGAAAGATACAAATATGTTTGATATTAATAGATGGCATAATGAGATGAAATATTGTTTAATAGTGAAAAAAAATCATATATGTTTTGCGTGATAATTATAGTTTTTTTTTGTTACTGGGTGGTTGTTATATTCAGAGTATTTGCATTTTGATTTACAATGATTGGATCTTAATATGTATGCTTAATTTTTCTTTGAAACCAGCAAGGATTAAGATAGAGATGGAAAAGATAGTGAAGAAGACACCAGAAGATTTTATTTATATCTATCTATAAACAGAAACCGAGATTAATATCTGGTGACAGAGAAACTCCACCGTTGAAGCATTTGATTAATATATGGCATAAAGTAAATACAGAAATAGGAATGAAGAACCCCGTGTTATCTAAAATGCCTTTGAATCTAAATAGATTTATCTCATTTACAATGAATAATCAACTTTTGAAATATTTGGTTTTCTAAGGGAATTATAAATATAGAAGATAGTTATGAAGAAGGAAATTTATTGTTATTTGAACAAATAAAAAATATATGATAGAAAAAATACAATATTTTACTATCAAATAAAACCATATTTCTGAGATAAATTGGGTCTAACAACGTTATTATCTAAGTGAAATAGAACCCTTGATTTGTAATAGACCTATTAAGAAAGTTATTTCATCCATAATTTCAAAATGGAACTCAAAAGCAGGAAATTCATAGATGGAAAACAGATTTAAATATTATTGGGTAGAAAAATGGGCTGGAACTATGTCAAGATAGTATGACAAATACAATAAATGTTAGACAAAGATTGGTTCAGTATAATTTTTTTACATCAACTATATCTTACTCCAAAAAATTTTAAATAGATTGAAGTCAGATCTATCAGATTAATGTTTTAGATGTAGCCACGAGATTGGTACTTTTTTTTTTAAACATTCTACATGGCCCTATCCAAAATTGAGACCATTTTGGATAGAGTTAGGAATGTTTTGGAACAAGTCACAGGAGTTAAATTTCCATAGGATCCAATGTTGTTTTTACTGGGTAATATTTCAGGAATAAGACCAAAATTGAAACTGAATTTGTATCAAAAAAATTATAAAAATTACATTAGCAGTTGCAAAAAAATGTATTGCAGTGACATGGAAATCGAATCTCATTTAAGTTTGGAAAGATGCACGTGGAAATTCATAGTTGTTTACCTCTTGAGAAGATTACATACTTACGTATTGTAAGTATAAATGGCTTTCCCTAAAACTCATCAACTCCTTGGAATAAATAAGCAAATAAAACTGAAAAAGGTTAGAATCGACTGAAAGGGGGAGATCATTGGACAACCATGTCAGCTTTTTTTTCTCTTTCTTTACTACTTGTGTTTTTCTTTCTTCCTTTATTATCCTTATTGGGGTTTTTTTGGGGGGGGGGGGGACATGAGTTGGTGTAGTTTTTATATTTTTTTTTAATATTTTATTTTCTATTATTATTGGTGGAGGGGTTTATAAAATCATCATGAATTGATATGATTATTACATTTTGTATTTTGACATGAATACATGTATGGACAATATAAATAAAATATTTTTTTTTAAAAACTGCAATACTAGATGTTTAGGCAATTGACTTTCAGATATCAAAAAGATTACCTTTGAAAGCATAATGCCAAGAAGTTGAATTGGACACTCCACTGGTACATTAAACAATCATTACCTTCAGTGCTAATTCCAAATCTGCTTCCCACAAACTGAAATAGTGAAATTTGCAACAAAAAAATGGGTAATTTTACATGGGGGGGTGGGGTGAGAAAAAACACTTTCCATCAGCTAGACACTTTGCAGCACAACAATCAGAGAAGAAAGGCAGCCCTTCGGGTACAACGTCATGTTAACCAAATTGCAGAAGCATCCACTATGGCTGCTATGGAGGAAAGGATGAATTGCAAGGGAAAAAGGAAGGGGAGAGATATCTCCCCGATTCATTCAAATTGACATGGAAGTCCTCAGAAAAAGACATGTTTGAAGAGATGTCGAACACACCAAGGTGTCCACAAATAACATCAGGACCACGTGTTGGGTTAAGTCATGACTTGCGCTTGACTTGGATTAAAGTAAGGGAGAGTTGCGCAGGTCATCAGCCTCACTCTCTTGCCCCGGCCTATCTGGACCCAGTGGCAAGACATAGTCGAGACGGCTGGAGACAGGTCAGGATGCAGTGGATGGACAGCAGCATTCTGTGTGTCTGTCTGTGCCCTCTTAGCACTCCACAACGCATGCTGAGAATCGCCTTTCTGCCCGTTGAACCAGCGATGGTTTCTTCTGCACAGTCCACTGAATCCAGGCTTCACACACTAGGTAGGCAAGCCCTGAGTATTGTGGGTCCGCAGCAGTTCTTGCAGCATGCTCGCAAGCCTCCCTACCCATTGTTGACCATCCTCATCCGCCTTTACAGCCATTGAGAGATGTCTCCTCTTCCACCTGCTCCGCCGTTGGGATGATCACCTAGTGGTGTAGTAATGACACCACCCCCTCACTTGCTTTTGCCTGCTAGCTGAAGCGGTTTCCAGGGTTTGGCACGAGGAGCCAACAAGTAAGGGATTTAGGAGATGAGTGAGGTCCAGTGATGCCTACCATCCCCACCTTAGTGAGGCGCAGCTATCAGCACCAAAGGTGCTCCCTAACATAGGGCCACAAATAATATCTTGAGAATGCTAAGAAAACCAGAAGAAATCCCAAATAATGATGCAATTCAGAAATACATTTCCGACCTTTATAAGATACGTCAATGCAAGTTACAGACCACTGAAAACACTGTTCTGCCATACACAAACAGATACTGCATGGAACCCACGATTAAATATCTACCAGCTCCGCTAGCAATCGCAACCACTCACCCACAGAAAGGTGAAGCCTACAAATGTTGGAAGCTACATCTTTCAGAGCACAGACAAATCTTGAGTGCTGGGATTGATGATCCTGCAACAACTCTCCAAGCAAAGCTGCTAGTGTCATGCATTACTGGTCAACAGGTTCAGGATCATCTCTGATTGTCACCAGCCAATGGTTGATGCTTTTAAAATGAAAGGAGTGCCTCATCATAAGGGAGCACAATTACACACCAATATGACTGATGTCATGATGTGTTATGTAAAGTCCACATGTTCAGGAATCTTCTCCCCTACTTGGCCTGCTTTTGTAATAAATATAAAACAGCAACCTCTGAAGGACACACTCCAGTGAGGATCTGAGTTGGATGTGGCGATCAACCAGCTGTTCAACGTTGCCCATTCTTTCAAAATCTTCCCTGAAAGTATTTGCTTGTGCAATGAAATGTGATACCAGTGTGCACAACACAGATGTGATCCGAGGGAAAAGTATTGTTTCTAACAGATGAGATTTCTTCAGATCATCTACATTAAGCACCTTGAATTGTTTAAATACTACCATGCACTGTTTTCTCTAAGCTGTGTGCATTTGCACACCCACATTTTGCAACCAGCACACAAAGGAAATTCTTCTTCTTTGGCTTGGCTTCGCGGACGAAGATTTATGGAGGGGGTAAAAAGTCCACGTCAGCTGCAGGCTCGTTTGTGGCTGACAAGTCCGATGCGGGACAGGCAGACACGATTGCAGCGGTTGCAGGGTAAAATTGGTTGGTTGGGGTTGGGTGTTGGGTTTTTCCTCCTTTGCCTTTTGTCAGTGAGGTGGGCTCTGCGGTCTTCTTCAAAGGAGGTTGCTGCCCGCCAGACTGTGAGGCGCCAAGATGCACGGTTTGAGGCGTTATCAGCCCACTGGCGGTGGTCAATGTGGCAGGCACCAAGAGATTTCTTTAGGCAGTCCTTGTACCTTTTCTTTGATGCACCTCTGTCACGGTGGCCAGCGGAGAGCTCGCCATATAACACGATCTTGGGAAGGCGATGGTCCTCCATTCTGGAGACGTGACCCATCCAGCGCAGCTGGATCTTCAGCAGCGTGGACTCGATGCTGTCGACCTCTGCCATCTCGAGTACTTCAACGTTAGGGATGTAAGCGCTCCAATGGATGTTGAGGATGGAGTGGAGACAACGCTGGTGGAAGCGTTCTAGGAGCCGTAGGTGGTGCCGGTAGAGGACCCATGATTCGGAGCCGAACAGGAGTGTGGGTATGACAACGGCTCTGTATACGCTTATCTTTGTGAGGTTTTTCAGTTGGTTGTTTTTCCAGACTCTTTTGTGTAGTCTTCCAAAGGCGCTATTTGCCTTGGCGAGTCTGTTGTCTATCTCATTGTCGATCCTTGCATCTGATGAAATGGTGCAGCCGAGATAGGTAAACTGGTTGACCGTTTTGAGTTTTGTGTGCCCGATGGAGATGTGGGGGGGCTGGTAATCATGGTGGGGAGCTGGCTGATGGAGCAGGAAAGGGCTTTGGCAAATACTAGAGCGCATCGGATGTCCCCCAAAGTTCCTCAACATGATTATCCAACTGCACGAAAACCAACAAGGTCGGGTCAGATACAGCAATGATCTCTCTGAACCCTTCTCCATTAACAATGGCGTGAAGCAAGGCTGTGTTCTCGCACCAACCCTCTTCTCAATCTTCTTCAGCATGATGCTGAACCAAGCCATGAAAGACCCCAACAATGAAGACGCTGTTTACATCCGGTACCGCACGGATGGCAGTCTCTTCAATCTGAGGCGCCTGCAAGCTCACACCAAGACACAAGAGAAACTTGTCCGTGAACTACTCTTTGCAGACGATGCCGCTTTAGTTGCCCATTCAGAGCCAGCTCTTCAGCGCTTGACGTCCTGCTTTGCGGAAACTGCCAAAATGTTTGGCCTGGAAGTCAGCCTGAAGAAAACTGAGGTCCTCCATCAGCCAGCTCCCCACCATGATTACAAAGGAAATTAACGTGCGTACAAAAGGTTAGTTACTCAAAATAATGTAGTAAATAATAATTATACTTAATGAAAATAATTTCTTAACTGTTTCTGTTAACTACAGTAATTCGTTGGTTGAACAAATAGTTAATCATACTCGTATTATATTAAAACAAGCCATAAATAGTTTTATCAGCCATGAAAGATAGGCTATGCCAAAATTATCTTGAAACAATTTCTTTTGTCAGATATTTGCACATACTGACTACTAAAAGTGAGAGGGAATATTGTTACCATGACTTAAAAAGAATCCCTTTCAATTCCATGGAAGATTTCCTACTTATGAATGTAGAGCTTATCAAAATGAAATCGCTCATCAATACTGTTATGAGCCCAGAAGACCCCAAAGCCCAGCAGCAATAGATATTCACCAAGACAAATGGTTACTTAAACAAAAGTTGCTTTTAATTATCTTTAAACATGAAAACAGAATCACATTTTAACTTATCACTATTGACTTAAATAACCTAACTTAACCCCCTTCTAATTCTAAGCACACGTGTATGTAATGTGCAAGTTCAGAAAAGTTATTTGGTTCACAGTCCAATCTCACTTCTCATTCCTCCAAGTTCACTGGAATTCTTATACTGTGCACAGAATTTGGTGCTTGAAAGGTAAATGGTTACCACTCAGGAAGGTTCTTGTCAGTTTTTAGAGAGAGATTTGTTGTTCCAGGATACCCGCAACTGATTCCTTTTTAATCAGCCAGTTCAATGTCTTGCCAAAGAAACTTGTCCCATCAGCATTCTCCAGATGATAACCTCTTTCTTTCAGGTCACCACAGAGTTCCTTTTTGTTTCTCTTATTTCAAGTGAAACATTAGACTCCCAGTTCTCTCCTCTTGCATGAACCATAAGAGCTTTGACCAGACTGAACTAAGCACTCACAGTCTTCCAAATGGGGTTTTCCACAACCTTTCCAGCTGGTCCTGTTCCAGTCCCAGCTGCTGACTGTAAAACTGATCTTTCTCTCTGTCTCACACAGAGAAAAAAAAGCCTGTTTGACTCTCTCTGCTTGCAAAACCACATGGCCCTCTTAGAAGAGAAAGTTCCACTCTACACAATCTGTGGCTCTGACAAGTTCTTTCATCTGTTGCCTTTTTGTAAGCAACAATCTATTAGTGACATCTCTTGGGCATTCTCCAGAGCTTTTGCAAAGGCTCTCGGACTGGCATGAGCAGAGCTCCAAAATTTTAAATAAAACCAGTTTTAAAGTGTTTGTATGTGACCTACACTAAAACCTGCCCCAAGTTTTCTCCCAAAAACATATCTATATACTTTCACAATATATTTGCTCACTCACTACATGCCAATCTAATCAAAATATTATGATGTCCATGACACTCATTGGCTACAATATTAAGTAAATTCCATCCACAGACAACAACATGAGAAGCACCATTTATCAGCAAAGATAAATGTCAGAGCAAGTCATTTTAGTAAAATGATCAAGGATCCATTCAGTCATTGAAGGAGGATCTATCAAGCAGGATGTGAAGAGTCACCATTTACTATCTGGGTTCATTGATTATGGTGCATTCTGTTTATACCAAGAGTACCTGAGGGCTGTCTCTTGATTTGCAATCTCAGCATCCTGTACATATCCAGGAAATAAGGCTCTTGCTGTAGTCCTGCGCATTACCCTGGTAGCCACCTCTTACAGGTAGTCCCCAACTTACAACCGTAATTGGGACTGAAGGATTGATCGTAACTTGGATTGGACACAAGTCATGCCTTAACAAGCTCTTAAAGCAATTTTAATTTTTTTAATTTCAGAAAATGAATGTTTAATGAAGAATGTCAACATATGTACAGCACAGTACCCTTAATAAAGATACTCAATATATGAACTTCTAGTAAATACTGTAATAGAGTCATTGAACTCTAGCGTCTGGCTGCTGTGGGGAGCAGGGATGGCTGCATACAGTATTTTAATAAATTTTAATAGATTTTTTTTAAAATTTCAGTTCTTATCTGCAGGTGGAAGTAACTCGTGTCTCCAGACTTTAATTTGCAACCTTCAGTGGATATCCTAACTATCCTTCCATTGGCACAGCCTGCTGTCTTTTATTGGCAAGGTTGTCTAGACTGTCTGTAGTAAAGTGCACGATGCCCCTCTAACTAATGAAAACAATGAAAGGATATGTATGGCATTTTCCAATACTGTCCTGGTACCTTGAGACTAGTGTTGCACAAATGTGCTCAGCTGCTGTAGTTTGTATTGACATGAGCTGCCTCTGGAAGTTGAGCTTAGCCTTTCTATACCAGTCATTCCTTAGGAGCTCTAAATGCCTTTCAGCAAGTACAGTGAATTCCCTCAGGACTTGCTTCCCAGAAACATGGCCCTTTGTAGAAGGATATTTATCACATGAATCACAATGAGCTACATATTGAAAGGGTCGAAACAGTTCATGCTCATGAAAAGGTCCAGGTTACTGAGAAGAGCACCAGTGGGCACTTCAGTATAATTCATGATGGCCTGCAGGTCAGAAATGTGCAATATTGCAGGTTATGTCACTGAAGTTAAAGAAGAGAATAAAATTCCTTTACAAGTTCATTGCATTATCTTCAAGATATTGCAGTGAGCAGCAAATTGAGAAGAATGTCAGTGATATTCCATAACCATTTGGGAGAATTCAGTGGAAAATCATACAGAACTTAATGCTCACGGTTCCTTTTATTGTCACGTAAAATACATTAAAATGTAACATACATGATATACTTCAATTTTTGTCAGCCATAAAGCAAAAAGTTGCCCTGAACATTGGCGGCACCCCTGATAATAGGAGAAAGAAGCAAAAGAGAGTGCCTTCAGAATCACTGAGTGTCCATGGATTTGCCTCCAGTGCTCCCACAGCCTCTAGCGGTACAGACTCCTCTTCGAGTCACCAGCAACCCGAACTCCAGATCCAAACCTCTGATACTACCAGGAAGCTTTCAGTACCCAAGGCCCTTCAGGAGCCCTTCTTGCCCTCAGCACCCTCTCAAATTCTGGCTCGGATACCTGGTTCCCATACTGTTAACCATTCTCCAGCAACCCACAGCCAGTGTGGGTTCCCCGACCACAAGCTGCCCTCACCACCCTGGTCACCATCCTATAGTCATCTCTTCTGCTGTTCATTCTTAACTGGGGGAATTATCCCCATTTCTGGTCCCCTTCACCTGTCCTTTGCTTGCCAGAGTTTGTAACCCCCTTGTAGCCACTGCAAAGCACAAGCACCACCATCTTGGCCACAGACCTCGCAGTTGTAGGATTTTACTTACAAACACCACAGCTTCTTTAACAGGCTGTTTAAAATGTTACAGGCCCAGAGGACCCAAAAACCCAGCAGCGATAGAAATTTACAAAGGCAAATGGTTACTTAAAAAGTTACTTTTAATTTTCTTTAAACGTAAAAAACAGATCAAATTTTAACTTATTATTATTAATTTAACCTCCTAATTCTAAGCACGCGTGTATGTAATGTGTGTATAAGTTCAGAAAAGTTCTTTGATTCACAGTCCAATCTCATTTCTCACTCCTCTAAGTTCACTGGTATCAGACAATTCTTATACTGTGCACAGAATTTAACATTTATGAATCTTCACCAGACTTTGGTGCTTGAAAGGTAAATGGTTACTGCTCAGGAAGATTCTTGTCAGTTTTCAGAGAGAGATTTGTTGTTCGCTGGACACCCACAACCAATTCCTTTTAATCAGCCTCTTCAGTGTCATGCTGAAGAAACTTGCCCCATCAGGGTTTTCCAGATGATAACCTCTTTCTTTCAGGTCACCACAGAGTTCCTTTTTGTTTCAAGTGAAACATTAGGCAGCCAGTCCTCTCCTCTTGTATGAGCCACAAGGGCTTCGACCAGGCTGAACTAAGGACTCAAAGCCCGTCTTCTAAATGGGGGTTTTCCACAAGCTTGCCAGCTTGTCCTGTTCCAGTCCCAGCTGCTGCTGCTGAACTGGAGAACTTAATTCTCTCCCTCTCACTCAGAGAAAACCACATGACCTTCTTAGAACCGTAAATTGCATTCAGACGGATCGAAGCGGCACCAGACCCAATCTTCAGTCCATTCATCTGTTACTTTCCAAAACAATAATCCATTACTCCACATCAAGTCCAATTAACACCTACTTGCAAAGTCCTTCAGCAAAGCAGTTTCCATCTTTACAAAACACATTGGGACCCTGGTCTGTCTGGCTTGAGCACAGCTCTGGCATTTTAAATGAGATCTGTGTTTGTGACCTACACTTAAAAAAACCACAATTTATCGCCTTTAAAACATATTAATATACAATATAACATCATCGGTCACAAAAGCCAGTCGGTGCCATTGGTAGCAGGACCCAGCAGTTGAATCCTTCAGAGCAGTGCTGTCTGCTCCCCCAGGTCTGCACCAGCATCTGTGTTACAACTTTGGCAGTGCTACCACTTTTGGATAGACTTGCCAATTTGTGGATTGGCACAACTTTGTTTCCTACCAAGTGAGTACATTGTTCAGAGGATTCCAGGTTGGAAATGAGATCTCCAAGACCAACAAGGAGTAGCTTTTTGTGAATTAGCACAACCTTGCTTCCTGCCAAGATCTCTAACCCACAATGACACTTGCATTACAAGAATATTGCCCTCAGTGCCATATTAAAATTGTTGGAGAAAACACTTAGAAAATAACAGAGCTTCCACAGAATACGCTAAAATTAACCAAGTGCCCAGCAGGCATCTGATGTCAGCAGTAACAAGAATGGCCACAAACTAACAAAATTTGGATCTACTTGAATTAAGCTGTGACATGACTGTCAATCTAATAATGATGAGTTTAATGTCATAGACAATGTACACATGCACCAAAATTCTTACTTGTGGCAGCTGGACAGGCATGGCAATAATAAATGATTAAAAAATACAATAAATACATACAATCGATAAGAAATATTCACAATATTCCTAGTCCAAAATAGGAACTTGCAAAGGTGCAGACAGTCCTTTTGTACTATCGGAGCAGTCTATGATTAGTGTACAATGGGAAAGTTCAAGGGTCTTTTAGCTGTTGGAAAGAAACTATTCTTGAACATCGTGCTAGTTTTCACACTTCTGTTCCCTCTGCCTGAAGACAACAGTGGGAAGAGGTTGTGACCAGGGTGGTGGGGGCCCCAATTTGAAGCATGTTAAAATTCATGGAAACATGCACTGCCTGAAATTTGTTTTATGCATGTCCTATGATGGGAAAATGTTAGATCCACAAGTGTGGTTTTTGAAAGAAGTGCCCAGACAAATATTATTGTGATTTCACCTAGGAAGAAATTGATTCTGCAAGTTATTCCAGATAAAATTTAAAATTCTGATTTTTTTTCCCCTTTCTAGGCAATTTTATGTATAATCCGGTATAAAAACTTGGTCAGAGCAGAACATGATGATATTTGCATACTAAACTTCATGAAATCCTTACTTACACAATAACAGACAAGTTCAGAAAATAATAAACATATTTCAAAATTTGAGATCACTGTTAAGGTTAGATAATATCCCTTTCAATAGCTTCACGACAATAGCCGTGAATAAAATGTCTCGTTTACATTGTGCAAGTTATACATTTTGTATGCTTTGCATTTGCAAAGGGACAAGATCAGACTACCAACAGCTCCAAATGGAATCACATAACCTGAGTTGCGCAATAAGACCAGGACCTTTACATACATATTGCCAAATAAAATTCTGGACCTTTGGACAAATTCAGAATGTTACCTCTCTCAATTGCTGAATTCACCACGAATACAAAAGAAAATGACAGGTTAGTGATTCCATTTACTTCAATGGGCAAAATTGCCCTGCTCGCTAAGAATTGAGGAGGCTTTTAATTTTTCTTCCAATTTAAATGGAAGAGAGAGAAAATGCAGATAGCTATTGATCTGTTAGACTAGTCAGCAGTAGGAAAATATGATGGATTATATAATGAATAACAGAACATTTTGAAAAAAATAACATGACTAAGCAGAGGAAATGTGATTTTTTTTAACAAAATCATGTCTGGAATATTATGGAATTCATTTAACATTTGACTAGTAGCACACACAAGGTGAAACAAACCAGCTTATCATAGAAAGTCTTTGATAAGGTTCTTCATATGAGGTTGATCCACAAAGTTAGAGCAAATAGAATGGGGGGCAGGAATAAACATGCAATGAAAATTGCTCATCAAATAGAATGCAGAGCAGGAATAAACATCTCATTCTCAAATTGGCAAGATACAGCTCAGAGTCCCTTACGGATCTGATTTCAGATTTATTGGCAGAGTACATACTTGACATCACGCACAATCCTGAGATTCTTTTCTCTGTGGACAACTTAGTGATAGTGCAAAAAACTGTAAACATATACATGTAAGCAAGCTGACTGCAATACAGAGAATGTTTTTTTTTAAATCAATACAAATAGGTCCTTAAATGAGTCCCTGATTGAGTTGGTTGTGGAGGATTCTGATGGTTCAGGGGTAGCAGCTGTTCCTGAACGAGGTGGTAAGAGTCTTGTGGCATCGATATCTCCTTCCTGATGGCAGCAGCGAGATCAGAATGTGTGTTGGATGGTGAGAATCCTTGATGATTGCTGCTGCTCTCCACGGTAGCGTTCCCTGCAGATACTCTGGATAGTGAGGAGGGTTTTGCCTGTGATGACCTGGGCTGCATCCACTACCTTTTGGAGGGCTTTACATTCAGGGGTATTAGTGCCCCATACCTGACCATGCAGCTAGTCAGCACATTTTCCTCCATACATCTGAAGAAATTTCCCAGGGTTTCTGGTGTCATACCAAACCTTCAACTCCTGAGTAAGTAGAGACACTGACGTGCCTTCTTCATGATGCCGTTTGTGAGTTGGGTCCAGGAAATATCCTCCAACACAGTGACTCCCAAGAACTTAAATTTGATTACCCTTTCCACCTCTGATTTCCCAATGATCACTGGATTGTATACCTCTGGCTTTCCCTTCCTGAAGTCAACAATCAGCTTCTTAGTTTGGTGACATTGAGTACAAGGTTGTTGTTGGTACATCATTCAGCCAAGTTTTGAATCTTCCTTCTGTATGCTGACTTATTACCTTTCTTTATACAATCCACTACAATGGTATTGTTGGCAAACTTGTAGATGGTGTTATTGTCATACCAAGCCACACAGTCGTAGGTGTAAAGTGAGTATAGCCAGGGGATTAGAACGCAGCCCTGTTGTGCTCCAGTACTGATGAAGATTGTGGAGATATTCTTATCAATCTCTCACTGATTGTGGTCTGGCAGTGAGAAAATCCATATCCTAATTACTCAGTGGGGTGTTGAGTTCCAGATCTTGGAGTTCGCTGATCAGTTTTGAAGGAATGATGGTGTTAAATGCCAAACAGTAGTCAATAATGAGCATCCTGGTGAATGCACCTTTACTGTCCAGGTGTTCCAGGGCTTTGTGCAGAATCAGTGAGATGGCATTCACCGTAGACCTGTAGCTACAATAGGCAAACTGGAATATATCCATGTCACCGCTCCCCAGCTTTTCACAATCAATATCAACAATTTCACTGAGGGGACCAAACACCATATTGCAGTTGCTCCCCTGCTTACAATGGGGCTGCATTCTGATAAATTCATCACAAGTGAAAATTGTAAGTCAAGAAACATAATAGCCTAGCCTACCTTAAATGTGCTCTAACTACTTCCCGTAGCTGACAACTGGGCAAATTTATCTAAAACAAAGCCTATTTTATAATTAAATGTTGAATACCTGGGATTTACATGTTTTCCTTCAAAGTACATACTTCATTGACCATTTTGTCATTTTGAATCCAGTGTGAATTACATGCTGAGAGGATGGTTAACCAACCTGAAGTCATACCAAAATAGGCCCAAAGTCAATCAATTAAGTCACATTTTAAGTTTGCGGGATCCAAAGAGAAATAAAAATTAGACTATTCACTAATTGTTTTTTTAATCTGGTAAAGTGCAGAAAGTAAAGTGTTTTTATCTGATCAAAGATAGAATGAAAGTTCATGGAACCAACCGATCAGGACGGGGACTGACTGCGTTACATCAAAATCCGTGCTGTTCAAAACTGTGTTATACAGGGTATGCATGTATTGCACTTGACCCTGGTATCTACCGATTTTTTTGTTTAATTCCATTCAGCACTTTATGCCTGCTCAACCATTCAATATGATCATGACCCAATGATTCAACTTCACTATCCTATTCCTGCTTTCTCTCCACATCCCTTGAAAGAGTACATGTTAAATTGTGAGAGAATGGGTAGTATGCTAATGTGCTTAAACGCATTGATGGCCAATGTACAGATACAACAAGAAATTGAGGAAACTAAAATGTTAAATGAATGTAGTCCAGTCAAGGTGGATTGATGTACAAGTGAGAGAGAATAAGGTCAAAAATGAAGGAATGGCATGAGAGCCATTCTTATTCTATGTGGTGAAAAATAAGGATAGAATCAAAGCTTCAGCTAATTGAAAGACATAATTAGTTAGAACTTAAAGAAAACATTTACATCAATGCAATCTCACCACCAGATGCATTTTTCCCTCTCTACAGGGACTGCTCCCTCCAAATGAAATGCTACATTTTCACCCACACCTCCTCTCTCACCACCATTTTGGGCCCCAAACAGTCCTTCCAACTGAAGCAAAATTTCACTTGTGAATCTGCAGGGGTCATCTACTGCATCCAGTGCTCCAGTTGTGGACTCCACTACATCAAAGGATCCAGAGTGGGAATTCACTCTGTCTGATACAATAATAACAATGGCCAACCAATTTAATTCCACACATCATTCCCACACCAACACAACTATCCACAACCTCATGCACTGCCAAACCAAGGCATGCCGCAACTTGAAGGAACACCACATATTCCGTCTAAGCACTCGCCAACCTGATGGCATAAACATCGACCTCCAGTTTCTGTCAAGTACCTCTCCTGAGTTCTTCTCTTTCCCTATTCTTTGAGTCCTTTCCTTCAACTCCCTACCCACTTCCCTTTCTTCTCCATTAAGAGAGTTACCCATCACCTTATAATTTCCCAAAGTTTTTCTCTTATACCCTCACATCTATATCCACCTATGACCTTTAACTTGTTAGCCTGTACTCCTCCCCCAGTCCTTCTCTCCTCCCCTCACTTTTTTTTTAATAAATATTCGATACCCATTTGATTTTGCTCATACCTTTTTGCTCAAGGACTCAGGCCCAAAATGTTGGGCACCAGAGGGAATCAGAGACAGAGTGTGCAGCATCTAGGGATGTTACATTTTGCAAATGTTGTTGCAGCTTTAGCAGATTCAAGATGGATGCCTTCCCGTGAGGTCTGCTTGTGTATGTTCTGTCCTTAGTGCTGTTTGCTTTGTTAATAAATCAGTACAAGTCCAATTATCCAAAATGGCTGGGACCAGACCTATGTCAGATAAATATTTTTTACCCACCCCCCCCCCCCCCCAGAGACCTGGTCTTTTTTAAAAAAAAACTGCCCAGTAGCAACAGCAAATCACTTGTATTAATGTTCAAACCACAACAAACAACAATGTAAAGCTTTTAAATCATTAAAATAATATTTAATTCTCACCAAAAAAATGCTGGCCACTGCCGATCACCGACACCTCCCCACCGAGGCCCCACTTGTACTATGATCCGAGAGTCTCACTCCTGCCTGGAAGCTTGAGGTCTGCTGCTGTCGGGAGCCTGACGTCCCGGTCAGTTTGGCTCCGAAAATTTTTTGGATAAATGAGAATTTCTGATTTGTTTCAGATATCCTCATTTATCCAAATTTTTTAAATTATAGATAACTGATGATTTTGAATAATCCAAGTTTGCATAATCAGAGTTGTACTGTAATAATTTTTAAAAAGTTTCTTTATTGTAATTAAATAAACATCATATGGTGCCAGGAGTGGAACCAACAGCAAAGTTCTGCTGTGCACAGGAGTGAAAGAAGAAAAAAAAACACATTGTGCATAGTGAGTAACAGTCGATATCAGCAGAGAAAATATGGAGGGTTTAAAAACTCCTAACACTGTAAATTGGACAGGAAATATTGACTACTAGTGGAGGCTGTTTAAGCAAAGGTTTATGCTTTACCTGCAAGCGATTGGAATCCATAGCCAACTGGATGCATGGAAGATTGCAATGCTACTTATCATGGTTGTACCTCAAGCTCTAGAGGTTTTCAACACATTTGCTTTTGCGGAGGCAGAAGAACAGAGCAAATATGACAAGATTAACAAGATGTTTGGTGAACACTGTTCACCAAAGAAAATCGAAACCTTCAAGAGGTACATGCTTCGCTCGTGCATGCAACTGCAGGGAGAGAGCTTTGATACTTTTTTTTAAACTAAAAGCAAGAGCATACAATTTTGGACCACTGCAAGATTCAATGATCCATGATCAAATTGTGCTGGGGATTATTGAAAAGTGAGAGAGAGGTTGCTGCAAGAGACAGAGTTTACCTTGACAGGAAATGTGAAGATATGCCACGCCAGTGAAATAGGTCTTCAGCATGCATAAAAGTTCAGTGATAGTGTAAAAGCCAGTGAAAATGAAGGCATGTCTGGAACAACACGCAAACAAAAAATAAGATACAGGAACCAACAAAAAGATGGAGAGACATTCAATTGTAAACAATGCAGCACTAAGCATGTACCAAACCAGTGCCCAGCTTATGGAAAAGTCTGTAATAAATGCAAAGGGCGGAATCACTATGCAAATCAATGTTTTTTCCAAAGGGAAACTAAACAGAAGTGTACACACTATATGCACTGATATAAGAAAATGCTCTCAGCGATACATTTTTCGTGGGCATGTTGGTGCAGGAAGTGAACAGTGTTGAGCAAGATAAATGGGCTGTGTCACTGGATAAAAATGGAACAAATATTCCTTTCTAGTTAGACACAGAAACAAAGAGCAATTTGATCTGTGAATGTGACATCAGGGCAATGAAGATAAAGCAATACATCCATGCAAATCCTGTACTGCTTAAAGCATAGAATGGACAGTGCATCGACATGAAAGGTACTTGTAAACTCAAGGTGAAAGTTAAAGATAAGGCTCCACCACAGGTTCACAGTAGACACAGTTGGCCATTATTCATTGCTTGGTGACAAAGCATGTGAAAACTTAACCCTAGTTAAGGTGTATCGCATTAACAGAGACCATGTGCAGAATAGTAAAGAAGAAATACTGGATACATTTCCTGACATCTTCAAGGGGTTAGGATTTCTACCATTCACTTATAAAATAGAGTTAAAAGAGGATGTACAGCTAGTAGTGCATGCCCCAAAGCGGATTCCAGTGCCACTAAAAGCTCAAGCAGGACCTCAACTGAATGACGGCACTAGGGGACATATTGAAAGTGGAGAAACCCACAGAATGGGTGAATTCAATAGAATATCAAAAAGAAGAATGGTAGCCTATGCATATGCCTGGACCCAAAAGACCTGAATACCAATATAAAGAGAACATTATCAGATTCCAACCAGGGATGAAATTACAAGTCAGATGCCTGGTGCAAAGTTTTTTCACTAAATTGGATGCATCCCAGGGCTTCTGGCAAATAAAACTCCATGATGATAGCATAAAATTCTGTATATTTAATACACCATTTGACAGGTATTCCTGTCTGAGGATGCTTTTTGGAATTTTCTCAGCTCCTGAAGTGTTCCACAGTACAATGGAACACATCATAGGAGGCCTAAATGGGATACTTGTGAACATGGATGACATGATCCTATAGGGATCCACACAAAAACAACACAACAAAAGGCTCGCTGAAGTGCTACAATGCATCCAGAAGTATATATAAAAGTTAAACCGAGAAATATGAAAGGAATCATGTGTAGAGCCAGACAGGAGCAAGGTGAAAGCAATAATAGAAATGCCCAAACCCACTGACAAAAAAAAAGGCATATTGAGAATGCTGGGAATTATCAATTTCATCAGTAAATTCACATCAAACCAATGTACCCCAAGAAATTGTTACAGAACAAATGTGAATTCAAGTGGACAACCACGGGAAGAATTGGGACAACTGACGACTATTCTAACTAATGACCATTCTAACTACAGAACCAATACTTTTGACGCATCCAGAAAGATGAAAATATCCATGGAGGCTTCAAACAATGGAATAGGTGTCATACTACTTCAAGCTATAGGAGAAGATCGGAAGCCAGTAACAAGGACAATGACATCATCTGAATGTCAACATGCACAGATCAAGAGTGTTCAGGTCTGGACTATGGACTCGAGAAATTCCACAGTTATGGAAAATTCCACAGTTGTGGTCTACCAACATTCGTGGTGCAGACCACAAGCAATTAATAGCAATAATCAAGAGAAATCTCAATGAAATGTCACTGATAATCCAAAGACTGATGATGAAGCTACAACTTTGAATTGGTGTACACACCAGGGAAACTTATTGTGTCAGCTGATGCATTTACCAGGGCAATGATGCAATGAAACACTCAATGACAGTTCCACAGAGCCAGATGTTAATATCCATGTGAATCTGATCATTGAATCTCTTCCTGTATCTGACATGAAATCCAAGCAGATCACAGCTGGTACAGAAAAGGACACAGTTCTACAGAAGGTCGTCAAGAATCTGAATGAAGATGAGAATATCAGCCATAATACAACATCAGAGCTGAGAGGAGTGTTGTCAATGGGCTTCTACTCAGACAGAGCAGAATTGTCATTCCTCAATCACTGTGACAAGAGATGCTCAAAAGGGTGCATGAGGGGCACTTTGGAATTGAAAAATGCAAGAGGAGGGCCAGAATTACTGTTTATTGGCCAGGGATAAATGCTGATTTGACAGGATGGTTTCAATCTGTGAGGCCTGTTTAAAACATTACGCAAAGCAGACAAAGGAACCCAAGATAATAATTGACGTACCAGCATAACCATGGCAGAAAGTTGGGACTGATCTGTTCCACATGGATGGAAAGAATTACTTGCTGGTTATTGATTATCTATCAATCTATCCAGAGATTCCACTGCTTCCTAGCATTTCTGCTGCTTGTGTGATCCAATATACGAAACTGATCTTTGCAAGACACAGAATTCTTCAAATTGTTTACGGTGACAATGGACCATACAACAATTTTAGAGAATTCCAGAACTTTGCAGAAGAGTATGATTTCCAACATGTGACTTCAAGTCCTCTGCATCCATAATCAAACGGAAAAGCAGAGAAAGGAGTTCACAGAGTTAAACAGTTGTTCAAGAAAGCACTAGACAGTGGCTCAGATCCTTATCTAGCTCTATTGAGGTACAAAGCTTCACCACTTGAACATGGCACATCACCCTCTGAGCTTCTGATGAGATGTAGACTACGCACCACACTTCCCTACTCTGCAGACCCAAACAAGAACAGAGATGTCGAATGGAAACAAAAGCATCTGCAAGGGAGACAAAAGGCAAACTATGACAAGTCAGCAAGAAGCTTAGAGCCACTGGCACAATATGACACAGTGAGATTCAGAGATTCCAACACTTGGGATAAAAAGGCTACAGTTCTGGGAGAAGTAAATCCAAAATCCTACACTGTCAAATACTGAAGAGGAATCTGCTGAAAATGCCAGAGATATTGCAGGAACAGATAAATGCAGAGGATTCAGACTGCACAGAAACAGAGGAAACTCCACCCATACAAGACAGTAGTGGGCCAGCAGAGCCAACACAAGCACCTATGTTAAGAAGATCCTCAAGTTGTCAAAGCACCTGACAGACTGAATCTATAAAAGAAATAGAACTGCCCAAACGTTGGTGCTGCTGATGTTCATGTTATATTTATGTTGAACTTCAAATTGAAAGAATACTTTATTAATGTGTCATGTTTGATTAAACATCTCAAGGAAAAGGGATGTAGTGATGGAGTGCTACTACCAGGAGGAGACAGAGTGTGTCGCATCTAGAAAATGTTGCATCTTTAGTAGATTCAAGATGGATTCCTTTCCATGTCGTACTGTTAGTTTAGTTAATAAATCTACTTGTTTTAAAAAGAATGAAAATTTCTTTAATGTAATAAAAGAAGCATCACACCCTTTACTTCCAATAGATGCTGCCTGATCTGGTGAGTTTATCCAGCACTTCTGTGTATTCCACTACAATCACAGAATCTGCAGACTTTCCTGTTTAACTCCATTTAGATACAGGAAACAGCAATATGAAAACAAGACTATAGATATCACAATTATCAATCAAATAATTTTTAACTTAAAAAGAAATTACAGTACAGCTTTGATTATCTGAAATGATCAGGACTATATCAGATAAATGTTTTTTTCAGCGATCTGGTCATTTTTTTAAAAAAAAACAGCCCAGTAGCAACAGCAAATCACTTGTAACAGTCTTTAAACAACAACAAATAACAAGGAAAAGACTTTTAAGCATTAAAATAATTATTAATTCTCACCAAAAAAAAGCTGGCTGCTACTGATCACCAACACCTCCCCACCAAGCCCTTGCTGCTGCCTGAAGTCAGACATCCTCACTGCCGCAGGCTCTGAGAAAATTTTGGATAAATGAGGATTTTTGATTTATTTTGGATAGCTTCATTTATCCAATTTTTTTTTTTAAATATTTGGATAAATGAGGAATTTGGAGAATCCGATTTTGGATAACCAGAGTTGTACTATAATTATAAACTTCAAGCAAGGTGGAGATACTTGGTCAGTAGCTGATGCATTGGTTCTCTCAGCCTTTTTCTTTCCACTCATATACCACTTTAAGTATTCTTTATGCCATAGGTGCTCCATGATTAGTAAGGGATTGCTTAAGGTGGTATGTGGTGGAAAGAAAAAGTTTGAAAACCACTGTTTTAATCATACCTAATTGACTCATTAGGTGCACAGTTTTATAACTCCAAAGGAATTGGGCAATTTTTCTCACGCAAAATATTTCAGTAACAACTGGGTCTCGAGCAGTGATTCTCAACCTTCCTTTCCCACTCGCATACCACCTTAAGCAATCCCTTACTAATAGAGAACTGATGGCATTGGGATTACATAAAGTGATATGTGAGTGGAAAGAAAAAGGTTGAGAACCACTGAGCTGATGGATACTATCCAGTGACATTCTACATGCTGCCCATATTCCACTAGTCATGGTCACATAGCACAGCACCAAACTTCGATCCACTGTGTCCATGCAATCTTTTCACTTTTCTACATTAATCCATTTGCCTGCAATTGGTCTGTAAACTTCTATGCCTTGCCTAAAGTGAGAAGAAGGGAGATTCAGAATCAAACATTCTCAACAGTCCAAGAATGCAATGGAAGATTCCATTATCTCTTCACATGTGATAATTAAGGGTGTGTGGTAGTATTCATCAAATTATATCCTACTACTTCAACAACAAAAAACCCAAAGGGAAAAGTTCTGTAATGATAGCAAACCAACTTTTTTTGGAATAATTTTTACTGATGCAAATTTCAGTGAAAAAACTTGCATTTGATCAAATTGTGCAACTGAAATGCTATTGTTTGTTCTTACTGCCATCTACAGCTAAAAACAATGCTTTTCCTGAAGTCTCTATAGTTCCTGCTTTCCAGCAAACACTACTGTTCAAACTATTTATCAATGTTATTCCTAATTAGACAATTTTATGCTATTCCAACAATATTTGTAATCCAACCCACATTTCTAATATTTTAAAATGATGATGATCCAAAGGCAATCTCTGAAGCAATTCCAGAGGAAGCTAAAGATAGTTACACGCCAGCTTTGGCAGGGAGTGCAGACCATTTTAACCTCCAAAGTGAGGGCGAACACTATAGATGGCTGTGATGCTTCATTACTCAATGAGCTGAACATCTTTGCCCTCTTTGAGAAGGAGAACCCAAAAGTGCCTACTAGAATCCCTGCAAAGGATGAAGACCCTGTGAGATCTGTCTCTGAGGCTGACGTCAGAACATCATTCACAGGGGTGAACCCTCACCAGGCGTCAGGGCCTGACAGCAAACCTGGCAAGGTACTGAAAATCTGTGCAAACCAACTAGCTGGAGTGTTAACGGACACTTTCAGTCTCATTGCTGCAATCAGAGGTTTCCACCTGCTTCAAAAGGGCATCAATCATTGCTGTGTCCAAGAAGAATAGAGTAAGCTGCCTCAAATACTATTGCCCAGTAGCATTAGCATCTGCTGTGATGAAATGCTTTAAGAGGTTGGTCATGGCCAGAATTAACACACACCTAAACAAAGGTCTGGACCCACTTCAATTCACCTATCACCACAATCACTCCACAGCAGACACAATGGTCTCTGGCTCTCCACTCAGCTCTGGATCACCTCGAAAAGAACAACAATGCCCAACTCTTCATGGTCTACAACTCAGTCTTCAATACCATTAATTCATCAGTGCTGGTCAAGAAGCTCCAAACTCTGGGCCTCTACACCCTACTCTGCAACTGAATCGATGACTTCCTCATCGGAAGACCACAGTAAGTACGAATTGGAAACAACATCTTCTCCTCATTGATTATCAACACAGGCACATCTCAAGGATGCGTGCTTAGCCCACTGCTCTACACACTAATACACCCACGACTGTGTGGCCAGGTACAATTCCAATGCTATCTATAAATTTTTTGATGAAACCACAGTTTTCACGGCAGAATCACGAACGTCAAAAAGGAAATGTACAGGAGGGAGATAGATCAGCTTGTTGAGTGGTGTCATGGCAATAATCTTGCACTCAGCATTAGCAAAACTAAGGAGATGATTGTGGACTTCAGGAAGAAGTCAGAACATGATCCAGTCCTCATCAAGGGCTCAAAGCCATGGAGAGGGTCAAGAACTTCAAATTTCTGGGTGCAAATATCTGAGGACCTGTCCTGGAGCCTCCATGTTGATGCAATCACGAAGAAGGCTCACCAGCGACTATACTTTATGAGGTGATTTGGTATATCACCAAGGTCTCTTGTAAACTTCTATAGGTGTACTGCAGAGAGCATTGTGGCTGGTTGTCACAATGGATGGTTGCATCACTGTTTCTCTGGTATAGAGGTGCCAACACTCAAGTCAAGAAAAAATTCCAGAGGGGTTGTTAACTCGGCCTGTGCAATCATGGGCATCAGACTTCACTCCATCAAAGACATCCACAAGAGGCAGTGTCTTAAGAAAGCAGCCTCTATACTCAAGGACCCCCACCATCCAGACCATGCACTCTTCACTCTGCTATCATAGGGGAAAAGGTACAGGAGGCTAAAGGTGAGCACTCAGCGGCACAAGGACAGCTTCTTTCCCGCTGCCATCAGATTCCTGAATGATCAATGAATCAAAGACACTGTCTTTTTCTTGCACTGTTTTGATTTATTTTATAATGTGGTTTATATAAATGTTTGCACTGGGACGCTGCAGCAAAACAACAAATTTCCTGACATGTTCATGACAATAAATTCTGATTCTAAAGCAATAATCTTCAGTTAGATTTCACTATTTAGAGTGTTATGGGCCCCAGAGGACCCCAAAACTCAGCAGCAATAGAAATTCACCAAGACAAATTGTTACTTAAAAATTAGTTTTTAAATTTTGTTTTAACATAAAAACAGGATCAAACTTTAACTTGTTACTATTAACAACCTAACTTAACACCCTTCTAATTCTAAGCATATGTGTATGTAATGTGTACAAGTTCAGAAAAGTTCTTCAATTCACAGTCCAATCTCACTTCTCACTCCTCCAAGTTCACCAGTATCAGGCAATTCTTATACTATGCGCAGAATTTAACATTTATGAATTTTCACCAAACTCTGGTGTTTAAAAGTAATTGGCTACCACTCAGGAAGGTTCTCGTTGGTTGCAGAAAGAGATTCATTGCTCGTTGGGACACACACAAACTGATTCCCTCCGATCAGCCACTTCAGTGTCTTGCCCCATCAGGGTTTTCCAAATGATAACTTCTTCTGTAGGTCACCACATCATTCCTTTTTGTTTCCCTTATTTCAGGTGAAACACTCGAGCCAGCCATTTCCTCTTGTATAGACCACATGAGATGTTCTAACAGGCTGAACTCAGAACTCACAACCTGTCTTCAAAATGGGGTTTTAAACAAGCTGCAAGCTTGCCATGCTGCAGAAACCAGTTCTCTCTCTCTTGTAGAGAGCCTGTTTGGTCTCCTCTCTCTCCCCCCCTGCCTGCAAAACCACATGACCTCCTTAGAACAGCAAACTGCATTCAGACAGATTGCAGCACCAGTCCCATTCTTCCAAGTTTGTTCATCTGTTGCCTTCAAAACAATAATCCATTACTCCACAGCATGTCCAATTAACACCTACTTGTGAAGTTTCTATAGGCATTCTTCAACATTTTTGCAAAGGTACTTGGGGCCTGGACTGTCTGGCTTGAGCAGAGCTCTGGCATTTTAAACGAGATTTGTTTTGTGAAATGTTTGTGACCTACACCATTCCCACAATCTATCTCCCTCAAAAACATATCTATGTATCATATTTTATATTGTATAATTCATCATAAAAGTACATTCACTGAAGGCAATCTGATTAATTTGAAAATTGTGTGGTTTATTATCGTTTAGAGAAACCAAAACAGCAGGAACAAGAATAGTTCAGGATTAGAATATAACCAACCTCCAAAGAGGATAGAGAACAGTGATTGGGAAGGATACGTCTATTACGTTAGCCTGCATGTTATTTTGTCCCAAAAGAATGCGTATCCAAGATCATGCTCCTCCCTGCTTCTATTGCTCAAAATCCTTAATGATTACCAAACTTATTTTATTGAAACACCCCTGAGACCCAAGAACAACATTTTAAATACAAACACTAAGAAAACCTGAATTCCAAAACAGCCTAATGTATTGCAGGAAGCAGTCTTGGAGCAGAAAACTTCTGCAAAAATAGCATTAAAAGTAAAACACAAAGCTGGAGAAACTCAGCAGGTCAAGCAGTGTCTTTTATATCGTAAAGGTAAAAATACCGAACCGACGTTTCGAGCTAGAGACTTCAAATTCAAAAAATAGCAGTTTCCCCTGATAAATGGAGAAGACAGCATTAAGAAAACTGGAGACAAAAATCAGAATTTATTGTCATGAACATGTCAAGAAATTCATTGTTTTGCAGCAGCGTCCCTGTGCGAACATTTATATAAACCACCTTACAAAATTAAAATAGTGCAAGAAAAACTCAAAGGAAGGCAGTGTCTATGGTTCATTGGTCATTCTGGAATCTGATACAAAAGACTACATATACTGGAATCTGGAGTTAAAAAAAAACAATCCACTGGAGCACCAACAGTGGGGAAGAAAATGAATTGTCAGTGTTTCGAGTCAAAAGCTTTCATCAAGCCTGATAGTAGCAAAGGGAGATAGTCTATGAAATGAAAAGAGAGCATCATGCATGATACAGAGCCAGGAGGAGATTAATGATCCAGGGAGGGGTGTGTTATGATGGAAAAGGGAAGGAAAAAGAAGGAATGGAGATGTGAGACAGATGACAGAGAGAGAGAGAGAGAGAGAGAGAGAGAGAGAGAGAGAGGATAAAATGGGGTCAGATGAGTCAAAGGAGGGTGAAGATCAAGAAAAATGGTGGAGGGTGATGGACCAAATGGAACCCTTGTTCCATTTGAAAGGGATCCAGTTGGCGAAATGTAGAGGTAGAGATGTAAAGAACCACAAGATGTTTTGGGGGAGGGAGGTGCAAAGAGACAGGGAATTTTTTTAAAAAAGGACAAGGGAGAGAACAGAAGATAGATCAGAAAAGAAACACAGGAGGTAGGGAATATACTAAATTCATTCCATTTGGCTGAACGCTAACCGGGCAGAGTAGCAAGGATTGTTCCTCTAGTTTGTGTTGGGCCTTATCCTGTGAGGGGAGAAGCCTGGGTTGGAGAGAGGTTTTACATATAACCAAAAGCTCAGAATAGTCATTGTGAACTAAGTGCAGGTGCTCTACAAAACAGTTTTCCAATTAAATAAAAACTTACCGGGAGGACTTATCTGTAAGCTATATGATTGATAGATTGAGTCCAAGTTCATGTTTAATAATCAAATGTTCATTGAGAATTGGAGAAACTGTTCCTCAATTATTATAATCTGACTGCTCACCCAAATTACAGGTCTAGTTAGGACAGTTATTTTATTTTTGAGATGAAATTTATTCTTGCATACGACAGTTCACGTAGCTCACCTTTATTTACACCTGTCCCATAATCCCAACTCATCTTGCTAGATCTTAGGCTCTTCTTGTTCTTAGGGCAGCAGGTTATGGTAGTAGTAGAGTTAATGCCTCGCAATTTCAGCAATGCAAATTCAATCCTGACCTTTGTTTCAGGCGAGGCTGCGAGGCTGCGAGGCTGCGAGGCTGCGAGGCTGCGAGGCTGCGAGGCTGCGAGGCTGCGAGGCTGCGAGGCTGCGAGGCTGCGAGGCTGCGAGGCTGCGAGGCTGCGAGGCTGCGAGGCTGCGAGGCTGCGAGGCTGCGAGGCTGCGAGGCTGCGAGGCTGCGAGGCTGCGAGGCTGCGAGGCTGCGAGGCTGCGAGGCTGCGAGGCTGCGAGGCTGCGAGGCTGCGAGGCTGCGAGGCTGCGAGGCTGCGAGGCTGCGAGGCTGCGAGGCTGCGAGGCTGCGAGGCTGCGAGGCTGCGAGGCTGCGAGGCTGCGAGGCTGCGAGGCTGCGAGGCTGCGAGGCTGCGAGGCTGCGAGGCTGCGAGGCTGCGAGGCTGCGAGGCTGCGAGGCTGCGAGGCTGCGAGTGAATATCATCTTATTGAAGGGTGCTTAATGCCAGCACTGACTCAGTGGGTGAACAGGCCTGTTTCCACATTGCACAATTCCCCACTGGCACACAAACACTGTACTACACAAACACGACAACAAATGAGGGAGTCACGTGATGGAGTAGTGGCTGGTTGGGTGGAAACAGCCTTCTCCAGAGAAAAGAAAAAGTGTGGGGAAAAAAAGAGCTCAATAAACATAAAATACAGGAAGAGAAAGTTACAAAGAGACAGAAGATGGCACCCAAAAGAGAAAAGTATGAAAAACAGAGAAAAGGGAAGAAAGAAAATCACTGGGGAAGAAGGAAGAAGGCCTTACCTGCACATCAGAGCAGAGAGGCACCATGGAGAGAAGCGGCTGATCTTTGGTGTTGGTGAGTCCCCAGAGGAGCAGTGTCCTCCCAACCGGCGGACTTCAAAAGTGACTCTCAGAGCCAAGAAGAGGTGCACAACTGCTCATGCACGAAGAATTGCACATGCACAGTGCGCAAGTAAAAGAAAAGGTTAATGCCGACGGGAGGGGGACTCAGCTGAGGAGCGGCCAGCTGAGAAACGCCCAGTATCGGGATGTTCAGCAGTGGGAAGTAAACAAGAAGAAGAGTGGTGAGAATGAGAATGAAGGGCTGGAAGAGTGTGAGCGGCAACGGGGAGGCCCAGCAGCGGGTCGACCTGCGGCGGGAGGCCCAGCAGCGGGTCGACCTGCGGCGGGAGGCCCAGCAGCGGGTCGACCTGCGGCGGGAGGCCCAGCAGCGGGTCGACCTGCGGCGGGAGGCCCAGCAGCGGGTCGACCTGCGGCGGGAGGCCCAGCAGCGGGTCGACCTGCGGCGGGAGGCCCAGCAGCGGGTCGACCTGCGGCGGGAGGCCCAGCAGCGGGTCGACCTGCGGCGGGAGGCCCAGCAGCGGGTCGACCTGCGGCGGGAGGCCCAGCAGCGGGTCGACCTGCGGCGGGAGGCCCAGCAGCGGGTCGACCTGCGGCGGGAGGCCCAGCAGCGGGTCGACCTGCGGCGGGAGGCCCAGCAGCGGGTCGACCTGCGGCGGGAGGCCCAGCAGCGGGTCGACCTGCGGCGGGAGGCCCAGCAGCGGGTCGACCTGCGGCGGGAGGCCCAGCAGCGGGTCGACCTGCGGCGGGAGGCCCAGCAGCGGGTCGACCTGCGGCGGGAGGCCCAGCAGCGGGTCGACCTGCGGCGGGAGGCCCAGCAGCGGGTCGACCTGCGGCGGGAGGCCCAGCAGCGGGTCGACCTGCGGCGGGAGGCCCAGCAGCGGGTCGACCTGCGGCGGGAGGCCCAGCAGCGGGTCGACCTGCGGCGGGAGGCCCAGCAGCGGGTCGACCTGCGGCGGGAGGCCCAGCAGCGGGTCGACCTGCGGCGGGAGGCCCAGCAGCGGGTCGACCTGCGGCGGGAGGCCCAGCAGCGGGTCGACCTGCGGCGGGAGGCCCAGCAGCGGGTCGACCTGCGGCGGGAGGCCCAGCAGCGGGTCGACCTGCGGCGGGAGGCCCAGCAGCGGGTCGACCTGCGGCGGGAGGCCCAGCAGCGGGTCGACCTGCGGCGGGAGGCCCAGCAGCGGGTCGACCTGCGGCGGGAGGCCCAGCAGCGGGTCGACCTGCGGCGGGAGGCCCAGCAGCGGGTCGACCTGCGGCGGGAGGCCCAGCAGCGGGTCGACCTGCGGTGGGAGGCCCAGCAGCGTGAGACACATCAGCAGGAGGCCCAGCAAGGATACAGAAGCAGTTCACCAGAGATGAGGATACAAAGCTAAGAAGATGACACAGACATAGATACAGACACAGAAGAGGGGGAAGAACAAGAATTTCAAAGAAAAAGGTAAAATAGAAGGACAAAATTTAGATAAAGCCTTTTTCGCAGAACAAATGAGGTAATTAAAAGAATGGCTAACATTAGAATTTAGTTCAATCAAAAGAAAAATGAAAAGAGCTGTAGACAGAATGCAAAGCTTAGAGTTGGTCATGACTGAAATAGGGAAAAGAATAGAAAATGTGGAGGAACGAGAAGCTGCTGTAGAAATGGAGATAAATGATTTAATAAGAAAGTTGAAAGGGAATGAAAAAAATGAAAGAGACAAGATATATTGTCATAAAAAATTGACATATTGTAAAACTACAGTAGGCGAAACAACATAAAAATAGTGGGCCTGAAAGAAGGATCAGATATGAAGGAATTTATAAAAGGATGGATCCCAAAGGTGCTGGAAACGACAGATTCACATGAAGAAATAGAAATCGAAAGGGCGCATAGAGCGCTAGTACCAAAGCCGCCACCACATCAAAAACAGAGATCCATATTGGCAAAATTCCTAAGATATATGACAAGAGAAAACATACTGGAGCAGGCAAGAAAGAAGGTTAGAGAAGATAATAAGCCGTTGGAATATGTTAGGTCTGCTTTGTTCATGAATGAGTGAGACAAACACCAGACTGAGTCGAAATCAGGGTTCTTTGTTCTTTATTACCGGATTGTAACACTTGCGACTAACAATGTTAGTCGGAGAATGCATTCTGCCGTTATCAGCAAAATGGTGATTTTTTATACCCTTGGATACATGCTTAGAACATCATCATATCATTACTTGTCCAATGACTAAAACTGTTGCTATCCTTTCCCTGCTAGCTTCCTGCCTCATATCCATCAATGTCTCTCTTATCTTGTAAGTACAAGGATGCATTCACATCTTGTTACAGCCCTGTACAGGGTAACTCCTTACACATTCCCATCTCATGATGTTTTACCTTACAAATATAAGGGACAAAAAATATTTTTTTACCCAGACATAAACTTCAAACTTTTAAAGAAGAGGAAGGAATTCAACATGGCAAAAAACAATCTTATGGAAGAAAGGATGTAACTTTATATTAGGACATCCAGCAGTATTCAAAGTATTCATTCCTGGGGAACAGAATAGACTGTTCTCGGACCCAAAGAAAGCCCAAGAATTTGCTGAACACAAGGACAGGAGAAGAGAGGAGGAGGAGTGACAAGAAGGATGACCAGCAAGAAAATATACTAAAATATGTAAAATATAAAGATAATGTATATATAAAGATTTAAAGATGGATAAGAGAAGGGGAAGAAGGAAAAAAAAGAGAAAAGCTTTATTATAAGTATAGGAAAATAGTCTTCTCGGGGGGGGGGGGGGCGAGAATAATGGTCACTGCAAAATCAGTTGACACTTGCGAGTAAGTTCACAAACTGAATGGAAAGAGGAGTTGTGGTTGCCGTCAAGGGACAGGAGGCAATCCAAGGAGGATTCATTTGGGGTTAAAGGCTTATTGCTTGTGGGGATTGTTGGGGTATTTCAAGTCTTGAATGCATTGTCATATATTGAGATTAAAGAGGAAAACTTAAAAAACAGTAATGGAAAAAAGGGATGGAGGTGGTGAAGAGGTGAAAAATAAATGAAAATAAAGATACAAGATGGCCACGTTGGACTATCTGACTATAAACATTAATGGAATATATAACCAAGTTTAAGTGTATCCCATTGGGGAAAAAAAAAATCACATAATTTAAAAGACAGTTACAATGATTGAAAAAAATCTGGGAACCAGATATGGAACGTAACAGAAAGAGCAGGCCTCGGACCACCACCACCTAAAATGATAAGAAGATAAGCACGATTAGATTTAATGTGAATATGTAGATGATACGTCTTTTTTGTTTGTATTCCTTTTGTATAAAGATATTGTTTTATTGTATTTTATATGTTCAATATTTACTGATTTGGAGGGGTGTAAGAAGGGAGGGATGGGGGAATAAAAGAGAAAATGTCACTGAATATTAAAGAGATGCATCTCTAAATATATTGGTTGATATGGTTCATTGTGCAATAAATAAAGAATTACCAAAAAAACACAACAAATATATTGTTTAATTATTTTTCAGGCATCTGTTTTGATTACAGTATTGTGGAAATAGTCTCCATTCCAAATGGCTTGTTCTTTTGGATTTTGATCTTCCTCCAATCGGATTACCTTATCCGGAGCTGGGTTGAGGTACCCAATGATCAACCTTCCTCGAAAAGAATCCCAAGTTATAACACACCAAAGTATGCTTTTAAAATGCACCGTCTAGTAACGTAATCTTACCATGGTCAAAACTAATACTGACTGTTGTATTTTATTTCTTGAGTACTGCAGACTCCTTTGTGATATTTTAGATTCCAAGTATGTTCTGTTATGCCACATTGCTTCTTTTGAATGAGAAATTAAATGGAGTTCCATCCATTTACCAAGATGGCATTTAAAGTACAATTTTTAAGCAGAACAGACCATTTATCCTTTGATCAGGATTAAGTTTAACTCACCCGAGGATGTGTTCAGAGTTCGGTGAGTTTTCTGATGAACTTCCAGCACGATATGCTGGTGATTATCCTCCTTTAAAAAACCTTCCACTGCTCTGGATTGAAGAAGCTTGCTCTCCCAAAGCTTTGTTTTATGAAAGACAAGGTGCAAAAAAAAAAACAATTAAAATTGGATAAAAATTCATTTGATTTAAAATAGCTCACAAAATGAAGGGGCATTTGTCAAAAAGCTAGTAAAGCAACAATGTAAAGTTTTTGAGTCTTTGATTGTGACATTTTAATACTAAAAAACAATTACTGATCATCAACAGGCCAAGCTACATTATTGTTCATTGTTTCTAGATATTCCACCACTAAACAAAGAACAAAATATATATTAGAAAAATATCACCAAAGTATGTATATCATGGAACCACTGTACAGAAAAATCCCCATTATCCAGTACCTACACAGGTGCCAGAAAGGCGAATTTTCCAGATGACTAAGGCTCACTCTTACAATGCCTAATATACCTGCATTAATACATAATTTAAAAGACAAAAGACAAAAGTAATTTGAAAAAAAAAAACATTAGTATTGTAGTCTTTACTTTTGTAAAGTTCACTTTAATCAAGTAATTTCCGAAACTTACAAAATTTAAAATCGAACCCCAATCACTGGTACTGTAAGTATAGCGCTAGCCACTATGCCAACTGTCCCATCATCATAATTAACCCCCCTTCCCCAAGCTTACAGATAAAGGCTTACTAATATACATAAAACCAAATAAGAAATAGACTCTTACTAGGCAGAGAGAAGCAGCAGCTTTGGGAGTCACCCCAGCAGCGAGAGGCACTGGCTCACTCTTCATCTTCAGGTCTTCGCCAGACTCTCAACGCAACCAGATTCATCTCCATGCCAGTCTCCCAGTCAGGCCCTCAATGCAACCTGACTCACCTCCACGCCAGTGTCCTGGTCAGGCCTCGACACATCTTCCTTCAAATTTGAAGCCCAGTTGCTGGGGGTGTAACAACGTTGCGCTAACCATCCCACTGTCATAATAAACATCCCTTCCCCAAGTTTACAGATAAAGACTTACTAATATCCTTAATATAGGAATAAAAATAAAGACTATTACCAGCAGGGATAGGGAGAAACTTTGGGAGATAACTCTATTGAAAATTTATTCAAGCAGCTGCTGCAAGTGGAGCACAAGTGGGGCCCTCTGCTGGTGGAATGTTTGCCCCCATCTTCACTAAGGGGTTGTGTGTTGCTTCAGAGAACATTAACAAATTTTTATTTTTATTTAAATTTTTATTTATTCTTATGTATTTTAAATTTATTTACTCTTTTTTTTTTCTTTTGCTCGTTGCTTGACCTTCCAGTTGATAGAGGGCCAGATAATGGGGATTTTACTGTATTATGTTGAAAGTAATAAAATGACTGATGGAATTAAATTAGGAAAAACTCCTATAAGCAAAGTTTAGAATGCTTCCAGTGGGAGTGGGAATGTCTGTCTCATAGTTATACAGTATGGAAACAGGACGCTCAAGCAAGATCCAAATTGGGCAAAATATAAAGTACAACAATCCATTAACTATTTATTATTTACTCATTAATTTCTACAGATCCCTATATCTCTATGAACCTCCATTGTTTCCAATTTTTCATCCTTTCAGAAGTACCCTTTTCCATCCTTTTTAGCTCCAAAGAGGAGTTCATCCTGAAATCTATATTTCCGTATATCCCTGATAATTCTCCATAATGTAAATGTTTTCATTTACTTTGCTACAAAGGAAAACCTGGGTACACAATTTTCTACCTCATCATCCACTATACAAATATAAGCCCCTTTTATACTGCACAGCTACAGTATTTCCTTAGACATGATCCGTCTTAGGAAGCTGCCTTGAGTGTTCACACAGAACCAAAAAAAAGCCTGCTCAATGAGTCAAATACACTCCACTGCTGAAACTATCTACCTAGGTGGATCGAAGACGGGGAAGTCTGGACTCCCTCTCCACCTTGCGATTCTTTCACAAAGCAGTCGAAAGGTGGATAAAACCTAGCTTTCAAGCTCTGTGTAAAAGGAGTTAGTGCTGATGAGCTCTCGGAGAGTTCCAGTGAAGTCAGTTAGTTGGTTCAACTCACTCACAGCTTCTGTGTGGTTTTTCTTTCATTCGCTGCACAGCTCACCCACCACAGTGGTGACCCCAATGGTCCAAAACAGCATTCTGGACCTCACAATGAACACAAGCACACAGAATACAGTCTCACTGAAGCTGCCGACCTTTTGGACCTCATAGCCACTCGTCTGGCTGAAACAGGCAGAGGTCTAGTTTCAAGTCAGGCAAATCACCAGACTCCACAAGATATTACTATGTAGTCAGTTCACTCAACCAGGAAACAGCCAGATGAATCATCAACTTCTTACATCAGCTGCCAGACGCCAACAGGTATGAGGCAATTAAGGTGCTCCTTATCCGCACCTTCGGCCTTTCCTGCCACAAATGAGCAGCACGGCTGCTTCACATGGACAGCCTAGGTGACCACATGCCATCCACCCTGATGAACAACATGCTGCCATTAATGGCTAGTGACAGGCCCTGCTTAACTGTTCCAGCAGATATTTCTCAAACAGATGCCGGAAGACATCCACCTACTCCTCACGGATGACGACTTCAGCAACCCACCCAGGTTAGCAGCCCGTGGGGATGTCCTGTGGCATGCCAAGCAATATGGCGGGGCATCCATTGACCAAGTTACTGCGTCACACCCAGCAACTTATCTCTTTCCCACTCCACCGAGGAGGCAAGAAACAGCCGCAGCAGGTGGAGACTCAAACTCAGAGCAGTGGTGTTTCTACCATCAGATATGGGGTTCTGGAGCCACCACTGTTGTCCACCTTGCTCCCATCTGGGAAATGCCAGGGCAGGCATCACTGATGGCTACAATGTTTGGCTGCTGGGACAGCCTCCTTTATCTATGGGAATTAAACTCAGGGCAGTGTTTCCTCATGGAAGCAGGGACAGAGGTCAGCATCTTGCCCCCTTTGAACCAAGACATCCATGCCATGAAGTCGGGATCGTCCCTCACCGTCACCAACAATAGCAACATTTGCACATACAGACCATCCCGCTCGAGTTAGTCTCTTGCCATTTTACCTGGACATTCACTTTAGCTGACATGTCTCAGCCCCTACTGAATGCAGACTTCCTTTGAGCCCACTGCCTCTTGGTGGATCTGAAAAAGCACCATCTGATCAATTCCAGAACCTTTCAAACTTTCACCCTTCGAGAAGCCAAGTTCCTGGTCCCCCACCTCAACTTGGTAACCTTATCGGGCAATAAGTTAGGCAAAATCCTCACAGAATTCCCAGCCATTAAAATGCCACAGGTCTCCACCGCGGTCACTAAACATGGCGTCCAACACCACATCCCCATGCACGAACCGCCGCTACACACCCAGGTTCGCAGGCTTCCCCCAGACAAGCTGCAGGTCACCAAGGATCAGGAAGATAGAGGAAATGGGAATCATTCAGTGCTCGGACAGCCCGTGGGCCTCTACTCCACACATGATGCTGAAGTCTTCTGGGGGTGGGGGGGGGGAGATGAACACCTTGTGGGGACTACTACCTGCTCTACTATGCCACAGCAGCCAACCAGTTCCCGGTTCCCCACATCCAGGACTTAATGATGGCCAATCTACACAGAGCGAGGATCTTCACAGAAATCAACCAGGGGTACCACCAGATCCCAGAGTACCCCAGCAATGTTCCCAAGGCAGATCTCACCCCTCCATTCAGACTTTCCAAAGACTCATGGACTCAGTGGGGCGAGGTCTGGATTTAATTTTTATCTACCTAGACAACATCCTCATTTCCAGTTGCTCGCAACAGGAGTGCCTAACACACCTGCATCTGCTCTGCCAGCGACTGAGTGATGCACCCAAAATGGCTGTCGGTGGCATCCTGGACATTGGAGATTGCTCACTTTCTTCAACAGAAATCTGTGATCCCCAGAGCAGAAGTATAGTGTGTTCAAGAGAGAGTTTCTAGTCCTCTACCTCACCGTACACCATTTCTGCTATTTCTCCGAAGCACAGGATTTCACGGTCTTCACTGATAGCAAGCCCCTCACTTTTGCCTTCAACAAGGTATCAGATCCGTGGTTGCTAAGGCAGCAGTGTCACCTCTCTTGTATCTCAGAGTACATGATGGCTATCAAGCACATTTCTAGCAAGAATCTCTTAGCTGACACTCAGTTCCATACATCCGTCCTGTCTGTGCATTCCCTGTCCCCCAGAATCAACTATACTCCACTCGCAGTAGCCCAGAAGCAGTCTTAGGGCTACAGCTGGAAGATGTGCATTTCGGGCTATCCAGAGACACATTTCTCCATTACATGTCCACCAGCCAATCTAGGCCCTTTGTTCCTGTCGTGTACATTTACTTGGACAACATTCTGAAAGCCAGTCACAACCACCAAGAACCAAGGTCCAGATAAGACACCCACCATAGCGAATTTGGCCTGACCATCAACCTGGCCAACTACCAGTTCGGGCAAGAGATAATAGACTTACTGGACCACAGATTCAATAGACACAGAGCGACACCTCTGCCCAAAAAGGCAGAGGCCATCAGGTGATTCACCAAGCCACATACAGTGAAGGGTCTCCAAGAGTTCACCAGTATGATTCCTTTCTATCACCGCATCATGTGCCCATTATTCTCGCTCATGGCAGGGAAGCAAAAAGAGATTGAGCGGAACAAGGAAGCATCGGAAGCCTTCCAGAAGGCCAAAGAAACCCAGGCCATCGCCACACTTCTGGTGCATTGGTAGATGCCCCAAATGCTCTCACAGTGGACGCATCCAGCACAGCAGTCAGGGATGAACTTGAGCAATTGGTTGGGGGAGAATGGCAACCCTTGGCTGCCTTCAGTAAGCACCTCAGGCCCCCCAAGCTCAAGTACAGTGCTTTTGACCATGAGCTCCTGGCATTATATTTAGCAGTCCAATATTTTAGGTATTTCCTGGCGGAGAGGAGATTCAAGGTCTTCATGGATCACAGCCGTTGACTTACCTTCAATAAAGTGTCGCACCCATGGTCAGCCAGGCAGCAGAGGCACATGTCCCACATATCTAAGTTTAACACAGATATCGAGCATATTGCCAAGAAGTCCAGGCAATAGACTGTCCCAAGGGATCAATTACATGGCCCTGGCCCAGGCACAGCAGATGGACCCCAACATCCCTGCGTACAGAATAGCAATAACATGACTCAAGCTGGAGGATGTCTGCATCAGCCCCAGCGAACAGACCCTCCTTTGCGACATTTTGACCAGCAAGCCTCGTCCCATTGTCCCGGCAGCACAGAGACGAACAGTGTTCAAAGCAGTGCACAACCTGGTGCACCCAGCCATTGGGACCATCATCAAGATGATAGCAAGCAGGATAATTTGATATGGTCTCCACAAGCAAGTCAGCAAATGGGCCTGAATTTGCATGCACTGCCAGTCATCAAAGGTACAGACACACATCAAGGTGCCCCCCCCCTCCCCCAACCAGCCATTCAAGCCGGCACAACGATTTAGAGTAGGTTACATACATACATTTTAAAACAGATCTGATTTGAAATACTGAACATATTCAGTGACTTTACAGAAACTATGGAGAATGCTATGCACATTTTGCAAGAAGGTGCTAATTGAAATGATATCATGAAATGAATGGACTGGAGCCAGGTTGTCTGTGTTGAACATTTTTATAAGACTTCTGACCTTTCTGCAAAGTGCTCACTCAAAGGTCACTCCTAGGTTCTTGTTTCTCTTGGAATAAGTGAAACAGATAGGAACTCTGTTGTAGCCTGAAAGAAAGAGGTTATCATTTGGAGAACCATGATGGGCCAGTTTCATCAGCAAGACATTGAGGTGACTAATCGTGGTACCTCAGTTGTGGAAATCCTGAAACAACAAATCTCTCTCTGCAAACCCTACGAGAACCTTCGTGAGCAGTAAACATTTACCTTTCGAGCACCAAAGCCTGGTGAACTTTATACATGTTAAATTCTGTGCACAGTATAAGAACTGCCTGCAACCAGTGAACTTGGAAGAGTGAGAAGTGAGATTGAACTGTGAACCAAACAACTTTTCTTAAATTTACACACACATTACATACACGTGCGCTTAGAATTAGAAGGGGGTTAAGTTGGGTTAGTTAATAGAGATAAGTTGAAGTTTGATTCTGTTTTCATGTTAAAAGATAATTAATAACAAATTTTGTTTAAGTAACTACTTGTCTTAGTGAATGTCCATTGCTGCTGGGTTTTGTGGTCCTTTGGGCTCTTAACAACATAGACTATGTGGGACCCCTGCTGGTGACATATGGGCATGGTACCTGTTGATGATGGTAGACTGTCTCACAATGTGGCCAGAGGCAATCCCACTGGCTGAAACCTCAATAGAGGCCTGCACCAGAGGCTTAGTAAACACATAGGTGGCTTGGTTCAGAGTCCCAGAGCATCTGACATCAGGCAGGGGTGCACAATTCATCTCAGGACTCTGGGCAGCCTCAGCCAGCCTCCTGGGAACCCAAATCCACCACACCATCCCCAGGCCAATGGGTTGGTGGAGAGGTTCCAAAGGCACCTTTAAACTGCCCTGATGGCCTGACTCCAAGGTCCAAATTGGGTTGATGAATTGCCATGGGTCCTCCTGGTGATCCACACCACACCAAAAGAAGACTTCCAACACCTTGGCAGTGGAGATGGTGTATGGAACACCCCTGGTCATCCCCGGGGAATTCCTGGCCTCCTCCTGGGAAATGGACGAACTACTTGCAGCAGCCCTTGAGAGACTTAGGGAATGACTAGGCGTGCTGGCCCCAGCCCAGCCCTCTTCGCACAGCCAGCCCAAGATGTTCATCTCTGTGTACCTGAGAAGTTGCACATACATTTTTGTATGACGAGGGGCAAACCAGGGGCTGCTACAGTGGCCATATGAGGGGCCCTACTGAGTGATTAAGCATAACAGGACTACATGTGTGCTGGACATCAGTAGCAAGGAGGAAACATTGATCGCCTCAAACCAGAACATTTGGACATCAGCCAGACGACCACCCTACCACCTCCATGCCACAGAGGTAGGCCGCCCAAAACCAAGGACAATGCCCAGATCACTGGGCAGCCAACCATAGCAATCCTGCAAGAGCCATGCTGACTAAATGGGCTTTCTTCATGGGCTGCGGACTGCACAGCGGGAAACAGCAAGCACCAGTGAGAACGTTGGCCTATCAGCAGCCAGCAACCCAGTGACATCAGTTTCGCCATAAGCAATGTGAGAACTAAGCCCAGTGGGCCTATACAAGACAAGGCACCCGTCAATAAATCAGTATCATCTGTACTCACCTCATGTAAGTGTCATGTTTTCACGCCCTGCCGTAGCATGCACTACAATATAACTAATTTCTATTCCCAAATGTCTATTTCTGACCATTTTAAATAGCAGAAATGACAACTTTCAATCTAAAGAAAAGTCCTTTAATCAAGGGCCATTGACCATCTTCAATATTTTCACCTGCTTCCTTAAACATTTTGTAATGTTAGAGGATCTGAAGCACTTCATTTTTTTTAACATTAATTTTGAAGAGATCAAATCCTGGATTCAGTCCTTTAATGTCCAACTTTCTACTTTCTTAATGGATTCTAAAATACCTACTTTAAGTAATCAACCCTATCATAAATGGTGAACTCTGATTCAAACTGCCAGTATTTCCCTGCTTTCATTGAGAAATGTATACAATTGTATACCATTAAGATAAAAATAATATTTTAAAAACATTGAAATAGCAAGTTTTAAACCTAAATTTCTTTATCATCACTTTTCCTATTCTCTTAAACTTTAATGCAAAAACTGTAAGCCACCCACACAAGTTACTAACAATTTTATTTCATATCCACTCAAGCAAACTGACATTCATTCAGAGATTTCACTACTCTTTTATGTTTCTCAATTACTGTGCAAGTTACTTTACGTTCCATGAAACTGAAGAGATGGAGTAAACACTTCTTCCTGGCAATATTAGCCGATGATCTTGAATTTTAATAGTGTCATATTTCTTTGATGCTTCAGAGGCATCAAACCTTTTTGCAGGATTTAAAGTTAAAATGTAAAATTTAAATGATTAAAATGATCTTTAGTGGTAAATAAAGTTACCTGTTTTAGATCCTTTAGTACATGATCATCAATTCCTTCTTCAAGGAAAAAATCATGTACATTGTTGATGACATCCTCAATGACAGATTTGTAGAGTCTTGGCTGGAGGAAAAATAAAAATCCTTGCCATAAGCAATTTGCTGTTTAACTTTCATCTTCATATTCTTTCCTGCCCTGAAGACTGCATAAGAATACAAGCAACTACTGCATCAAGTGATTCAAAGTTGATCACTACTTAAAATTACATTGAAGTTGGTCTGTAAATAACAACCACGTTCTGAACAGATTACCACTTCGAACATTTTTTTTAAACTACCATGACAGCGTCCAGGGACTTTCCTGTTCCACGTCTCTCTGCATGTTCATTTTTTATTGCCACGGTGTCTCATGTACATGCACGATCACTAGCGGGTAGAGGTATCATTCCAAACATAAAGGCTAGAATGCAAATTCTTTTTCTGAACGTTTTCATGAACAGGATCACTGGCATTCGTGGAACCTAGCTCGGGGCTGCGTGACATATGATTTAATCGCTCGTCTTTTACCTTGCAAAATGCCAAACTGCAAACGCCCCCCCCCCCCCCCCCCCCACCACCGAGCGGTCTGTCAGACTTTCCACCCACCCTCCAACCCCTCAAATCATCATGTCGTTGGATGCAACAGGGGGGAAACAGTTGGGCTAAAAAATCACCAATGTTTATCAACATCTCCACTCAAGGGGACAGAACCCAACTTAAATCTCACTGCAGACCATGAAACATTTTGCTGGTTTGCACTTCCAGACATGAGACCTTATTCTCAGGAAAACGGTTAAAAGTAATACTTGGGCGTGGAGGGCAAATGCGCCTTCGGGGACCCATCCAGCGGCAGTGCGGCCACACTGGGAGTTGCGGGGCAAAGTCCGCCACCAAACAGGCCCACTCCGGCTCCAAAACGCACACGAATCATCTTCCATTTCCTCAACGCTGTTCCCCTTCCCCCAGAACTGGTTTTCAACCAGCTCCCCTTTCCCACCCTCCCCTCTCAGGCCGCCCCCCTTTCCCCTGTCAGGCCGCCCCCGCCCCCCCCCCCTTCCCCTCTCAGGCCGCCCCCCCCCTTCCCCTCTCAGGCCGCCCCCCCCCCTTCCCCTCTCAGGCCGCCCCCCCCCCTTCCCCTCTCAGGCCGCCCCCCCCCCTTTCCCCTGTCAGGCCGCCCCCGCCCCCCCTTCCCCTGTCAGGCCGCCCCCGCCCCCCCTTCCCCTGTCAGGCCGCCCCCGCCCCCCCCTTCCCCTGTCAGGCCGCCCCCGCCCCCCCTTCCCCTGTCAGGCCGCCCCCCCCCTTCCCCTCTCAGGCCGCCCCCCCCCTTCCCCTCTCAGGCCGCCCCTCCCCTTCCCCTCTCAGGCCGCCCCTCCCCTTCCCCTCTCAGGCCGCCCCTCCCCTTCCCCTCTCAGGCCGCCCCTCCCCTTCCCCTCTCAGGCCGCCCCTCCCCTTCCCCTCTCAGGCCGCCGCCCCCCCCTTCCCCTCTCAGGCCGCCCCCCCTTCCCCTCTCAGGGCGGCCCGCCCCCCCCCTTCCCCTCTCAGGCCGCCCCTCCCCTTCCCCTCTCAGGGCGGCCCGCCCCCCCCCTTCCCCTCTCAGGGCGGCCCGCCCCCCCCTTCCCCTCTCAGGGCGGCCCGCCCCCCCCTTCCCCTCTCAGGGCGGGCCGCCCCCCCCCCTTCCCCTCTCAGGGCGGGCCGCCCCCCCCCCTTCCCCTCTCAGGGCTCCCCCCTCTCCCCTCTCAGGGCTCCCCCCTCTCCCCTCTCAGGGCTCCCTCCTCTCCCCTCTCAGGGCTCTCCCCTCTCAGGGCTCCCCCCTCTCCCCTCTCAGGGCTCCCCCCTCTCCCCTCTCAGGGCTCCCCCCTCTCCCCTCTCAGGGCTCCCCTCCCCTCTCCTCTCGCTCAGCCCCTCCCAAGGTGAAAGCTGGACATCCTGCAGCCGCTCTCACCACCAGGTTTGCATTCGCCGGGGAGGCCATGTCCTCTCACCACCTCCCCCCCAAGCGGCCGGTAACTAGGCTCGTTGCATCATGTCACGAAACGATGACGTTTCCAGCAGGACCTCGGGGGTGGGCGGAACATTGCGTTGACGTCACAAATGAAGAGGCTTCCGTGACGTCACGTGGGGGGGGTCACGAAGGCGTCCATTGTCTTCACTGATTGGAGGGAATGTGCTGAATTGATGGCTGGCACACCAATCAGAGACTACCAGTGGTCCTCAACCTTTTGCCTTCCACTCACCTACCCCTTTAAGTCATCCCTATGCTATCGGCGCTCTGCGATGAGTGAGGGATGGTTTAAGGTGGGAGGTGAGTGGGAAGGGAAGGTTGAGAATCACTGCTCTAAACCCAATTGTTACTGAAATATTTTGCCTGAGAAAATTTGTCATTGGCTCATTTCCTTTGGAGTTAGGAAACCGTGCACATAACGAGTTAATTAGGGTCAATTAAAACAATGATTTTCAAACTTTTTCTTCCCAGATACGACCTTAAGCCATCCCTTCCTAATCAGCAGAGCACCTACTGCATAGGGGAATACTTAAAGTGAGTGGAAAGGAAAACGTTGAGAACCACTGGACTACACTGTTAATCTCATAATAATAATTGTGGTCATCAACAGCATTAAAGAACAATTGGAGGGAGCTGGTGAATCCTCCAATTATGAAAAGCTGCAGAGACTAATCCATGGAGAGAAATGGTCAGTTATTGCCTCAGGTTGGCCAAAGAGCTCAAAATTCCAGTATCTGCAGTTTTTGTATTTCTTGCAAAATCGGTCTGCATGCAGATTAATTTGGATAATTCAGGCTGACGAATAACGAATATTCTTTCTTTAGTTTTCATAACTTTGTTCTAAATACTAAATCCATGGGAGGAATTTATCATAAATTGGCAGCATTTATCTGATTTTCACAGTTCAGAAATAGGATTGGCTAGTGCAGGAAATAAATTGTATTGCTTAGAAGTTTCATTTGATTTGGATCAGAAAGGGTGCTTCTCAAGAATTTGTATTTTAAAGAAATAAATTGAATTTAAAAAGAATTGCTGGAAATACTCAGCTTCGCAGCAAGAAACTGAATTAACATTTCAGGTAAAAGAACCTATGCCAAACACCGGGATTATAAATTAATTCCCTTCCCACTTTGCAGATTTTTTGAATAGATTCAAAAATCTATGTTCTGGTTGGATGTGAATGGATCCATCCAAAGGCATCCCTATTTTTGTGGAAAATACATGGTTTCTATCCTTGGGAGAAATGGGAAACTCTGGCAACATTTTTTATTATTTTTTTTAATTTAGACGCACAGAACATTTGAGCCCACAAGCCTATACCGCTCAATTTACACCCAATTAACCTACTCCCCGATATGTTTCAAATGGTGGGAGGAAACCAGAGACCCCAGGGAAAACCCACACAGATACAGGGAGAACGTACAAACTCTTTATAGACAGTGCAGGATTCAAACCCCAGTCCCAGTCACTGGTCCTGTAACAGCGTTGCACTAGCCGTTAGGTCACCCTGCCACCATACTTGAGAATGTGGTTATTTAACCAATGCAACTTGTTGGAAAAATAGATTCATAATACAATTATGATTCATTACACAACACCCAATCCACAATTACCTTTTCCCTGTTTGGCTCAACCACAAGCTGCTCTAAAAAGCCCACAAGCATTCTCTAAATTCCTTCTCTGTGATGTAGGACTATCCTGATTTCCCCAAACAACCCGCATATTGAAATCTCCTATGACTGACAGAACATTGCTTTTTTGCATGCCTTTTCTGTCATTTGTATGGGCACCTCCTGGTTACTGTTTCGAAGTTTATATGTTAACCTTATGAGGGTCTTTTTATCAACTCACAAGAATTCTACATCGTCCTTGTTTCCTTTTTCCACTAATTTGATTCTACTTTTTTAAACCAATGGATCTACTACTTGCTTGTCCTTTTGATCCATCATGTATCCTTAGATGTTTAACCCCCAGCTATGATTTTTTCAGTCATAACTCAATGACACCCACAAAATCATACCTGCCAATTTAAAGTTGCACTACAAGATCATCTACATCTTCCTATACTGCAAGCATTTAAAAATGAGAACTTCAGTCCTGTATTCTTCATCCTTTTCTACTTTGTCTCCATAGCACCACATGTTACTCACCTCCAGACCACAATCAGTGAGGATTGGTAAGAACATCGTGACAGAGTATTTTGAGGTGGCTTGGGAGGAATTGTTAGAGCAGCTTGCACACACACATTTTAAAACACAGAATTTTTGCAGGACTTTTGCAGAGTGCTTTTTGTAGAGGAGCAACAAAGTATCAACGTACAGCTTGCCTAGGAGAGCATGTGATTTTTGCAGCAGAGAGAGAACAGCTTTGGTCTCAAAGAGGGAGGGAGGGAGAGAGAAAGAGTCACAGAAATCAATTCCAGAGGGCCAAGCTGGCAAACTTTGGAAGGCTGCCTGGTCAAAGGAGAAGACTGGTGGTGTGAAAGGTGACCTGAAAGAAAGAGGATCATCTGGAAAACCCCAAAGGGGGAAAATTTCGTCAGCAAGACTGATTGAGAAGGAATCAGTTGCAGATGTCCTGAAAAAGGAATCTCTCTCTGAAAGCCAGCAAGAACCCTCCTGAGTGGTACCTATTTGCCTGTTAAGCACTAAAGACTGGTGAACTTTGTTAATGCTAACTTCTGTGCACAGTACAAGAATTGCCTGCAACCAGTGAAATTGAACTGTGATCCAAAGAACTTTTCTAATCTTAACTATGTATTACACACACCTGTGCTTAATATTAGAGGGGGCATTAAGTGGGTTAGGTAGGTTAAGTAATAAGAAAATTTAATTCTGTTTTCTTGTTCAAATATAATTAAAAACTGTGTGGTGTCATGCATGTACTTTGACAATATATCTGAAATTAATTTTTCCAAACCATAGAACACTACAACAGGCCCTTTTGGCCCTTCTGGTATGTGCCAAACCATTTCTTTTGCCTAGTCCTACTGACCTGTTCCCAGGTCATAGCCCTCCAAATCTCTCCCATTCATGTACCTGTTCAAATTCTTCTTAAATATTAAAATTGAGCCCCCATTCACCACTTCAGCTTGCAGCTTGTTCCACCCTCCCATTACTCTCTGTGTGAAGAGGTTCCCCCTCATGTTTTCCCACTTCACTCTTAACCCATTGTCATGTTGAGAAGAGTATCAGGTTTTGTGGGTTCACAGAGAGACGAGTTGGACACAGTGCAGATCAATAGGACTAGCGGAATAATATTTCAGCACAGACTAGAAGGGCTGAATGGCTTGTTTTCAAAGCTGTAGTGTTCTATAGTTCACCCATAACTTTAACTAACACATGGGACTCAAAGAAGGGAGAACGTTAAAGGGTACTTGATCAATATTTCACTTAAACGATGATATAGACATTCACCTTGGACTTCAGTTGGATTCCAACAACAGTAAATCTATATTCAACCCACTCACTCACTACAAACAGGGACTCTTACACACACCCGGTTCCTTTACTGACGGGTGTGTTGCTCTCTGCAAGTATCAGTCCATCGCAATACAAGGGCTCAGCTTTTGTGTAGAGCACACCTTACCCGCGACACTTCCAGTGATGTCCACAGTAGCGACCTGGCACGGAGCGGTGTCCAGGGCTTGAACCACAAGGTGGAGAGAAAGAATGTGCTGTGCATTGGTGCTATATACAGTGTTAATCTGTGCTTCAAGCCAATAATAATCCATGATATAAATTAGCCAATGACATGGGTGGCCTGAATCCAACCTTGATTGACAGGTGATGTGACTTCCGAATAAGTTTCAGACGGGGAGGACACGTGACCACCTGCAATACATACATTCCAGACAGGCAGGGAGGCCACATTTCTTCCACACACAACATTCCACCCCTTGGAAGTCACGTTACTCTGCAGTCACTATGAAGACAATCAATAACTCTATGTACAGGTTATAATTATATTAAAAAAGGAAAAGAACAAAAAGATGTGTCAAAATAAAAACGATACCAATTAAGCTGATCAATATGCCTTCTGTATGCTGATCAAGGCACATAATCAAATTGATCAGTCACCAACTCACATGCCTGGTTTCTCCAGCTTGGCTCACATATATATATCACCAACGTCTGTGAGTAGGCAATGCAAAGTCATCTGTTAAGTGCTAGAGCCCTCTCTTGGCTTGCGCATCCCACGCCTTAGCCTCACATTTGGTCGCTCTCTAGGCACAGAGCTCAGATGGCCATTGCCATGCTATCCTATGGTGAGGTAGGATGTATGTCCAGGGTGTACCTAGGGCGCCCTGTTTCTTTGGACTGTCATCTGACACCAGGATGCCGTTCCTGCTCACGTTCTCTTTAAATGGTTACCACAAGTGCCTGTGTTGGATCCTGTCATGATCATGAATATGTATGAGATGTACCAGAAGTCACGTGGTATGAGAGATAAGATAAGAGCACAAGCAGGAGAACAAAGGGAAACTGGAAAATAAAGACAACGGAGAAGTTTACCTGATAAACTTGTGTTTAATGTTTTATTAACTTCACATTTCGGGCCACAAATGTGACAGATCCCTGTTACGATATCCAGGAGGAGTTGGGACTGAAAGCCAATTTGTGATTTTAAATAAAAGCTCCTGAAGCCCCCACCTTATGAAGTATTTGTTTCTAGCCCTCTTTCCACTGGCATCGCAGTATCCTGGGATAGGAAGCCGTTGTGCTGATTTCACTGGGCCACCTTAACCAGGATACTGACTGCTTTTCTACTTAACACAACTCATCCCCTGGGGATAGGAGAGTCTAGCTTCAACCAGAAACGGGTGACTTTCTACTGTTCTTCCACAGGTTTAATCAGCATGCCCGTGTCAGCCGATGCTGGGAATATGAGTAGGGGTCAAGGCCATCTATCCCCGATGTGATTTGATGTCATTTGGCACTGGCGTGCCAATTGTTTTCTGTTTTCCACTGGACCCTGTTACCTGGGACAAGGTGCCAATGGAAAAGGGGCTTCTATTAAGGTGAGTTCTGGTATAATACTGACATTGTCAGGTAAAACAAATATATATGCAATTATTATTATTGTTTGATCTATGATACTCTACTTATAAATTGTAACTTTGAATCCAAGACACTCTTACCTTTTGGACTTACTATTCTGAGATGCATGATTGCTCTTTATGGGTGGAATTGGAGAAGAATTTGGTTAGAGGATACTCTTTAACTTCTCTATTAGGTACTACTCTCCCCTTTGCATTATCTAAAGTATATGTTACAAGTTCAGTGAACCCCATATACCAGCAGCAATAGAAATACACCAAAGCAATGGTTCCTTAAACAAAATTAGTTTAATTCTTTGAGTACAGAACCACAAGATCAACCCTTAGCTTATCAATACTAAGTTATTTCCACAATCACTTCCCCCTAACTAATCTAAGTGCAAGTTTGTGTAATGTGTTTTCAAGAAAGTCTTTTTTACTGGCCAATCTTCCACTTTCCATGTTTTCAAGGCTACAGTTTCCAGTAATCTTCAATCCTGTGCACAGAATCAAACAGTCATTACATTCAAGCAAACTTCAGTGCTTTACTTAGAATTGTCAGGCAGGAGTGTTGTGGAGGGTTACAGAGAGATGGTTGTTGCTTGTTGGACACCCAAAACAGGAGTGTCTTCCAGAAGAAACGTCTTCTTTCCAGTTTCTTCTCACAGAATTCTTCTCCTCTTCTCCACACCAAGAAGACTAGCCACCACTCGTGATTTCCACAGAGAGTACACCCAGGCTATCATATCAGAACTCTGCTCAGTCTTGAAAAAGGAAACCTTTTCAGCAGGTTCCTCTTCTATCCAGCTTTTTCTCCATCTGCACCTGCTAACTCCTTCTCTTTCATTCTCTGCCCCATCCCTCCTGATGTTCCAGGCACTGTTATTTTTTTTGGTTTCAGTCTGCAAATGTTGCAATTTACAGGCTTTACAAAAACACATGGCCCCCAACTCTCTGCAAATGTTTCAGTTTCTGGGGTGTGCTTGCACATGTTGCTTAAGGCCAGAACCTTCTGTTTGCACCTGTCCTCGGACTTTGCAAGGCTGTGTCTGTGAAATGAATGTAACCTAACAGCTAATCCAATTCTAATCCCTTTTATAAGCATGTATTTAATTAACCCATTGCATCACAATATTTAATTAAAGAATTACATCACATATATAAACAATAATTTAATCCAATTCTCAGACATACTTTAAGGATTTGGTTTCAATTTTGTAAGTTTTTTGATATAAATAATTTTGTTCTGTCTAGTAAAATTTATTCCAATTATTTTTAAGACATCATCTGACCAAGTTTTTTCCCTGTGGAAAGATAAAACAATAATAACCTTTCTTGATATGTTTGAAGGAAATTGTTTAATGTCATTTGATCAATTAACTGAAAAGTTCCATTTGCCAAAGACACATCTTCTTAGATATTTTCAAATAAGGATTCTTCGACAGTCTTTTCCGCCAAACTTTCCATTTGGCTTTTCAACCAATTTGATTGATATTCTTCTTCAATTAAATCCTTCCCGAAAAGGATTGATAGCCAATATTTACTTAATTTACATCCTATATCCAATGATAAAATAAAGGTGCTTGAGAACTGGAATTTGAGTAGCTATTTTCTGATGATTTATGGGAAAGAATTTTTCAACTTGTCATTACTTCTTCAGTTTGTGCCCATCACTCTTTGATTCAGTTCAAGGTAGTGCATTGGGCACATATGTCTAAGGACAGATTAGCCAGTATTTTTCCGATTTATGATAGGTGTAAATCTGGAGGCTACTTTGACTTATATTGGTCCTGTACAAAGTTAGATCATTTTTGACAAGGTGTTTTTGAAACTGTAGCTAAAGTGTTGGACCAAGATTTACAGCTAAACTTACTCACAGCTATTTTTGAGATCACAGTATTGAGATCAGGCTTTGCACCTGTTTCAGCCCATAGGCTAGCTGCCTTTTCAATGCTGATGGCTAGGAGAGCTAAATTACTCAAATGGAAAGAGTGCAATCTGCCTACTTCAATGGCTTTCCTCCATTATGTCATGCTTAGATTTAGTAAAAATTTGAAGTCGGACATTTGATATTAACTTTAACTTCAAAAAAACATGCTGACTATTTATTCAATATTTTTTATGACTCAAACTAACAAACAAATTTGAACCACTTCCATTTTGTTTGTTTTTTCCTCCATGTGTGTTGTGTTTACTCCAGGAAGAATCTCTTTTCTGAAATTACTCTCTGAATGGATTGAACAGTTGTCTTTGTTTTTTTTTAAAGAAATTACATCAGAGTTAGATTTTTTGGTTTGTTTTGTGCATTAACTCTATTTCCTTTCTCAATTTAACTGTCAATATATGGAAATGTTGAATTAATTTGAAAGTACTTGATTGTTATATTCAAGGATAATGTATATTATTTTTTCAGATATTCCATATATTATTCTATTTTTTTTTCTTCTTTTTACTTATAAATTTTAACTTCAATTCCCTAAATGTGCTTCAAGACATCATTACTACAGCTCAAGCTGATTAAAAAGGAGAAAAACAAAAGGTTCATTACAAAGTCTGCGCCTGGAATGCTCATAACAAGAAATGCAATCTTGTCCAATGCTGAGGCGCATGTTTTCATGAGAACAGTTCTTGCCTGTCTTGTGGAGAGTTCTTTGCATAATAAGTGTCAGGACCTGTTTCTTGCTGCTTGCTGTAACGGTCAGTGCTGGCTGAAATCTATGCTGAGATTGTAGCAGTCTGTGTTGATGGGCAATTTGTAGACCCTCACATCAAAAGAGGAAGAGCTTGAAGGTCTTCTCCTGTGAGGGGAGAGGAGTTGGGGGAGCTCAAAAGATAGATTAGTCAGGGGCCACCTCCAGTGGGGGAGGACCAAAGGGGAGGCTGGTCATTTTCGAGTGGGCAGCTCACGGGAAGCTTCCCCCCCTGCAAAGCTCTCTCCAGAGAGTATGCATGTCTCTTTGAGTGACTGGCAGGGTGACATTGCCAAACTTTGTGTCAGCCCTGCAAGCTTGAGCAGGTGACCCTCCACCCCCCCACCACCCGCTACGAATACTCCAATCCCTCTCAAACTGTGTTCCTGGTTTCCAGTCCCATGAGGGGCAAGCCCACCCCTTTCAGGTCGGGGCGTGTAGTGACAACCAAATAGGCCACCAAAGCACCAGTCATATTCATACTCCCTGAGAAGTGATGCTCACAGGTGCCCCGTAGATACCCACAATCAGTGCACACTCCCAAACAACCTGCATAGCATGAATAAAAGCTCTCACAAATGGAGGGAAAACATACCCTTTTATTAGCTTATAACTATGGGTAGGATCTCACAGTAGTCTTCAGAAGGGTTCTGGGTTTAGGCATGAAACCAGGGTTATATGCGAGCAGATTGGGGCAGAGCAAGGAGGCGGGACCAGCCATCAGCACAACACCCTACCAGTGAATCCCAGTTCACTGCATTCACCCCTTCCTGCAGATTTTAGGGTCTGTGAATGAAGACAGAGAACATGGATTCTAAAAAAAGAGTTTAAAAAAATATACAGTTATTTACAAATTTACAGATTTAAGTGGTCCAGTGGTCTGGAGATCCTGGTGCAGCTCCTTAGCACCAGGGGGCCTTGGACTCCTTGGGTCTCCTGGTCCCCTATGAGGGAGGAGAGGCGGCCTGGGTCTCAGGCTCAAAGGTGGAGGGGAATGCATTTTCCTCCTAAACCAGATTCCCTGAGGCTCTGACTGGGGATGGCGAGAATGAGCTCTGTGACTCACAGGGCACTTGAGGCACGGACCCTCTGTTCCTGCAGGTGGCAGGTCTCTGATGGAGACGGTGTCCTCTCTGCCATCCGGGTACTCCACATATGCATACATGAGGTTGGCATGGAGCAGTTTCACCTTTTCCACCAGGGGGTTGGTCTTGCTTCTCCTCACGTGCTTCCTAAGAAGGACTGGACCAGGAGTAGTGAGCTAGGTTGAGAGTGTAGTTCCCAATGCCGACCTTCTTTTGAAATTGAATAGGAGCCCTTGAGGAGTAGTGTTGGTCATGGTACATAGTAGCAATTAGATGGAATGGAGTGCCATAGGGAGGACTTCCTGCAAGCGTGAGCCTGGAAGGTTTTTTGACTTCAGGACCAGTTTAACAGCCTTCCAGACCGTGGCATTCTCCTTTTCAACCTGTCCGCTCCCCCAGGGGTTGTAGCTAGTAGTACTGCTGGATACGATGCCCTTCACCAGCAGGTACTGACATAGTTTGTCACTCATAAAGGATGACCCCCAGTTGCTATGAATATAGCTGGGATACCCAAACAGGGTGAAAATGGAATCTAGGGCCTTTATGACTGATGAAGTGGACATGTCTGGACATGGGATGGTGAACGGGAAGTGGGAGTACTCATCACTGATAGAGAGGAAGAAAGTGTTCCCTTTCATGGAGGGGAGAGGTCCCTTAAAATTGACACTGAGTCGTTCGAAGGCCCTGGATGACTTGATCAGGTGCGCCTTTCAGAGAGGTAGAAGTGCTTGCACTCTGTGCAGACCTGGCAAGATCTGGTCATTTCCCTGACATCTTCCATGGAGTAGGGCAGATTGCGCGGCTTGACAAAATGAGCCATGCAGGTAACCCCTGGATGGCAGCGCTCATTATGCAGAGACCGCAGTTAGCCAGTGCGTGCAGAGCCACAGCTTCCTCTGGATAAGGCATCTGGAGGGTCATTAAGGGCTCCTGGCCGATAGGCGATGTCATAATTGTAAGTGGAGAGCTCGACCCTCCACCTAGGAATCTTGTCATTTTTGATTTTGCTCCTCTTCACATTATTAAACATAAATGCAACAGAGTGCTGGACAGTGAGGAGCGTAAATCTTCTACCAGCCAGGTAGTGTCTCCAGTGCCTCACGGCTTTTCCACAGATGGGTTCCAGATTTGTGGCCTTGTTATGTCCGAGAAAAAAATGCAACCGGCCTGCCAGCCTGGTTGATGGTAGCAACCAGGGCTATGTCCAAAGTGTCGCTTTCCACTCGGAAAGGTACATTCTTGTCCACCATGTGCATGGCAGCTTTCACAATGTGATTCCAGAGGTAGTTAAAAGCCATTTGGGCTTCAGCCGAATGGGGAAAAGAAGTGGCTTTTAAGAGAGGGTGAAACTTATCAGAGTATTGAGGGATCCAATTGGCATAATATGAGAAAACCTCCAGGCATCTCCTCAAAGCTTTTGTGGTCCTGGGAATGGGGAACTCCAACAGGGGGCGCATCCTATCAGGATCTGGGCCAATGATGTCGTTCTCCACCACGTGGCCAAGGAGAGCCAGACGTTTAGTCCTGAACATGCACTTGTTAAAGTTATAAGTGAGGTTCAGGGCTTTCGCCGCGTGGATAAAATTCTGGAGGTTGGTGTCATGGTCTTCCAAGGTGTGGCCACAGATGGTGACATTATTGAGGTAGGGGAAGGTAGCCTTCAACCCATACCCATCCACCATTCTGTCCATCTGCCTCTGGAAGATAGAAACCCCATTAGTGATACCAAAAGGACCCTCCGGAATTAATAGAAATGACTGTTAGCCTCAAATGACATATATGGACAGTCCTCGGAACGGATTGGCAGCTGGTGATAAGCAGCTTTCAGGTCAATGTTCGAATAGACCAGATACTGCGCAATATCATTCAACATGTCTGAAATTCGAGAGAGGGGATAAGTGTCCAGGAGTGTGTATCGATTAATAGTTTGCCTATAGTCAATTACTAGCCTGGACTTGCTTTCCCCTTTTACCACTACCACTTGTGCCCTCCACGGGCTGGTGCTAGGTTTGATGATACCTTCGTTCAGCAGACATTGTGTCACAGACTTTATAAAATCTCAGTCTGCTGCACTGTACCTCCTGCTCTTGGTAGCAATAAGTTTGCAGTCCGAGGACAAATTCAGGAAGAGAGGTGTTGGGGGGGGGGGGGGGTGGGGGGATTGATATTCAGTGTGGAGAGGCTGCATGTGGGTTCTGATTTTAGGGGCCCTCTGTTCCGAACCGTTACAGGCGGGAGGGGACCAGAATCCTTCAAGGTCACACTTTTAAGGTGACACAGGAAGTCCAGACCCAACAACACTGGAGCACACAATTCATCAAGTATTTACAGAAATCTCCCCCCTTCAAAGACAGATGTACTATACAAGGTTGTTGAATATGCATATAATGCAAAAGGGATGCAAGGAATATGGGATAATTGGAGTGATACATCTTTAGGTTGTACTCTTGCACGGTCCGTGAGTCTATGAAGCTTTCAGTAGCGCCTGTGTTGGTTAGGCATTTATTGCAATGTCCGTTTACCTTCACAGTCACTGGAGTTACTGAGCTGGTGAGGTCTGTCCTGATCTAGGACCATCAACTCTAGGACCCCAAAGAGTCCGCATTCCTCACTCGAGTAGCCCTGGGTTGCCCAGCGTGGGTAAGATTATTGGACTCGTGGCGCGGCAAGATGGCCGCCCTCCTTCCTCCGAGAGCGCCCGAATTTGAATTTGGGTCGCGGCAAGATTGCCTCTGAGCCAGTATTGCATTCCCTCTAGTTAGTACTTCTATGTTTTGATTTAGAAAACTTTCCTGAACATATATGACAAACTCCAAGCCATCCAGCCTTTTTACAATATGGGAGTCCCAGTCATTATGTGGAAAATTAAAATCCCCTACTATCACAAGCTTATGTTTCCTGCAGCCCCCTGCTCTCTCTCTCTACAGATTTGCTCTTCCAATTCTCGTTGACTATTGGGCAGTCTATAATACAACCCCATGAGTGTGTTCATACCTTACCTGTTCCTCAGCTCCATACATATAGCCTCAGAAGATGAGCCCTCTGCTCTGCCCTGTCTGAGCACAGCTGTGATATTTTCCCTGATGAGCAATGCCACACCTCCCCCTTCCATTCCCCCCCCCCACCCCCCAGTTCTATTGTATCTGAAGCAATGGAACCTTGGATCATTGAGCTGCCAGTCCTGCCCCGCCTGTAACCAAGTTTCACTAATGGCCACAATGTTATAATTCAACATGCCAATCCACACACTAAGCTCATCTGCTTTTCCTACAATACTCTTTGCATTGAAATTGATGCATTTTAGAAAATTTGCACCATGTACAACCTGTTGACTTCTGACGGTGCATGCAATTTTCATATAATCTTTTCCCTCTCCCACTCCTCTATCTGCTCTGGATCTCATCCCCCTGCAAATCTAGTTTAAACCCACCAGTGCAGCACTAGCAAACCTTCCCACAAGGATATTAGTCTCCCTTCAGTTCAGATACAAACCATCCTGTTGGAACATGTCCCACCTTCCTTGGAATGATCCAGAAACCTGAAGCCCTCACTCCTGCACCATATCATTAGCCACATGTTAAGCTGCTTTATCCTTTTATCACTAGCACATAGCACAGGTAACAATTCTGAGATTACAACCCTGGAGGTCCTGTCTTTCAACCTAGTGCCTAACTCCCTGACTTCTCCTTGCAGTACCTCCTCACCTTTCCTACCCACATCATTGGTCCTGATATGGGCCACAACATCTGGCTGCTCACCCTCCCTCCTGAAAATGCGGTGAACTCGATCTGACATATCTTAGACTCTGCATCAGGGCAACTACATGCCATCCAGGATACCCAATCTCTTCTGTAGAAACTCTTATCTGCCCCCCTATCACTATAGTTTGCCTCTTCTCCTCCCTTCCCTTCTTAGCCAGACTCGATGCCAGAGACCTGATCACCTTGGCTTGTTTCTGGCAGTTCTTCCCACCCCCCAACAGTATCCAAAATGGTATACTTGTTATTGAGGGGAACAGCCAAAGGGGTGCTCTGCACTATCTGCCTATTCCCTTTCCCTCTCCAGACACACATCTACCTTCATCCTGCCTTCTAGGTGTGGTCATATCCCTGTAACTCCCGTCCATCATCCTCTCTGCCTCCCAAATGATCTGGAGTTCATCCAACTCCAGCTCTAATTTCCTAACTTCATATAACCATATAACAATTACAGCACAGAAAAAGGCCAGTTAGGCCCTTCCCACAAACACCTTCTCCCACCTACTCCCATCGATCCGCACCCAGCCCATAACCCTCTCATCTCTCTCATCCATATACCTATCCAACTTTTCTTTATATATTAAAATCGAGCCTGCATCTACCACTTCAGCCAAAAGCTTATTCCATACTCCCACTACTGCCTGAGTGAAGAAATTCCCCCTCATGTTTCCCCTAAACTTTTCCCCCTTCAATCTCAATCTATGTCCTCTTGTTTGAATTTCCCACACTCTCAATGGAAAAAGCCTGCCCCCTTTGACTCTTTGTCCTCCTCATAATTTTAAATATCTCTATCAAATCACCCCTCAATCTTCTAAGCTCCAGGGAATAAAGTTCCAGCCTGATCAACCTTTCCCTGTAACTCAAAACCTAAAAACCAGGCAAGATTCTTGTAAATCTCCTCTGCTCTCTCTCTATTCTGTTTATATCTTTCCTATAATTCAGCGACTATAATTCCAAATTTAGTCTTACCAATGCCTTATACAACTTCAACATGACATCCCAACTCCTGTATTCAATACTGTGATATATGAAGGCCAACATACCAAAACCTTTCTTCACTACATGTGACTCAACTTTCAGGCAATTATGTATCAAAATTCCTAAATCCCTTTGTTCTCGTGCACTCCTCAATTATCTACCATTTAACATATATAACCTTTGCTGATTAGTCCAACCAAAATGTAGCACCTCACATTTATCAGTATTAAACTCCATCTGCCATCTTTCAGCCCACTCCTCTAATTGTCCTATATCCCACTGCAAGCTTTGTTAACCTTCTTCACTGTCCACAACACCACAAATCTTTGTATCATCTGCATACTTACTAATCCAATTTATCACCCAACCATCTAGATCATTAATATATATATATATGACAAACAACAATGGACCCAGTAGCGATCCCTGAGGCATTCCACTAGTCACCGGCCTCCAATATCATAAACAATTTTCCATCATTACTCTCTGGTATCTCCCATCCAACCATTGTTGAATCCATTTCACTACTTCAACATTAATACCTAATGCTTGAATCTTCCTAACTAACCTCTTTTAAGGAACCTTGTCAAAAGCCTCACTAACGTCCACATAGACAACATCCACAGCCTTCCCCTCATCAACCTTCTTAGTCACCTCCTTGAAAAATTTATAAGATTTGTTAAACATGATCCACCACATGCAAAATGGTGTTGACTACTCCAAATCATTTCCTGTCTTTCCAAATAATTGTATATACCATCTCCAAGAACATTAATTTACCCACCACCAATGTCAGACTCACAGGCCTATAATTACCAAGTTTACTTTTGTAAACTTTTATAAACAGCGGAACAACATGAGCTACCCTCCAATCCTCCGCCACCTCTCCGTGGCCAGTAACAATTTAAATATTTCCGTCAGATCCCCCACTATTTGTACACTAACCTTCCTTAGGGTCCTAGCAAATATCTTGTCAGGACCTGGAGATTTATCTACCTCGATTCTCTTTAAAATAGCCAATTCTACCTCCTCATTAATCTGTATATTATCCATGACCTCTCTACCAGATTTATTTACTTCACCTAGCTCAATATTCCTTTCATTAGTGAATACTATAGAAAAAATATATAATTTCCCTCATCTCTTCTGACTTTTCACATAGCCTTATCCCTCTGATCCTCAAGGGGGGCCAATTTTATCCCTCACTATTCTCTTACTTTTAAAGTACCTGTAAAAACCCTTTGGATTTATTTGTACCTTGCTTGCCAAAGCAGCCTCATATCTCCTTTTAGCTTTTCTAATCTCTTTCTTAAGATTATTTTCACAATTGTGACAGATTATAGATATGTTTTTGGGAGACAAATTGGGGCAGGTTTTTTTAGTGTAGGTCACAAACAAACACTTTAAAACAGATCTTATTTAAAATACTGGAGCTCTGCTCATGCTAGATAGTCTTTGCAAAAGCTTTGGAGAGTGCCCAAGAGACTTCACTAATGGATTGTTGTTTACAAAGAGGCAACAGATGAAAGAACTTGTCGGAGCCACAGGCTGTCTGGAATGAAACTTGCTGTTCTAAGAGAGCCATGTGGTTTTGCAAGCAGAGAGAGAGAAACAGACTTTTTATCTGAGAGAGAGAGAGAGAATTCAGTTATGCAGTACTACAGACAGCAGCAGCAGCTGGGACTGGAACAGGACAAGCTGGCAAGCTTGTGGAAAAACCCCATTTGGAAGACGGGTTGTGAGTGCTTATTTCAGCCTGGTCAAAGTTCTTGTGGTTCATACAAGAGGAGAGGACCGGCTGCCAAATGTTCCACTTGAAATAAGGGAAACAAAAAGGTACTCTGTGGTGACCTGAAAGAAGGAGGTTATTATCTGAAAAACCCTGAAGGGACAAGTTTCTTCGGCAAGACGCTGAAGTGCTGGTTTCAAGGAATCAATTGTGGGTGTCCAGCAAACAAAAAATCTCTCTCTTAAAACTGGCAAGAAACTTCCTGAGTTAGAGCCATTTACCTTTCAAGCACCAAAGCTTGGTGAACTTCATATGTTAAATTCTGTGCAGAGTATAAGAATTGCCTGCAACCAGTGAACTTGGAGGAATGAGAAGTGAGTTTGGACTGTCACTCAAAGAACTTTTCTAAACTTACACACACGTTACATACAAGTGCGCTTAGAATTAGAAGGGGATAAGTTAAGTTAGTTAAGTTAATAGTAATAAGTTAAAGTTTGATCCTGTTTTCATGTTTAAAGATAATTAAAATCAACTTTTGTTTAAGTAACCATTTATCTTGGTGAATATCTATTGCTGCTGGGTTTTGGGGTCCTCTGGGCTCGTAACACACTCCTTATATTCCTCAAGCACCTCATCTTTTCTCTGATGTCTATACCTGTTGTCCACATCCCTCTTCCTCTGAACCAAATTCCCAATATCCTTTGAAAACCAAGACTCCCTATATTTTCTAACCTTTCCTTTAATCTTCACAGGAACATACTGAAACAGTACTCTAAAAAAATTGCACTTTTAAATATCCTCCATTTATCTGTTACATCCTTCTCTGAAAATAAATTATCCAATCCACATCCTCTAAATCCTTTTGCATGAAATTTGCCTTATTCCAATCAAGAATCTCAACCTTAGGCCGTGCCCTATCCTTCCCCATTAATAACCTAAAGCTGAGAGTATTATGATCACTAGACTCAGTGTTCCCCACACACACCTGTCACCTGACTTATCTCGTTCCCTAAAAGGAGATCCAAAACTGCCCCCTCTCTCTGTATTGATTTAGAAGACTTTCCTGAACACATTTGACAAACTCCAACTCATCCAGCCCTTTTATAGTATGGGCATCCCAGTCAATGTGTGGAAAGTTAAAATCTCCTATAATCACCGCTTTAGTTTTATGACACATATATACTATCTCCTTATAAATTTGCTCCTCTAATTCCCTCACCTTATAGGTGGTCTATAATACACTCCCATTAGTGTTTTCATTGCCTTTCCCATTCCTCAATTTCACCCAAATAGCCTCACTGGATGAGCCCTCCAATCTATCCTGCCGTAGCACCACTGTAATGTTTTCTCTAATAAGCAATGCGACTCCTCCACCTTTTATCCCTCCTGATGTATCACACTTAAAACAATGGAATCCTGGAATATTTAGCTGTCAATCATGCCCCTCCTGCAACCACATTTCACTGATGGCTACCATATCATATTTCCAGGTCTCAGACCTTCCCCAGAAGAGATCCCAATGATCCACAATTATGAAACCCTGCCCCCTGCACCAACTCTTCAGCCACCACATCTTCCTATTCCAACCTTCTCTAGTGCGTGGCACAGGCAGCAATCCTGAGATTGCCACCCTTGAGGTCCTGGTTTTTAACTTCTCTCCTAACTCCATATGTTCTTTCTTCAGGACCTCATCCCCACTTCTATCTCATTGGTCCCCATGTAGACCACGACATCTGGGTGCTCGCCCTCCCTCTCCCTACCAACCAGGATCCCTGATCTCATTCAGAAAACCTCCTATCTGCTCCCCTAACCAGCGAGTCCCTAATTACAAGAGCTCTCCTCTTTTCCCCCTTCCCTTCTGAGCCCAGGGGCAGCCCCCGTGCCAGCGACCTGACCACCCTGGTAGGTTGCTCCCCCCAGCAGTATCTAAAACAGTATACATTCTTGGGGTGTTCTGCATTGTCTGCATTATCTGTCTCCCCCCTTCCCTTTCCTCAGTCACCCAGTTAGCTGACTTGTCTGTTTGGGGTGATTGTCTCTCTGTAATCCTATCTATCATTGCCTCTGCCTCCCTTATGATCCAAAGCTCATCTCAGCTTGTCAGGAGCTGCAACTGGATGCATTTCTCGCAGATGAAGTTGTTTGGTATACTACTGGTTTCCCTGACTACCCATATCCTGCAGGAGCATTTCCTCTGCTTGGGCTGCTATTCCCACTGTTTATGACCAGTGGACCAAAATATATATCTAAAACCTGCCCTTACCTGTTGAATTCTTTTTATTCCTTTAAAAGGGTGGTCCTTTCTTACTTCAACTCCTACTAGCCCTCGCCTCTTACCTGTTCTCACCAAAGCCTTAACACTCTGACTCAGTCAAATCCAACAATGACCATTACCTCAATGTCCACTCCACTACACAGTCCATCACTTATAGAGTGATGCTCAGCTTCTTCCTCCAATCAGCTTCTAGCTACTGCCTCACCCATTTTTAAATTCTATCTACAGCCGCTCCTCAGGTCACCTGACCTCTCTTGCTCCATTCAGCTTCTTCGTCCAATCTTATCATTTTCCTCCTATTCATTCTTATCCTTATGCCTGCCATATTGCCCATTCAACTATAGAGAAGGAAAAAAGGAATGGGGCCAGAAAATTAAGGGAAAGTGGGTGGGGGTGTAGGCTACTGGAAATTAGAGAAGTTGTAGTCAATATTCTTTAATCTCGGAGTGAAACACGAAAGTCTGCAAATGCTATGATTGTGGTAACTTCAACACCTCTTCACACCCTGTACCTTGTGAGGATTCTATTCCTTTCTCGCAATTCATCCGCTTGGGTAGCATCTACTTCCAGAACAAGATCTGAGATGTCCTCCTTCTTCAAAAAACATGGCAGCCCATTTCAACTCCCCCCCCCCCCCCCCACCCCACCGCCCTCCATTCCCATGCTGCCATCTCTTTCCATGGTCTCATGAATTGCTTAACTGAGACCATCCACAAATTGGAGGAACAACATCTCATATTTTGCCTGGGCACCCTCCAAACAGATGGCATTAACAATGACCACCCATTTCTTTTAGATTCCCCCCCCCCACCAATCTATCCCCATCCTCAATTTCTATTTCTCTTTTCCTTGAGCTATTTCTCTGTCCTTTCCCTCTCTCTCCTTTCCTCTAGCTCTGCATTCACAGAGCCACTCCTCACTCAATTAAACCTCACCTTTCTTCTCCTGTCCTCCTATCCATGTTCCATTATCTCTTTTTTTCTGTTGGCCTGTGCTCCTCCCCTTGTTCTATCTTCCCTTCTCCTCCAGCCCTTTTCTTAAAGTGCTTGCATGCTTTTTTCTCATGCCTTGAAGAATAGCAAAGGCCCAATACATTGCTTATGTATCTTGAGAAACATGAAAGTCTTCAGATGCTGCGATTGTAGTAAAAACACAGAAATGTTGGAAGAATTCGGTGTTCAAAGAAGGTAAAGATATTTCAAGCCTGAACCCTTCCTCAGGGTATGTGGGAAAAAATGCTGATGTCTGAATTAAAAGCTGGGGAACTGAAAGAGGAAGGAATGAGAGGGGGAGAACTCCAGACCAACAGACAAAAGGTATTAATTAAATCGAAGAGGAAGGAGACAGAGGGAAAAAGGAAGAGAATGAGAGCGATCGAGCTAGAGGAAAGGAGACAGGAGGAAGGTGGGGGTGGGATGTTCTAACAGTAACTGTTGGAGTCTAGCCAGAGGGTCCCCATAAGGAAGATGAGGTGTTGTTCCTCAAGTGGTCTCAGTCTGGCAGTGCACGAGACCATGAACAGCAAGGGAATGGGGCAGGGAACTGAATTGAATTGAAATTATGAATCTTGACTTCCTATGGATGCTTTGAGACCAGCTAAGTTTCTCCAGCACTTTTGTATTCTTTAATCATCTTCAGCTCCTATTGATATTAAAATACATTAGTATGTGGGTAAGACTTTTGACTCAGATGGAGTGTAACTCATTACCCTGAAGTCATTCATGCAACATTAAGTGAAACAAATTTGATCAGCAGGGATACAGCAGAGACTATTTGATAACTCTAATTCATATATCAAATGTGAAACAGAGAATTAATGTACTTAACTGTTAAAAATTAATGCATTTAATTCCAGACTCGATAAAGTCAGCCAATTGTAAAACATCTTTATTTTACATTAGCAGATAAGAGGACCAAAGCACAATTTCTGTATATGTTTCTACATTTTAAACTCTTATCAAGGAAAACCATAAATGGTCCAGTCATACCATTTTATGAATACAGAGTCATGTATATTGAATAGATGGTGTTACTCTAAGGCTGTATGAGATGACATCATTGATATTTCTTTAATACTATAAACCAAATATACTTCTAACAACTGTAGCTAACTAAAGAACAGATTAACAGATTACTGTGTTCTACTAGCATGTTGACCTTTGGTTGAACAATGTCCTGATCCTACAGCAATTTCAAATTAAAGAGTGTGAAAAAAGCAACTTGCTGTGAAAGTTATGATACTGTTATTTGTTGAAATATGAAGTTATATGCAGAAAGGATTCTTCTCCGGAGGAAACATTAGTAATATCTCACGATGCCATGTACCAATTTAACTACTTGAAACAGAAAGATACTGTAGATGCTTGGAATCTAAAATTAATACTGAAAATTCGGGAACAACAATTCAGTCATCATCTGTGGGGAATTAAGAGTTTAAGTTTATGATCTTTCACTGGAGGAAGTGTGGAGCGAATAAAGAGAATATCTGCAAAAAATGTGAAGCCCAGGAAGAGACAGAATGACATAGGCAATTATGGTGTCAGCTGAGAGAGACAAGTGTAAAATGGCTAATTATAGTTCATCCGCTTGGAGGAGATGTAAATAGAACAAAAACAGAGAAGGGAGAAAAAAAGTCCTGGAACAATGTAGATGCCACAAATCTGAGATAATAGAAAATGCTGAAAATACTCAGCAGGTCAGGCAGTATCACATTGTTGAGCATTTCTAGTAATTTTTTTCCTTGAGACGCAATCGCTGGCAGTTCATGGAATGACAACCTTTTTTAGTTGCTCCTACCTTTTTTTAATTCTCTAGCTCCCATCATACCCTTGTTCTTTTAACTTACTTCTTTCCTGTTTTTGGTGTTCTGTTTTCTCCTTTCTTCATAATATTTTTTCCCCCCATACATTTATTATGAACACCCGTGGAGCTAAAGAGTCTGCTACCTCTGAAGATTCAACCTTTACTACGATGAAGCTTATTAAAGATCAGAGGAAGGACATTAAAGAATCCAAAAAAGATGGGAAGGAGATTAAATCTTCTCTTCCTCAGGTCGTCAAGACACTTGAAGAATTACGGTCAACTATTGAAACTCATAATACCAAAATCAAGTTTTTGGAACAGGCAGCTGAGGTTCAAGAAGCCGAACTTACAGATGTACAATGAGCTAATCCATTGCTAAGCAGATCTAATGACGTTTTACTGAAGACAGTGGTTGATCTCAAGGTGAGAAGCAGAAGAAACAATTTGAGAATTATCGGTCTAAAAGAGGAAACTAAGATGGGCCAGCTTTCCAAAAACTTTGCTGAATTCCTTCGTGAGGTGTTTGGTGAAGATTTGCAGCTGACAGAACCTGAAATTGACAGAGCACATCGATCATCAACTTCTCAGCCTGCTTCTGTTGGCAAATCTCATTCTATTATTCTCTGTCCACATCGCTTTCAAATTAAATTTCTGAGAGAATCCTTTTACAGAGAGATGCTACAATATCGTGGACAGCCCATTCAGACAGTGGACAACTTGCCTGCTGAAGTTATGAAAGAACAATCTCAATGCAAAGATGTTACGTTACAGCTCTACAAAGCTGGCTTTAAGCCTTCATTGTGTTTTCCAGCCCAATTGTGAATCCCTCTGCTGGACAATTCTTTGAAATGGTTCAACTCTCCCAAGGCTGCTTGTCAGTTCTTGGAGGAAGCTTTGACTGCTTAGTAGCACACTGACAGTATGGTTCTAAATATTTTTCTTCTTTTTTTTTGTTATGAAAGTTGTGGGTTTTTTCTTATCTGGGCATTCTACTTACTGCAGTGTGTGTTGCAGTTAAGTTCTTTTCAACATTTATTTTGTCTTTTAATTTTGCCGTGGTGTTAATTACCTTCTTTTCAGCTGAATGTTTGTTCTGCTTTAGCATTTTTCATTCTTGTGGCTCTTCCTAGAAATGGAGTGGAGTGTTTTCTTTTATTCCTTTGTTTAACTCTTTATTTCCTTTACAGGATTATTAAAGTAATCGTCTCTATTTTTGATTTATCATCTTTCTGGATATATTTCTAACTATAACAAAACACCTGTTCCTTTATTGCCCTTCATTTCAGTTCCACTTGTCTTTTCTAGCTATAATATGCCTAACCATTGTGGGAATCTGGTTTATTTTTTTAACATCTTTCTCTGGGAGCACTGCTAACAGCAAGATTTGGGGGTAGTTACTTTGTTTATTACCATTCTGTCAAGGACAGTTTTAGTCAATTGGGAGGAGGGATGGATTCACAAGGTTAGTTTGGGTTTGGTAGATGAAGTGAATTTGATTGTTTTTGAGTGGGTATGTCATGATACTTTGAGAGTGTCTGTCAGCTTATTAATTAATATCTTACTAATTTTAATTTTCTTTAAATGTTATTATTGATTTTGAATTAATTAGAAGGCTATAGGTGTTAAAGTAATCTCTTGAAATATCTTGGGTTTGAATCATCTGGTTAAATGTCCTAAAGTTTTTTTTAAGTTTCAACCTGGGATAATTTTCTTACAGGAAATCCATCTGCATTTATCGGAAACCTCTCATTAAAGAAAATATTTGGAAGGGACAGCCATTCCACTCATCGTTTATGGCTAAGTCTTGAGGTGTTTCAATTTTGATTGATCAATCTGTTCCATTCATTAAACATAACATTATCACTGGATCCTAATGATAAGGATTTTTTTTTTAAATCTATAAATATACATCATACTTACTCACGGATTGACTATTTTCTCACAGACCAACAATTAGTTCCACTGTTGATTCTTGTAAATATGAGAGTATAATAATTTCAGATAATTCTCCAGTGGTTTTATCTAGTAAATATCCCAGATTTACCCAGAACCATGAAACAATGGTGTTTGAATCCGATCTTGTTTGTCTGCTCCTGACTTTTTGAAATTTATAAAAGATCAAATATCCTTTTATTTTTTATGTAAATTCCTCTTCGGAGGTCTTTAATTTGGTTATCTTGGATTCCTTTAAAGCATAAATAAGCTGTATCTACTCTTTAGACAGATCTTTTTGGAGCAGATGCCAGAGGAAATCAGCCTCTTACCAGCAAACAAGTATTTCTCTGACCCACGAAAGGTAACCTCTCGTGCGGATGGTCTGTGGTGCACCAAACACAAAGCATCGGGATTAGTGCTGTGTCACGGCCGAAAGCCCAGCCATATCCCAGCAGCAGAACCTGCAACACCCACACCAAGAGATGACATCATTTCTGAGTTCCGCTGTTTTTACCATCAAAAGTGGGGATCCAGGGCCCGCCAATGCCAACCGCCATACTTGTTTCAGAGAAACAAAGGAGCCAGCAGTTGTTGATGGCTACAGTGGCTAGCCACCATGATAGCCTCCTATATGTCTGGGACAGACACTCCAGGCAGGTTCCTAGTAGACATGGGAGCGGAAATCAGCGTCCTTCCCGCCCCCCCCCCCGAACCACGATACCTGAACCAGAAGGGCCACAATGGAGCACACAGCAGCACCATCCACACTTACGGCATGTGGACTATCCCTTTTGCAATTCAGTTCCAGCCGCTTCACATGGACATTTACTCTGGCTGCGGTATCACAACCATCGCTGAATGCATTGTTTGCTCGTGAATCTGAAGGGACGATGGCAGGCAGATGCAAAGTCATTCCAGACGTTCTCCCTCGGTGAGGCCAAATTGCCGGCTCCACACCTGGACTCCATCATGTAATCGGGCAATGAATTTGCCAGAGTAAATTGTCGTTGTTTCCATCCATTATCACAATTAAAGTTTTGCGCAGCAGTCCCCAAACACGGTGTGATGCATCACATTCCCACACAGGGACTCCCCCTGAACACCTGGGCCCGCGGGCTACAACCAGACAAGCTCCAACTTGCGAGGAGATACGGATCATGTGGCATTCGGATAGTCCATGGGCCTCCCTGCTCCATATGGTGCCCAAGTAAATTGGAGGATGGAAGCCATGTGATGACTACAGGAGGCTGAATGATGCAACCATCTCCTATAAATATCCAGTCCTGCACATCCAGGACTTCACGGCAAACCTGCATGGGCCTCGCATCTTTTCAGGGATTGACATGGATTGAGGGTAGCATCAAGTTCCTGTCCACCTGGATGATATTACAAAAACGGCCATCATTACCCCGTTCGACTTGTCCAAATTCCTTAGGATGCCATTCAGCCTTTAAAACACACTGCAGACCTTCCAGTGCCTCATGGATGCAGTAGGGCAGGATCTGGACTTTTTGTTCATCTACCTAGATAACATCCTGGTTGCCAGCCACTCCTGCCAGGAACATCTGGCACACCTGCGCCTGCTCTGCTGTCGCCTCAGTGACTAAGGCCTGGTGATCAACCTCGCCAAGTTCTAGTTCCGCCTATTCACCATTGACTTCTTTGGACATCAATTTGAACGTCACGGAGCTGTTCCTCTGCCATAAAAGTGGAAGACATTCATCAGTTCACAATGCCAAACACAGTCAAAGATCTGCAGGAATTTGTCAGGATGGTTAACTTCCCACCGGTTCATTCCCTCAGCGGCCTGGATCATGCACCCCCTTTTCGGTTTGATATCTGGCAAAGCCAAAGAAGATCCCTGAATGCAAGAGGCGACAGTGACTTTTGACCAGACCAAGGACGCTCTAGCTGACACCATGCTCCTGGTGCACCCCCGGGTAGATGTCCCTACGGCCTTCACTGAAGATGCTGCTGAAGTGGCAGTCGGCGGCATACTTGAACAGCTAATCGAAGGCCAGTGGAAACTGCTTGCTTTCCTCAGCCGGCACCTGCAGCCCCCAGAGATCAAGTACAGCATGTTCGACAGAGGGCTGCTGGCCCTGTTCCTAGCCATCTGGCACTTCAGGTATCTCCTAGAAGGAAATGAGCTTGCAATCTTCACAGATCACAAGCCCCTCACCTCTACATTTGCCAAAGTGTCTGACTGTAGTTAGCCTGCTAGCAGCGCCACCTGTCATACATAACTGAATTCACCACCACGATCAAGCATATCTCCGGGAAGAACAACATGATGACCAACAAACTTGTCATGGACATTCATCCAATCAGCACATGCTCTGTCTCTAGGGTGGAGTACACAGTGTTAGCAGAGGCACAGCAGGTGGACAGCAAAATACCAGCATACCAAACCACAGTCACTGGACTCCGGCTTGAGGACATACCATTGGACCCAGAGGCAGCAAGTTCCTTTGCAACGTGTCCGCCGGGCAACCTCAGGCCATCATCCTGACCACTTGGATGTGCCAAGTTTTCAAGGCCTTACACGGTTTAGCCCACCCTTCCATTCCGGCGACCGTCCAGCTTGTGTGGCACACCCTACGTAAACAAATTTGGCACTGGGCCAGGACGTGCATGCACTGCCAGGCCTCCAAAATCCAGAGGCGTGTAAGGACACCTCTGCAACCTTTTCAGCCACTGTATAGCAGTTCAAGCATGTGCATGTGGACATCGTTGGCCCACTGCCTGTCTCGAGAGGAGTAAAGTACATATTTACAATGCTGGACATGTTCACGAGGTGGCACACTTCCAGGGACCATACTGGGTAAATGAGCTCCCCTGGGTGCTACTGGGCATCCGCACAGCACCCAAGGAAGACATGGCAACGTCATTGACTGAGCTAGTTTACAGCTTCCCGCTCACAGTGCCTGGCGAATTTGTCCCCGCACACTGCAGGAGGTCCTGACCAAGTTCCAGGAAAGACTTGGGGCACCGGCCTCGGTACCGACGTCCCACCACCGAGCAGTGTCCTCCTTCGTGCCCAAGGACCTGCAGCAGAGTGACTATGTTTTTGTTCACCAAGGAGCACATAGACCATCCCTGCAGCAGCTGTATGAAGGCCCCTTCAAGGTGGTGTGCCATAATGAGACCACCTGGCCAGGAGGAAACTTTTACCATTGACCATCTCAAACCGGCACACCTAGACAATGATTGACCAGTTGTAGTGCCACCCGCTAGGAGACGAGGCTGGCCATGTAAAACGGACAATGTATAGGTAACGGACTCTGCGCGTCCTATTGCTGGTTCTGGGGGGTTGGTCATGTGGTGGCTTATCCACATGGCAAGCAAACCGGGTCCAGTAGTTGCGGGTGGGTCTGCAGCCAATGGCATCCACAAGGACTCTCAGTGTGGGGCAAAGCCTCGGCCTGGAAGCTGACGTGACTTCTGTCCCGCAGGGCAAGGGTCACTGGAAAGTGTGGGCCTTTGAAGTGCGCGATTTTGAATTAGTGAATCAGTTGAACTGAAACTCTGCTCGACTCAGTGCGTCTCTTTTGCTCACAGTGGCGTACCAGCCACAACACCATATTTAGATTCAGTACTTTCTGAATCTTTGACTGCTGGGAGATAACTGGATGTCTTTTATGAAGCCTCAATCTCTCTTATTCCTAAAAAGAATAAAGATCCTTCTGATTGTTCGTCCTCTAGGCCAATTTTTCTTTTGAATGTTGATGCTAAGATATTGTCTAAGGTTTTGGCTCGTGGACTAGAATATATTATGCCTCTTCTTATCTCTGAAGATCAGACTGGATTTCAAAAGGGTCGTAATTCACCATTTAATATCAGTCATTTATTAAATATCCTTTATTTCCCACTGTTTCGCCTCATGAATGTATTATTTTCTTAGATGCTGATTGTAAAATAAATTCATATATTTATCTCCTATTGATTCAATTTTTACCATTTCAATAAAATCCAAACCATTCACCGAGGAACTAGACAAGGTTGCCATTTAAGACCATTATTACTTAATCTGACATTAGAACTATTAACCGTGGCCTTTCGGCAACCTGATATTTCTGCAATAATAAGAGGTGAGAATGCTCAGAAGGTCTCACTTTATGCAGATGGGCTTCTATTATAAATATCTGGCCATGACTGCTCAATTCCAGCTATTTTATCACTCCTTCATCAATTTGGTCATTTCTTAAGATATAAATTAAATCTCAAGAAAAGTGAGGTGCTTGTTTTGAATTCTTCCAGCTCTCGAGACCACTGGTTCTCAACATTTTTCTTTCCACTCACATTCCACCTTATGTATTCCCTATGCCATAAGTGCTCTGTGATTAGTAAGGGATTACTTAAGGTGGTGTGTGGGTAGAAAGAAAAAGGCTGAAAACCACTGTTTTAATTGTACCTAATTGACTCGTTATGTGCACGGTTTCATAACTCCAAAAGAAATGGGCCAATGACAAATTTTCTCAAGCAAAATATTTCAGTAACAATTGGGTCTGGAGCAGTGATTCTCAACCTTCCCTTCCCACTCACATCCTGCCTTAAGTAATCCCTTACTACTCACAGAGCACCAGTGGCATAGGGATTACTTAAGGTGGTATGTGACTGGAAAGAAAAAAGTTGAGAACCACTGCTCTAGACCTTTTAAAATTACTAAAAATCAGTTTAATTTTTTTAGGTGTTACTGTTATCAAGAACTTCAATAATTTGTTTAAGAACTTTCTCACCTTAATGAACCATGTCAAGAAGTCCTTAGCTCAATGGTCTCCTCTCTCAATGTCCTTAATTGGACACATTAATGTCATTAAGATGAACATCCTACCTAAGTTCCTATATATTTTTCAAGCTGTACCTGCCTTTGTTCCAAAAACATTTTTGATTCACTTGATTCTATTATCTCTTCCTCTGTCTGTAAAAATAAATACCTTCATCATAATAAAAACCTTCCTTCAAAATCCTAAAGGGGGATTGGCAATGCCTAAATTTAGATTATATTATTGGGCAGCTAATAGTAGATTTTTTTTTGATTCATCATAAGGATAGATGCACGTTGCTCGTTCAATTAATTTGGAAATTTATTCAATTAAGAAGTATTCCCTCATTTCAATAGTGGGAGCTCCATAACCCTTTTCTACCTCTAAATTAATTGATAATTTTGTTGTTAAATATACATTGAGGATTTGGTTTCAATTTTGAAAACATTTTGGATGCCATAGATTTTTATTAATTAGTCTCTTTTAGCTAATTTCTTTGATACAAGATTTTGGTTTTTGTCAATGGTCAGAGTGTGGTATCCAATCTTTCCAATACCTCTTTATTGACCAAAATTTAACCTCTTTTGAACAATTATATTAAAAATTTGAAATAGGTAAACATTTTTTTAGATATTTACAGATTAGGATCTTTTTAAATTCCTTGGTATTAAGACTCCCTCAAAATTTGGAATTAAAGATAATAGAGAAGATATATAATCTTAAGCCTAATACTAAAAAGTTGTTTATCAGTCCTCTGAGTTATTATTAATGTCTAGTAGTAATTCCCTGGACAAGACTAAGAAATGATAGGAGCAAGATTTTCAACAAGAATGTTCTGATGCTACATGAGATTCTATCTTTTAATTAGTTAATTCATCTTCTCTATGTGCCCGACATTCATTATTGCAATTTATAATACATCGAGCCTAATTTTCCAAAGTTCAATTGGCTAAATTTTATTCTAATTTCTTGTCAAAATGTGAAGAAGGTACATTAATTCATATATTTTGGTTAATTTGGCTCCTAATCCTTTTCTTGCCCTATTTGGAATAAGTAAGTCAGCTGATTTAAATTTGTCTGGACTACAATCCAATGTAGTTCCTTTGCTCTTCTTATTAGAAGAGCTATTCTTATGATTTGGAAGGATGCTGCCCTACCCACTCATACTCAATGGTTGTCTGATGAGACAGCATGCTTGACTCTGGAAAATATTACATGCTCTACTAATATAATGAACCTTAATTTTCTAAATTTATGGGGGCCTTTCCTTAATTATTTTCAGAATTTATAAGATTATCGGATCCTATTTTACAGTTTGGTTTTCCCTTCTTTCGTGCATTAATGGAATCACTTTCACAAGGGAAGGGTTAGATTATTAGAATAGTTTTTAATTTGTATACATTTTGGGTTTTTTTTGTCTCCATAGATTATTTACAGCTATTTGTTAATATGTGTTTAGTTTGTTGGATAGATCTTCTTGTTATTAACTATGTATGAGCATATATAAACTCAATAAACATATTGGAAAGAGGCACAACATCTATAAATAAGTCCTCACCACCATCTTTCAAATGGCACCACTTCCACTTATGTCAATCAGATTCTCCAGCTTCAATCCTATCCAGTCACTCCCTTTCTTCCCTCCACTGTCCTCTTCCTCTGTAAATTGTTGATCATTTTGCTTCTTCTTTAAAAACCCACATTGCCTATGTATATCACATAATACGTAATTCTTCTTTCTTTTAAGGATATTTCCTCTGCATAGTCCTTTAAATCTACATCATACTAGTTTCAGAAATATATACATTTTTGTGAGTTATTTTGTGCTATATAGTTTTTAATTAAAACTGTCTGTTTTGTATTTCTATTGATTTTTATTTTAATAGGGCATTTTTTTGCATGAGTTTTTGAAACAGTGAAGGCATTACATTTATATTAGTGCTAAACAACCAGAGTTAACAGCAAGCATTCCCAGGTTAATTATAATGTATAGATTAAAGGTTACTTGACAACAGTAACACTTTTGACAGCTTGGGTAGAATAGTGGACCTAATCTGTTGCTGAGTTACAATTTGTACAGAGCAAAAGACAGAATGTTTGGCTGTAATTTGTACTGTTGCATAAAAATATTGCACTTCTAGCAGTTTATTGATCAATTTGAATACTTTCTCAAAATATTATTGCTTTTTCTTCCACAAAATTCAGTATTTAACATTTGACATTAATAAAGGAAAGAGAAACTTTGAATGTTATTAGACCACTGTCTTATTTTGGAAAGTACTAATTTTTAATTACATTATCTACAATCTTGTATCAACAAACGATAGTTAGTTGATTTTAAATGTTGCCTACAGAGAATAACAATCAAATAAAGCATATTTTAAAACATAATATCTCCTAGGAATTGTCAAATGATTGTAAGTTAATACTACTGAAAAATTTAAAATAAATGCGATTAATTTTCAGTTTCTGATGGGTAATGCAGTCTATAAAATTAACCTGTAACCTTAAAGGAAACAACTGTTGAGCAGTCAGTCTGGGAGCAGATATTTGAATATGTCTAGGGATGCATTCCATAATATGTTAAAACACACACACACACACACACACCACACACACACCACACACACACACCACACACCACACACACACACACCACACACACACACACCACACACACACACAAGAAAGTGTGAGCAGAAGAAACCTACTAGGCCCATCAGGTTTACCCAATTTTTCAATATGATGGTGACTTGTCTCTGCCAGCCTCAATTCCCCTCCTGTGTCAGTTCCCCACAGCCCTCAATTCATCGATCTTTCAAAACACAAGGGGAAACTGAAAGCAAAATGACTTTTCCAGAGTAGAGGTATTAAGCAGGATAGCAAGAAGTAATTGATGACACTAAATAAACAAGCATTAACCCTTTATGAAATACCTCAGGGTAATCCTTGCCAATGCTTAACACTATGGAGCAATTCAGTGAGTAATGAATTGTATTTAAATTTTAGCATTTTTATCTTTTTAAAATCTACTTTGGTGAGATATTCCTCTGATATTTAATTATTTTAATGTTCTATTTTACTACCTTCATATAACTTGGAAATATTGACCTCATTCCATTTTTATTTATTATTTACATCCAAGTAATATTTGTAGTTCTTTTATAACATTAATGAGTGACATGCAAAGGACTTATAACTGAAATAATTTTATTGCAATTTTTCCTCAAATTTATTAAGCTGTTCTTACCTGCTAACAACACAGGAGGCCATTTCCCCCATCCTGTCATTGCTGGCTCTCTGCAGAGCAATATAATCATCTGCCTCACCCTTTTATATTCCTAAAACATTGCTATTTTTTTTCTCTCTTATGCCCATCAATTTCTTTGATTCTTTTGCCATTTACCTACTCAAGGGGTAATTAATTTACCAACACATATTAGGATATGGGAGGAAACGAGAACACTCGGGGAAACACATGAGGTCATGAAAAGAACATGCAAATTCCATGGAGACAATATGGAAGGTCAGAATCGAGCCTAGGTATTGAAACTGTGAGGTTGCATCACTGTTCTACCATTGTGTTACCCCACAGGAATGATTTTCTTCTAAAATCCATTTGATGCAAGGTTAATATTCTTGTACATCAGTTTTTAAGGTAACGTGTAATCATAATCAAATGGTGGAAAGTCACATTTGTGAAAAAAAACCCTCATTAACTGAACTTAGGACACTGCCACCAAACATTGATTTTTTTTTTGCTCATAACCAATCTTATGCAGCATTCATCCAAATAATGGGAAGTTGTCACTCCGAACTATTCAACAGAGGATGGCTGCATATTGACAATCAAGAGAGGGAATTTGATACCTTATCGATTTATTTTGAGCTACATCAGATTCCTGCTGTCATTGTCAGACAGTATACCTTTGCCTGTCACGTTCAGCAGTAAGGTAATTATTTTACATTATCTAACATTATTGAGAAATGCAGCAGAGAAATTCCCCTTTCAAATTATCATTTCATCTGTTTCAGCAGATTTCATTCCATATCATAAAATCTCTCCTACCCCTTCACACTTCCCCTCTAATGCTTGTAGTTTAAATCTACAAGTTCTTAACCTTGGCCACTGGAAACTTTTATTTATTACTTTTTTTCAAACTATTCTTGATTTTGTACATCCTTTACCTTTTAAATAAATAAATATCAGTTGTTTATTCTCTTTATGTAACAATATTCTTTCATCTATATTTAACATCCTTTGCACCCACACCAAGTCCTGAGCCTTCAAACAAACATACAAAAATTCTTATGGTGCACGGATCAGAGTGTTCCAGCTGAGGGTTAGAAGATAATTATACTTTAAAAATTTAACATTACCTCCTCCATTCCAACGTATGAAATCAAAGGTCACTTTGGCTTCTTGCATTAACCTTTTCACTTGTCCTGTTATCTTCAGAACTTTTGAGTTCATCCTGATCATCTGTCTTGCAACTCCTTCAAGGTCCCATTTAATTTGCATATCTCCTCACACTTTGAAGGAGCAGGCTGGTAAACCTACTGCCTCAGAGCTCCACGAACCCAGATTCAGTCCTGACCACTGGTGCAGAATGTGTGGAGATTGCATATTCTTCCCTGTAATCGCAAGTGTTTTCTCTGGGTGCCCCATTTCTGACCAATATCCCTTAAGACATGGCAGTTATTGGACTCATTGCCAATTTTAATTTGTCCAGAGTAAAATCTGGGAGGAGTTGAAGAGTTAATAGAGAGAGTAAAATGGGACTGGTGTAATTGGGGTGGACTTGGTGGGCCAAACAGACACTTCACCTTGCTGCATGAATCTCTGATAAACCATCACAATCCATGGCTTTATTTCGTTTGCCATGGTGTGTCAGTTTCAGATGACGAGCTCTGATGTCTGTTCCTCGCAGCTTATTACAATTTTAAATGTCATGATCTCTGCAATTTAAGAACCAGAGTCCAAGTCTCAAATATTTTTTTTTAAATAGTAAATTACAAAGTAAAGTAATTCCCTCGTGGATTTTTGTAAGTACCACGCCCCAGCCTGTGAGATCCCAGTCACTGCCAATTTGTGGATGCTATCACCAGGTACAATCGTGTGTTCCTAAAGTGAAATAGGAAATATCCCAAAGAGACTCCACAAGCTCACTACTTCTGGTTTGGAAAAAAAACCTCTCTCCTTTCAGATGCTGAAGATCTACAGCTAGGGCTTCTGCCAACTGAGGGAGTGGGGATAGAGCCAAATGGGAAGACTGCATGAAGGACCGGCTATTCCTAAAAGAGGGCTTGGTTTTGGCCATTACAAAACACTTTCCCTTCACTTCTTGGCCAATGAAATCACCCAGTTGGTGCCACAATTGTAAACCTATGGACCATTTTAGTTGTGCTTTCTGTCACGTTCATTGGGTCGCACAATCTCCAGGTTTCTCTGGATCTTCTCCCTCGATTCTAATCCACTTCTTTTCGATTTCAACCTGAAGCAAAAAACATTCCAGAATCAATAATTAAGGAATATATTTCATAAAGAACTAAAAAAAGGAGGACCTGTACCTGTTTGGCCTGGGTAGAATGTTTCAATGGCTTTGGGAGAGAGGTGAGTGGGGTTAAATAAGTAAACAAACGAGTGTGGTTTGATTTCAGGTGGGCACACCTTTGTTTATCACATGAAAAGAATCACTGGTGTAATCAAAAGAAAGCTGTCAATTTCAAGGCTGGCTAAAACACAAGCATGTGTGGATACTGTGGTCAGAAATTGACAAAGAACTGTAGCCAATTTTTTTTCCTTGATTATCAATATATGAGATGTCTGATGATGAAAAAACATACTGATTGTGATACCTCAGAGTGGAATTATTGCGAATATACAACAAAACATAATGTTAAGAATAAAAATTTCCCTTTCGTTGATGGTGGAGGAGGTTTATATAGATCGGCTAAATGTCATGGGCAGAAGGGCCTGTATATGTGGATCGCAGCTCCACTGAAGATATGACAGAAGGGCCTGTATATGTGGATCGCAGCTCCACTGAAGATATGACAGAGGGGCCTGTATATGTGGATCGCAGCTCCACTGAAGATATGACAGAAGGGCCTGTATATGTGGATCGCAGCTCCACTGAAGATATGATAGAAGGGCCTGTATATGTGGATCGCAGCTCCACTGAAGATATGATAGAAGGGCCTGTATATGTGGATCGCAGCTCCACTGAAGATATGACAGAAGGGCCTGCATATGTGGATCGCAGCTCCACTGAAGATATGACAGAAGGGCCTGCATATGTGGATCGCAGCTCCACTGAAGATATGACAGAAGGGCCTGCATATGTGGATCGCAGCTCCACTGAAGATATGACAGAAGGGCCTGCATATGTGGATCGCAGCTCCACTGAAGATATGACAGAAGGGCCTGTATATGTGGATCGCAGCTCCACTGAAGATATGACAGCTTTGGGAACAAATTCTCCTCTCCAACTACAGGAAATATTGGGGAGCTTTTTTCTTGAACTTTACTCATTTAAATTTCCTATTTTGTCTTTTTAAAGTTCTAACAAAAGGTATGAAAAATTATTGTTAGCATTATATTAGTAGACATGCAACACATTTTGTGACATTGATGTCACATTCAAAGAGCTAGATATAGCAGCATTTCATTTCACATCTGAGGTTCAAGTAAAAAATTGAATAAAGGTTATAAGCAAAAAAAAATTGTAAATTCTGCTCTGCTGCATTATGAAACTGCTTACCTCTGGTGTATCCTGATGTGGTTGTTTACACAGGAGCACTTTTACACAGCCTTCCTGCATAGCGGAGTTTGTCGGAGGGGGATGTCATATTCTGTACCTGTACCTTATGAAGTGGCTGCGGTTAATTTACACTGCAGCCGCTCTGTAAAAATGTGTAGGGGTACGAGTTGAAAAATTACACAGCTACTGGAGCAATGGCTGCGTGAAAGTGTCTAATGATGTGTCTCCACAATTAAATATGGAAAATCATATTTGTCTGCTCCTCCAATGGGAGCACTAGTTTGTAACCTGCTCCTGCATAAACTCCAGGATTCATTGAACAATTAATGTTTAGAATCAACATCCAAATTTATTGTCATGAACATGTCACAAATTTTGTTGTTTTGCGGCAGTGTCACAGTGCAAACATTTATATAAACCACCTTACAAAATGAATAAAAATAGTGCAAGAAAAGGAAAAAGACAAACTAAGTAGGTCTATGGTTCATTGTTCATTCAGGAATCTGATGGCAGTGGGGAAGAAGCTATCCTTATGTTGTTGAGTGCTCATCTTCAGGCTCCTGTACTTTTTTCCCTATGGTAGCATAGTGAAGAGAGCATGGCCTGGGCAGTGAGGGTCCTGGAGAATAGAGGCCGTTCTCTTAAGACACCACAACTTGTAGATGTCCTCGATGGAGCGAAGATTGGTGCCCGTGATGTTGCAGGCCTATTTAACAACCCTTCGGAGATTTTTCTTGACCCGAGTTTTGGCACCTCCATACAAGACATTGATGCACCTAGCCAGAATGCTCTCCACAGTACGCCCATAACATGGTCTGTTTCCACTCCGTAAATGGTTATATAGCTGCTGGCGAGCCTTCTTCATGATTGCATCAATATGGAGGTTCCAGGACAGATCATAGAGATGTTGACACCCTGGAATTTGAAGTTCTTGACCCTCTCCACTGTTATCCCCTTGATGAGGACTGGTTCGTGTTCTCCTGATGTCCACTCGGTTTAGGTAACATTGACTGCAAGGTTGTTGTTGTGACACCACTCAACAAGCTGATCTACCTCCCTCCTGTACAGTTCCTCATTGCCATCTATGATTCTGTTGACAACTGTGGTGTCATCGGCAAATTTGTAAATAGCATTTGAATTGTGCCTGGCCACACAGTCATGGGTGTAGAGTGAATAAAGCAGTGGGCTAAGGCTAAGCACACATCCTTGAGGTGCGCCTGTGTTGATTGTCAGTGAGAAGGAGAGGTTGTTTCCAATTCAAACAGACTAGTTTTTCAATGAAGAAGTCAAGGATCCAGTTGCAGAGGGGAGACCAGAGGCCCATTTTTTGTTTGAAGGTTGTTGACTTGCATTGAGGGAATAATGGTGTTGAAGGCTGAGCTGTAGTCTATGAAGAGCAGTCGTATATATGAGATGCTGTTGTCTTGATGTTCCAGAGCTGAGTAGAGAGCCAGTGATATTGTGTCTTAGCAATCATTCTGGCTCTAAACAAATAATTTTTTTATGGCAGGATTGTAATTCCCACAGATAATCATTTGAAAATGTAATAGATTTTAAAATAATCCTTTTTAAAAGCCCTTGTAGCCGTCTGCTACGCAGAAACACACACACTCGTAGTGTGGGAGGTAAGCTCTGCCTTTATTGACGCTGGAAATGCTCCTTTTATACAGTTAAGAGTTCCCGCCGTTTGTTTCATTGGCTGGCAACAGCCGCATGAATAAAAATAGTGGGATTCCCACCCACAGGAACATTCTTGCATATGAATACTCTTCTTCCCCAGCCTGGTGTTGCTCTGTTAGCTGGACAGCCTGGCCAGCGCTACTTTAGGGCTGCTGGTCTTGTACCACACCGGTTCGCTATGCTAGGGGTTGCGTTAGTGAGTTACTCCGCTGTTTATTACCGCGCATTGTGCCAGCCCGATCTCCGTGGTTTCGGGCTGCCACACCCTTTAAGTATATTTCAGATCATTCTTTAATCTGACCTGCCTGTTCAAATCTTTAATTCTCATTGCCAATATTATTATAAGGTGGTTAATTTATTACCATCTCCTGACATGTTTTGAAAATTCTTTAGTGTGTTTAGTTGCTCTGTACGTTGGGAAAACCATGCTCCTATATATCTGCTTCCAGGATAAATCAGTTTCCGTATAAATATTGTTACCAATGACAGGATAGTTGCATAAAATTTAAATATCTATTTAAAAGATTAACATTTCACTCCGACTGACCCCATTCTAATCCCTCCCTCATCTGGTTCTACCCATAACAGGATAATAAATAATCTTTCTTCAACCTTGGTTTTCATAACCTTGTTCTTAATACCAAAATCAGAGGAATTAATCATACATTTGCAGAATTGATCTGACGTTTACAGCGCTGAAAGCTATAGGATTGGCTAGTATAGGAAATAAACTGTATTGCTCAGGGGTGTCATTTATGAAGAATTTTTATTAAGGCTAATAAATAGAAATTTAAAAAAAGGAATTTCTGGAAATAGCATCGGATAGAGGAACTGAATTAACAGTTCATGTCAAAGAAACTTGGCTAAACAGCTGGCCTTTATAGCTGGCCAATAAATTAATTTCCCTCCCCCAGCTGGTTTTGTTAACCAACCACTCTACCCACCATCCATCCCTTATTTGGTCCTATTTATCATCTTTCTTTCTTGTTAGATTCCAGAATCTACAACTTCTTGTGTCTCCACTTCCCACCCCCTAGCTTCTGTTGCTACAGGTACACAATCCTTTATCCGGAACCCTTGGGGGACAGTGTGTTCCGAATTTTGGATTTTTCCAGATTTCGGAAAGCCAGATTTAAGCCCACACAAATTGTTCACCCTGCCATCTCCCCCCAACCCCCCTCGCCTGCCCGATTCGCGCTGCCGGTCCCTCACCCACCCGACTCGCGCTGCCAATTTTTCACTTGCCCAGCTCGCGCTGCCGGTCTCCCCCCTCACCCACCCAACTCACGCTGCCGGTCTCTCGGCAATCTGACTCGCGCTGCCGGTCTCCCCCCCCCTCGCACGCCCGACTCACTCTACTGGTCTCTCAGCCGTTCGATTCGCGCTGCTGGTCCCTCACCCACCCGACTCGCGCTGCCAATCTTTCGCTCCCCCACCTCGCGCTGCCGGTCTTTCCCCCTCGCCCGCCCGACTCGCGCTGCCGGTCTCTCGGCCATCTGACTCACGCTGCCGGTCTCCCCCCCTCGCTCTACTGGTCTCTCAGCCGTCCGACTCGTGCTGCCAGTTTCTCACTCGCCTGACTCGTGCTGCTGGTCTCCCACCTCCTCTCTCCCATCTGAATGGCGCTGCCGGTCTCTCGCCCGACTCACGCTGTCGGTCTCTCGCCCGACTGACTCACGCTTCCAGTCTCTCGACCGCCCAACTCGCACTACCGGTGTCACCCCCTCGCCCGACCGACTCGCCCTACCGGTCTCTCGGCCGCCCGACTCACGCTGCCTGTTTCTCACCCACCCGACTCGCACTGCTGGTCTCCCCCCACCTCGCCCGCCTGACTCGTGCTGCCGGTCTCTCGCCTGCCCGACTCACGCTGGCGCATCTCTCCCCACTTGCCAGATTTTAGATGTCCGGATAAAGGATCGTATACCTGTATTTCCCTCCCTCGCCTGCCCATCCCCCTCTCCTCATACTGATCCACCAATCAATTGCCACTCCTGCTTCAGCACTCCTGCTCACATCTTTATACTGCCTAGTTCCCCTTTATACCTCCAATCCCTATTGCAGGGTCTCGGCTTGAAATAGCAGCCATCACTTTGCCTCCACAAAACCTGCTCAACCTGCTGGGATCACCAGAAGTTTTATTTTGTTTCATATTCCAGCATCTGCAGTCTTTTGTGTGGGTTTGTAAGTTGAGGTTTTTTTTTTAATCATACAAAAGCTACAACAGTCCTCGAGAATGACATTTTAAATTCCACCCACTTACAAAATAAACAGATATAGAATTGGGAAATAATTTTTTTCAAGTCTCCTGTAAGCCTTTTGACAACTAAAACCACATCTTTCCATTGTAGAGAAATCAACACGGGACACTTAAAGTAAATATTTATAATTCTTTCCAATGGTAGATTTCTACAATATTATCAAAATTTCAGTTAACATAAATAGTCACAGCCCACATTCTGTCAGTCCAACAAACCCTGCAAAAACATGATAAGAGTTTATCTGTAAACGTGCTACTGAAAAGGAATTGAATTATAAATAGAAATGTTTTCCTTCGATGTATCAGTTTAGCCTTTCTCAGAAAGGAGAAAATTAAGGGGGAGTTCTGATATTGGAGCATGAGGAGACCTGAGTCAAGATCACTTGCTTGGGAATCATAAATCCTCCTCCCTCATCAATAAATAGATACCTAGTTTCTTGTTATATACATTGTACAATGTAGATGTGCAACAAAATTCTTACTTCCAGCAGCCAAATAGATAGGTCACAAAAAACTACAATACACTGTGGCGAACTGTGTCATTCCATTATCAAATTGGATCCGCAGTTGCAGGCCCCTGCAGGATCAGGAGTTCCCGGTGGTCAGGGGGGCACAAAGAACTCTTGGAGGCGCGTGCCTTCAGAGGTCGGGTGATTGTGATAGCGCGCCAACTGTAATTATTTAAACTCCTGCGAAGACTCCATTAAACAGTTCGGTTGGTTCAGCTCACAGACAGCGTCTATTGTGCTTTATTCACTGCACCACTTGATGCATTGGTGATGCCAACGGTCCAAATGACATTTTGGACCTCACTATAGATGCGCAGAACACTGTTGCACTCAAACTTCCAGTATTTTGGACCTCGCAGCCACAGGACTGGTTTGAGCAGGCCCAGTTCCATCTATGCCAGATTACCGCTGACACAATTAAGTACTACTATGTCATTGCATCGCTGGACCAAGACACCGTGGGGCATATTTCTGAGTTCTTACACCAGCCTCCAGCCAACGACAGGTTTGAAGCCATCAAAGTCCTGTTCATACGTATTTTCAGCCTTTCCCAACACAAAAGAGCAGCACGACTTCTCCATATGGATGGCCTAGGCGACTGCACTTCTTCGAACCTAATGCAGGACATGCTGGTGCTCATGGATGGACAAAAGCCCTGTTTGCTTTTCGAGCAACTTTTTCTCGAGTCAATGCCAGAAGACATCCATTTGCTGCTTGCAGATGAAGACTTTAACAACCCCGTCACTTAGCAGTCTGTGCAGATGAGTTGTGACACACTAAGCAGCATGGTAGATGTTTAGCTGGGCGCGTAGCAGTGCCTCAGCAAAAGGTACAAACCCTGCCCACTCCGGATAATGGTGCACCGCCAGACTTGACCGGATACAGTGCAGACAGCGCAGTGGTGCTATTACCATCAGAGATGGGAAGCTGCAGCCCACCACTACCGTTCCCACTGCATGCATCCAGGAAATGCTGAGGCTGGACATCGGTAGTGGCTGTGATGACCGGCCACAAGAATGATTTCCTTTTCCTGTGGGATTGAAACTCAAGCTGTTGGTTCTTGATTGACACTGGATTGAAGTTTCCCTCCTCTGGTCCAGACACACGTTCAGGAAAGAAGGGCCCTCCTCTCATGGCCGCCAACAACAGCAGCACCCAGATGTACAGGTCACAGACAATTCCACTCAATTTCAGCTCATCACAGGTTCAGATGGTCCTTCACCACTGCTGATGTATCACAGCCATGTCCAGCAGCACCACCAGGCCCATCTCTGTGAACTATGTCAGCGGCTACATGTCCACGGGTTAGTGATCAACCTGGCCAAATGCCATTTTGGCCTCACATCAATCAATTTCCTCGGCCACCACATCAGTCAGCACTGAGTTGTTCCACTACCTTCAAAGGTTGAGTCCATTTGCAAATTTCCCAGACCCCCTACCATCAAAGGCCTACAGGAGTTTGTGAACAGGATTAATTTTCATCATCATTTTGTGACAGCTACAGCCAAAGTTATGCAGACACTTTTCAAATTCTTATCTGGACATCCCAAAGAACTAAAATGGATTGATGAGGCCATGGCTGCATTCAGGACTGCCGAGGGAGTACAGCAAGAGCCACTGTGCTTGTGCACCTGAGGGTTGACGTGCCAATGGCTCTGACGGTGGATGCATCAGACACTGTGGTAGGTGGGGTCCTGGAGCAGCTCATCAATGGCATCTGGAAACCCCTAGCTTTCTTTAGTCATCATTTGATACCACCAGAGCAAAAGTACAGTGCTTTTGACAGAGAGTTTCTTGTCCTCTACTTGGCCATACAGCATTTTTGCTATTTCCTAGAAGGCAGAGGGTTCATGCTCTACACGGATTACAAGCCGTTGACTTTTACTTTTGCCAAGATGTTAGACCCGTGGTCAACCCAACAACAACAACTCTCCTACAGTTCAGAGTTTACAATTACAATAAAACATGGCTGGGAAGAAAAATTTAGTTGCCGACACACTATCCTGCACAACCATCGCTTCCCTTCATTCACCTCCTCCTAGTTTAGTCTACATGGCTTTGGCAGCAACTCAACAGGAAGATGAAGAGATGGCTGTGTATCGCACTGCCATATCGGGACTGAAATTGGAGGACATACATTTTGGACCAGCAAATGCCTCCCTGCTTTGTGACATATCCACCGGCCAAACAAGATCCATTGTACCTGCTGAGTAGTGACGTCAGGTGTTTGATGCCATTCACAGTTTGACTCACCCTTCGAATAGGACAACAACAAGGCTCTTAGTGGGCAAATTCACATTGCACGGCCTGCGAAAGCAAGTCAGCACTTGAACAAGGACATGCAAAGAGTGCCAGACTTCAAATGTTCAGCACCACACCAAACCCCACGACAGATTTCTGCACCCACGCAGCACAGGTTTGATCACATCCATGTGCATATTATCAGCCCGTTTCCTCCATCCAAGAGCACTACTCACCTCTTCACAATAGTGGACAGGTTCACGAGATGGCCAGAGCTTGTCCTGCTCTCTAACACCTCCGCCTCAGCTTGTGCGAGAGCCCTCATCACCAAATGAATAGTGCGTTTTGGCCTACCCATGCATATCTCCTCTGATGGAGCTCAGTTTATGTCTGGATTCTGGTCCACAATTACAGGGTTCATAACTGCATTGGTCGACAGCCCATCATCCCCAGACCAATGGTTTAGTGGAATGTTTTCACCATCATATGAAATGCCTCTCATGCATTGAATAGATGAACTGCCTTGGGTACTTTTAGGTATCCGTAGCACACCGAAGGAAGATCTAGCTAAATTCTCCACAGAATTGGTTTACAGAGCCCCCCACTAATGGTCCCACATGGGCAGCAGGAATCTCCCACATGCTTAAGGGAGAATGTGGGTATACTGGTGCCTATCCTGGCTACCCGGCATGGGTCTACAAGTTCATACATTCCTCCTGAACTCAAGGACTACCTTGATGTATTCCTGCACAGAGATGCACATGGGACACCGTTGCAACGGCCACATGAAGGTCCTTTCAAGGTGGTATAGAATGAGGGCTCCACGTTTGTTATACACAATGGCGGCAGACAAGGAATGGTTTTGGTAGATCACCTTAAGCTGGCACATGTGGACCTAGATCAGCTGGTACGGGTGGCATGCCCCCAGCGCAGGGGATGTCCGCTGACCCATTCTAGCCATATAGGCGAGAATGCAGTGTCACCTCCAAACTCTGGTTCGGTGGGGGGGGCGGGGAGAGGAGGGGGTTTATGTGGCAATCTGTGTCATTCCATTATCAAACCAGCATACATAGTTGTGGGCCCCCGCAGGATCAGGAGTTCCCAGTGGCCGGGGTCACAAAGAACTCTGGGAAGAGCGTGACTTCAGAGTTGGGTTATTGTGATAGCGCACCAACTTGAATTATTTAGACTCCTGCAAAGATTCCATTAAACAGCTCTGTTGGTTGAGTTCACAGACAACTTCTGTGGTGCTTTATTCACTGCACCACTCGCTACATCATCAAATGAAATTGAAAAGTGATAATAAATACTAAGCATTGATAGATAATAAATATTCACAGTGACCCAAGTTGAAGTAAAAAAACTGGCATTACAATAATGCAGACAATCCCCTTGTGGTGTCAGAGCAGCCCATGATTCATGTAACAAGTGGAGGGCCAAGACCCTCAAGGCAGAATAAAGACATCAGAGAAGAGAGAGAAAAAAAACTTAATTTTTCAGATTGTAGCCCAATTTATGAATTATATCTGAAATTGAAGAATTGAAAGATCTGACCTAATTTCTTCAAAATCATTCAATTCACTTTAGAAATTTACAATTCACTGAAGAAAGAAAGTAGAAAGGTAGTGGTGCTTTAGAGGAGGAAATTGAAGAGCAGAGGGACAAGAGCTTAAAGCATGAGTAAAAACACAATGCTAGAGAAACTCAGCAGATCAAACAGTGTCTTTATGTAGCAAAGATGAAGATACATCACCAACATTTCGGGCTTGAGTCCTTCATCAAGGTGTGGGGGAACATGAGAGATGTCCGAACAAAAAGGGGAAGGGGGGGTGGTGAGGGTGGGAGATGATAGGTGAAGGGGGGGGGGATAAGTCTAGGCTAGGTGGAGAGAAAAAGGAAGTATAAATGGAATAACTAGTTAAGGGGGGAGGGGGAAGGAAAGTGATTAGTGGAAGCAGTGAACTCAATGTTCATGTCCTGGGGTTGGAGGGTGCCCAGATGAAAAATGAGGTATTGTTCCTCCAATCTGCAGGTGGTCAGGGTGGGGTAGTGTGAAAGGCCATGGACAGACATGTGAGCTTTGAGAGTGTGACTCAGAATTGAAACGGTTGGCTACTGGGAGGTCGCTTTTGTTGCGGATGGAGAGGAGATGCTGGACGAAGCAAACTCCGAATCTGGGACTGGATGCAGTAAATGAGTTCTCTGGAGGTACAGGTGAAGTGTTGCTTCACCTGAAAGGTCTATTTGGGACCCCGGATCGTGGTGAGGGAGGAGGTGTGGGGAGAGAAGAGTACGCTTTATATATCAAAGATAAAGATACATACAATGTACTTCCTATAGCAAATATAAAGATACATAATCAACGTTTCAAGAGCTGCCAAGGGTGGGACTAGATTTGGAAATAATCATAAAGATGAGTTTAATGTCAAACATACTGTGCAATGTACATATGCATATATGCACCAAAATATTTTCTTGCTGCAGCTGAGCAAGTAAAGAAAAACTACTGGTACTTTGTTTTCCAAAGGTAGCCTGATAATTTACTTCACAAACAAATCTGAGAGTAGAAACACTTCAAAAAAAAAGGCAGTAATACCACTGACCTGGTAGTGGTATCGAGTTTTTTGGTGAACATGCTTCTCTGGCTGGATGTCACTCTCTATGCCAAATGACTTCACTTTTGTTCTGGAAGCTAATGAGTCAGGCACCTCAAACTCCACAACGACAAATGGCTCCCAATCTGAAGGTATTTCCAAGTCTGAACCCAGCTCAAGTTTGCATGAAAAGCAATGCAGATGGTCAGATGCTGTAAACCAAATTAAGAGAATTTATTAACATAACATAACATAACAATTACAGCACGGAAACAGGCCATTAGGCCCTTCTAGTCCGCACCGAACCAAACACCCCTTTCTAGTCCCACCTCCCTGCACAATGCCCATAACCCTCCATCTTCTTCTCATCCATATACCTGTCCAACCTTTTCTTAAATAATACAATTGACTCCGCCGCCACTATTTCTCCCAGAAGCTCATTCCACACGGCTACCACTCTCTGAGTAAAGTTCCCCCTCATGTTACCTCTAAACCTCTGCCCCTTAATTCTTAACTCATGTCCTCTTGTTTTAATCTTTCCTCCTCTTAACGGAAATAGTCTATCCACATCCACTCTGTCTATCCCTTTCATAATCTTAAGTACTTCTATCAAATCCCCTCTCAACCTTATACGCTCCAAAGAATAAAGACCTAATCTGTCCAATCTCTCCCTATACTCTAGATGCTTAAACCCAGGTAACATTCTGGTAAACCTTCTCTGCACTCTCTCCACTCTGTTTATATCCTTCCTATAATTAGGCGACCAGAACTGCACACAGAACTCCAAATTAGGCCGCACCAACGTCTTATACAATCTCAACATCACCTCGCAACTCCTATATTCCATGCAATGATTGATAAAGGCCAGCATACTAAAAGCCTTCTCACCACCCTATTCACGTGAGTTTCTACCTTCAGGGAACGATGTACCGTTACTCCTAAATCTCAATGCTCTCCCATTTACCACGTATGTCCTATTCTGATTCTTCTTACCAAAATGAAGCACCTCACACTTATCAGCATTGAATTCCATCTGCCATTTTTCAGCCCACTTTTCTAAGCAGCCCTAATTCCTCTGCAATCCTTGAAAACCTTCTTCATTATCCACTATTCCACCTATCTTAGTATCGTCTGCATATTTACTAATCCAATTCACCACCCCATCATCTAGATCATTAATGTATATAACAAACAACAATGGGCCCAATACAGATCCTTGAGGCACACCACTGGTCACCGGCCTCCAACCTGACAGACAATTATCCATTACCACTCTCTGGCCTCTCCCTTTCAGCCAATGTTCAATCCATTTGACTATCTTAAAATTTATACCTAAAGACTGCACCTTCCTAACTAACCTTCCATGTGGTACCTTATCGAAGGCCTTACTGAAGTCCATATAGACAACATCCACTGCGCTACCCTCATCCACATTCCTAGTCACCTCTTCAAAAAATTCAATCAGATTGGTCAAACATGACCTTCCTCCCACAAATCCATGTTGAGTGCTCCTGATCAGACCCTGTCTATCCAGATGTTTATAAGTACTATCTCTAAGAATTTTCTCCATTAATTTACCTACCACAGACGTCAAACTTACAGGCCGATAGTTGCCAGGCTTCCTCCTTGAACCCTTTTTAAATAACGGAACCACATGCGCAATGCGCCAATCCTCCGGCACTATCCCCATATCTAATGACATTTGGAAAATTACCGCCAGAGCCTCTGCTATTTCCTCCTTCACTTCTCTCAATGTCCTGGGGAAGATCCCGTCTGGTCCCGGAGACTTATCCACCTTTATATTCTTCAAAAGCCTTAAAATTACACCTTTTGTAATCTCTATATTCCCCATATTTACCCAATTTGCTTTTTTTTATCTCACATCTCCCAATATCCTTCTCCTTAGTGAATACCGAAGAAAAGAAACTGTTCAATATCTCCCCCATTTCTCTAGGCTCCACACACAGTTTTCCGCTCTGATTTTCTAAGGGACCAATTTTGTCTCTAGCTTTCCTCTTATCATTAACATATTTGTAGAACTCTTTTGGATTAGTTTTCACCCTGCTTGCCATAGTTTTCTCGTCCCTTCTTTTAGCTTTCCTAATTCCTCTCTTAAGATTCCTCTTACATTCAATGTATCTTTCAAACATCTCCTTAACTCCATGCTTCTTATATCTAATGTACGCCTCCCTTTTTCTTCGAACCAAGTTTCCAATATTCCTTGAAAACCACGGCTCTCTCAAACCTTTTGCCCCTCCTTTTAACCTAACAGGAACATAAAGCTTTTGCACTCTCAAAATCTGATCTTTAAAAGACTTCCATCTCTCTACTACATCCTGCCCATAAAACAAATTGTCCCAATGCACACCCTGCAAGTCCTTTCGCATCTCCTCAAATCTAGCTTTTCCCCAATCAAAAACCTCAATCCTTGGCCCTGATTTCTCTCTTTCCATAATGACATTGAAGCTGATGGCATTATGATCACTGGACCCGAAGTGCTCGCCAACACTAACCTCCGTCACTTGACCCATCCCATTTGCCAACAGTAAATCTAACACTGCTCCTTCTCTGGTCGGCACCTCTACACAGTGAGGTGAGAAAGAGTGAACTGACCATAATCCTATCTAAATTGGTAATGTTGTACAATCATAAAAACCATCTATATTCCTAACAATTGTCAACAAACGAGATGGACCTATATTGATTTAACTCAGATATCCTCAAAAGCACCATCTCTACAAGCGATAATGTAAAAATCCAATTTTCACTGCAGTTATTTTATGTTACCATTTCCATTTTAAAGAGAAAATAAATGAACAATGTTGAATTAATTTCCACATCAGTGGTGATTCTCTTTTCCACCATACAAGTGGTTATTTTATTTTCTGGATTGTTCCTCCAATTCTGACCTCTTGATCATCTCAAAATCTAATTGCTCCACCATTGGTGCTTATGTTTTTAGTTGTCAAGCTCATAAACTTTGCAATTTCTCTCCCACCCCTCCCCACCTTCTCTCAATCTCTATTTGCCTCTTTGTAAAGCTCTTAGAAGCTACTTAGAACCAACTTTCGGTCAGCTGCTTAGTATCTTGTGCCTCAGAATCAAATTTGTTTGATAAGCCCCCTGTGAAGGCTTTGGTTACTTTGCAACACTACAAGTCTCGTTTAAATACCTGTACCACATTTTCTTGAGCTAAAGAAGCAATGAGGAGTTTCAGCTTTTAATGCTTTGTCTCAGAATTTCACAGTGAAATTATAATTTGCCCTGCTATCACTTGTGTACAGGGGTCAAATCAATGCTCCTTGTTCAAATTTGCAGAGCCTGTATTATCTAGAGCTAGCATAAGTAGTCAATGCAATAACAAGCAGCAAATTTTAAAAATTAGAAATATTCAGTATACAATCAGGAAAATGGAATCTACAAAATATGGCACCAGGAGGGATAATATCTCAATTATTCAGGTGTAGTTTATACCCTATTTTTCCAGACCGTTATAAGCATTAAGGAAATGTTATCAAAGTCACTAAATAATAATTAATAATTATAATCTTTCATTGCAAAAGGGAAAAATGACATGTACTCTATCCTTATTACAGAAGGAAAAATTAGACTTTAAGGAAGGCTTTGTCTTTTCTATGCTAAAATCTTAATGGGCACAATGCTTGGTCAAAAACCACCAGAGAGCGAATGCTGTCCTGGGTCACCACACTTATCTTTAATGGATACAGACTGTCTGATTCTCTGGACCCTCAATGCAGAGCCAGCTCCAAGGGGCAAACAGGCTTCAGGCAACATAACAGTGAGCCAATGTCCCGTCTGTCAAAGACTTTTGAAGTTTTTTTTAAATCATGTTGGATCTGCTCTGCCACTTATCACTCTGCTCTGTCTCCAGTCTTCTTCCCATAACCCTTGATGCCCTGACTAATCAAATACCTGTCAATCTCTGCCTAAATACACCCAATGACCTTGCTTCCACAATGGCCTGTGACAACAAGTTTCATAAACTGACATTTGATTAAATAAAATTTTCCACATCTCTGTTTTAAATTGACACCCTTTTATCTTGTCCGAGAATCCCCTACCATGGGGAACATCCTTGCCATATCTATTCTGTCTAGGCCTTTCAGCATTCAAAATGCCTCTATGTGCTCCCCCTTTCCCCCCATCCTTCTGTACTCCAGTGAGTACAGTCCAAGAGCTGACAAACATTCTTCATATGCTAACCCTTTAATTCTTGGTATCATTCTAGTAAATCATCTCTGAACCCTTTCTAATGCCAGCACATCTTTTCACAAATAAGGTGCCCAAAACTGTACACAGTATTCCAACTGAGGTCTCACCTGTGCTTTATACAGTAGAGTACATTATATCCCTGCTATTATATGCTATTCTTCCAGAAATGAATGGAAATATTACATTCGTCTTTTTCACCACTGATTCAACCTGGAGGTCAATCGTTGTCCTGCACAAGGACTCCTAAGTTGCTTTGCACCTTGGAATTTTGAATTTTCTCCGTCTAAATAATAGTCTTCCTGTCTTTTTCTTCTGCCAAAGTGCATGACCGTACACTTCCAAACATTGTATTTCATCTGCCATCTGTTTGCCCATTCTCCTAATCTATCCAAGATTCACTGCAGCCTTTCAGTATCTCCAGCATCACCTCCCCTACCACCTGTTTTGGTATCACCTGGAAATTTAACCACAAAGTCAGTTATTCCATAATCCAATCAATTTATGTACAATATTAAAAGAAGCAGCCCCAACACCGAGCCCTGCGACCACCACTAGTAAAAGGTAGCCAACCAGAATAGGATACCGTTTCTCTGTTTCCTGCCAATCAGCCAATGCTCTACCCATTCTTATAATACAGTATTCTTCCTGTAACTCCATGGGCCCGGATCTTGTTTAGCAGCCTTATGCGTGGCACCTTGACAAAGTCCAAGTGCACAACATCCACTGCATCTCATCTGTTTATCCTCTTTGTAATCTCTTCAAAATCTGCAATAGTGGGTCCAAGAGTCAATTACAAACATTTCAAACAGATTTAGATCATTGAAAAATAAAACTATTAATGTGAAAAGGGAAAAGTAAGCATGCCACAAAATAGAAAGATAAATATCTTAAACATTAAAATGAAGTAACATTGGTGAAATAATTGAAACACAACAGCACTGAGCTTTTACAACAGGGTTCGTAACACATGCAGCCACTTTGTTAAAGCACAGTGAGAAAAATTTCTAAAGTTCACAAAGTTCTAACTAAACTGAGATAAGATTTATTGCTTTACTGTTTTGAATAGAGGGGAAAATGTATCACACTCTAGTTCTTTACTAAAATCTCCTTTTCAGAATCATTTTAGAAAATTATGGTCATTGTCCCTGATTTTTAATTGTTACAGTGGTCAGTCAATGACCAGAATTCTTGACTTTGATAACTTTCGGAAAGAGGCATATGTATGTGAAATGGGTGGAGTAGAGGTAGAGATCACCATGTGTTTATATTTAGCATCTCTTTATATTTATCAAAGAGGAATTCACAAATAAAACATATGGTTGTTTAAGATTTATGTTACTATTAATCTTTAGGTTATATATATATATATATATTTTAGTAAAGTTACTGTGTGGGATGGACAGGGACACACTCACACAGTTAAAACATATACTGAAGACTGATTGTCTGAAGCTGGAGAGCCATAAAACTAGAGTTGACGGCTCTATTGAAAGTTTGAAACAATGGATGTTTGCTCAGAAAGGCACCTGTGTACACACATAGCCATTTGCTTGTTGGCTTGTGTTGACAGCTGGACATTATCTGCTCATTAACTCATACTTACCTAAAAATCACGCAATGATCAAAGCAGTCATATGATTAAAGACACTTGAAGCAGCATTTTAAGTATTTAACCAGTTTTAATCTGAAGTCAGAAATGCAGTAACATTCTCTGAGAAAGTACTGCTGTTGTATTATCCTTGTCCAGGGAGAAACAGAGGATCAAAGAGGTTTCAGGAAATATGGCCACCTTGACCGTCTTTCTTTGTTAAGAGAGAGCAGTGCTGCTGTGGCCATCATAAAGGTCATTTCACCTAAAACCCTTGCCTGGGTTTGTGAAACCATCATGAAAATCACAAATATCGTAACCTCCGTGCAAAAGAGGGGAATTGTGGAAAAATCACTTGTATGAAGAAACATTTCTCTGAAAGCAAGTCTACAAGAATCCATGAGTTTTGAGAAAACTGATGACTCAGTGCCTCACCTACTCCTTTGAACAACAGTTTAAAGATTCTGAGTTTCAACACAAAAGATTTATATGGCTGAACTTTGAAATTGACTTCTCAGAATTGTGCTTGAACTGTAATGGTTTGGGATCTGCCACACACCTACACATATATATATTTGTGCATAATAGTTATTTATAAAAATTATTGTTTTGGAAATACCAATGTCTCGGTGAATTTCTATTGCTGCTGGTCTAGGTCATAATAATAGTTTTAAAAAAGAGTTAGTCCTGATTAACTGTATAATCATTATTTTATGCTTTAGTGAATAGATTCAAATCTTATAATAAGTAAATATGTGTTCAAAATTTGACTTATAATTTGATAGTATTTATAAAATTATTATATCATGTTTGGGAATCAGCACACTTCACCAGCTGTTCCAGTTTCTGCACACTGACTTTCTACAATTATATTATGGTAAATACCTGCATTCTTGTCCGGTAGACTATCAATCCTCCAGACAATTGCCCTGAAAGCATGTTCATACTTAGCAGTGCCTAGAGTGACTTGCATTACTGGTTCACCATCTGTCGTGCTAAGAGAGCCAAGTCGTGCATTACGATTTTTCTTCGCCCTCAAGGACTTCTGTCTGAAGAGATGCACTGTGCGAAATATCTTGAACCACACCAAAGGAACAGGAAACCGTATCGTGACATTTTCGCAATACTTTGAAGGCAGCATGTTTTGTAGATTGGAATAAGCAGTGGACATGATTAGAAAGGCTTGCAATTCTGTGTAGGCTCCCTGAACTGTGACACGACCTTTTAACAAAAAAGGAAGCTCAGGATTATCGCAGACCGTTTTGAATCGCATCAGTTCCAATCTACAGGCATCAGGAGGGGTAAACCTTATGATTCTAGATTTCTCAAACTCATTTTCTTTCACACACTTATGTACACGGTAATCACAGATCTGAATCCATGTACTATCCTTCTCATTTTTTAAGTAACTGTTGTCTTTAATTTGAAGTTGTACATCATTAAGAGCTAAGAAACATTCAGCATTGCCATTAATGAAGCACAAACAATGAATGTGAGTTGTCACTGAAGTTTCAAAGAGTTTTCCTTCCTTTGTAAATGTTCCCCAGAAGCGATCTGTTATTTCTAGTGACATTTCTTGCTCTTCATAGATCTTCCTGCATGGTGTTGTGGAAGGCAGCTTCATTAGTTCCTCTTCAATAGTAGCAATTAAGTCTGTCATATCCCTGTAATCAGTTGTACCAAACTTCAACACCTGCTCGATTCCTGCCTCATGCAGAACTTCAGGTTTTGGATGATACTTGCGTTTTTCTGTGTAGAACACATGTTCAATCTTCACTGTGTGGATCTTTCCTGAGTTCTTGTAGTTCTCCAACTTGGGTTCTGAGAGCCTGCAGTAAGGTTGCAACTGCAACTCTTTAAAGGGTTTCTCAAGGCCCTTCTCATAATATAATTGTAAAACACCACCAGCCAGGAGCTTGAGATAGATTGGACCCCACTGACGAGAAGACATCATGTTCTTCTTCTCAGGAATCCTCATCATTAAAAGCCAACCATCTTTGCACTCATGTCTGAAGAGATTCCTACCAACAGATAAAGACATTTGAGTACCAAGCAGTTTGCTTCCTGATGTTGAACTCCGTGATATCTGCAAGTCCTCTCCTTGTATTTTTTCAGTCAGAGGTGAATTGTCCTGAGTTTGACGATGTCCTCCTATTTCCTTTGGTGAACTGCTTTCATGAAGTAAAGTGGTTGTTGCATTAATGCCTGACATTTTATTAGGGTGGCTGCTCTCCTGTTCACAGTGAGTAGCATCAGTCCACAAAATACATCCTTGATTCCAAAAAGGGTTGGTGTATCCATTCTCATTGTTGAGTGACCTGAAGTGATTGGTTTGTGATTGTTCCTCTATCTTAAATAAGTAGTTATCATTAGGTGAGCTCGGTGTCGTTGGTGTCTGAGGCCCGTGGATTTGAGTGCAAGGAAAGCTTGTGCACTGTGGAGAAAGAGGTGTGCTACTTCCAGAGGCAGATCTCCAGGCTTTTTCATATTGAGAGGAAATATTTAACACCAATCCTTTGAACCCATTATCTGACTCAAAGGACCCTTTTGGTGACTGGAAAGCACAATCGTCATCAAAAGTAACCCAGTTTGGATAACTGGCAGAACACATGTTTAATCTGACATGTTTACTTCATAAAAAATCTCCTCTTCTCGTGAGTCTCGAAGATGGATTGCGACACACCTTACTGAAGAAACAAAAGAATAAAAACAATTATATTTTCAGTTGTGATTCAATAGTCCTAAATTATAAATAATCCCAGATTACAGATAATTAGAAAAAAAAATTTTTTTTTGTTAAATAGCAGTGCCCTGAAAGTCAGAATATACAATGCATGTCTCCTAATGTTTTGTTGCTGTACTTAGTCATCATTCAGCTATATTTCCCTGGCCTTTTAACAGGTTTCAAATATAGGTACAAATGAAAAACATACTTTATCAAAAGAATTCAAAATTCAACACTCTGTAAATACTCTTTACAATTAGCTAAAATTCTCTATTTTTATCTTAAAACATTGGCAAATATTTGGTCACAAAATTCTGCAAGACAAATAGTGCCATTCCATAAAACAACATTGAATACACAAGGCTCTCAACAGAATAACTCCAAAAGGTTTTCATTCTTTGTGAAACTATTTCAAGCATTTATCACCCTCTCAGTAATGATGTTAGTCTGGTGTCTGTGATATATCTGTGCAGAAGTATACTCATCAGTTCATGAGTTATGGGATGTAAAGCACAAGTAGCAGTTCGTGTTAATGTTTACTAAAAGTGTTAGCACATGTCTGGAAGCTTCCAGTGTTTCCTGGAGTTTATTTAACATGGTGCTCATCAATTCTACAATAAAACCCACCTCCACTACAACTTGTGATGAGATCCAAAACTCAACATTCAATGGGGCAAGTAAAATTATTCTGCCCTTTGGAGAAACCCTAAAAAGAACTTGCTGAGGATTGGTGCTGACCAGAGAAGCTGACAAATCAAATCAGGGAAGATAAAACTGTTGGAATGTCAAAGACTTGACAACCACAATGTCCAATGGTTAAGCAGTGTCATTAAAAAAGGAGGCATTCTGAGCAGCAAAGAAATGGTAATAAGTGGAGGAGGCTCAAAAGATATGAACATATTGCTGAGGTGCCTTATACCAATGTCATTATTCAGGGAGAAAAAAGACAAAATGGTGGCTCAAGTGTAGACAGGATATAAATTTGGAAAATCTAAGAATGTACAATCAATCAGATTTCAGATTTGTCAGATATAGACATGACATCACATACCACCCTGAGATTCTTTTTTCCTGCGGGCAAGGCAGAATTACCACATTGGTAGTGCAAAAAAAAATTGTACTCAGCATATACATTTTTTAAAAACTGTAAACAGAAAACTAATGTAAGCAAACCAACTGTGCAATACAGAGAGAATTTTAAAAATCAATAAAGTACACAAGTAAGAGTCTTTAAATGAGTCCCTGATTGAGTTTGTCATTGAGGAATCTGATGGTGGAGGGGGAGCAGTTGTTCCTGAACCTGGTGATGTGAGTCTTGTGGCACCTATTCCTCTTTCCTGATGGCAGCAGCGAGAACAGAGCATGTGCTGGGTGGTGTGGATCCTTGATTATTGCTCCTGCTCTCCGACAGTAGCACTCCTTGTAGATGCTTTCGATAGTGGGGAGAGTTTTGCCTGTGATGTCCTGGACTGTGTCCACTGCTTCTAGCAAGGCTTTGCGCTCAGGAGTATTGGTGTCCCCATACCTGACTGTGATGCAGCCGAACAGCACACTTTCCACCACACCTCTGTAGAAATTTACCAGGGTTTCTAGTGTTTTACCAAACCTCTGTGAACTCCTGCGGAAGTAGAGGCACTGACGTGCTTTCTTCACAATGCCATTGTGTGTTTGGTTCAAGAAAGATCCTCTGAGATAGTGACTCCCAAGAATTTAAATTTTCTCACTCTCTCCACCTGTGATTTCCCAATGATCACTGGATTGTATAACTCTGGCTTTCCTTTCCTAGAATCAACAATCAGCTCCTTAGACTTGGTGACATTGAGTGCAAGGTGCACCATTCAGCCAAGTTTTCAATCTCCCTCCTGTACGCTGATTCATTACCTTTCTTTACACAACTCACTTTATACAGTTTATAAATTTCTTTATACAACCCACTACCGTGGTATCGTCAGCAAATTTGTAAATGAGTCTTTCATTTATGCAGAGAATGGAAATGTTCTTTGCTGCAAATAGTATTTTGGAAGAACAAGATCGTTTTAAAATAAGCAATAACAGATTACTGCCTAAAGAAAATGGAAGAAGTTTAGTCTATCACATTAACTGGTTCTAAGACCCATTTTTCTAATCTGACAGAAACAGAATTCATGCACAACAGTTAAATGGACAATTGAGGAACAGAGATCTCTTTTCCTTTGTATGGTTTTCCTGGAGAATTGGGGTCTATTGGTGCCTATAAAGAGTAATGGTATCAAATATGTTATTTTTTTCTCCCATACCACCTAATGTCTAAAGCTGCAGCCACAAGGATTGTGAGTGTCCTCAGAGAACCTGTGAAGAGGGAAGTATCCCAGGGTTGCTTGCCACTGACCATGAGCTGTCATTTAGTTAATTCTCAGGTCTGTCATTGTACAATACCATATTCCATCACAGGAATAAGCCTACTGGAGCTTTTGCTGTGTTACAGATTTTGAATACAGTTGAATTTACCGCACTAAACATAGAGGAGAGGCTGGTGGGATGACAGTTGAAACAAAAGCAAGATCACAATCACATCTGAACAACTCATTGGGAAGGAGTTCAGAGAAGCTACAAGAACAACACATGAAAACCAATCAATATGGATGACCTACAGAAGTGAGATGTTGATGAGGTAATACTGTATACCTCTGTGATACAAAGAGTTATCATATTCAAATAGAAGTGGGATATTAATTATTTGGTTGAAGTGAGTGAAATCCCCAAACTTATTTGAGAAATATGCAATAATAAAGTTAATTTTAGAATATAGAACTCTTATTGAAGAGGAAACTCCAAAGATGGAGTTGAAAGCAGGACGTAACACATTCTTCAGATCAAGTATATCAGAGTCTCAGAAGCAGTGAACAAGGTCCAAGGGAGAACTGAGAAAAACATCAAATGGATTGAACAAGTATATATGCAAAATTGTCTTTTAAAGGGGAAAATAAGTACATCTTTAATAAAGGTTCTGTGCTCTGAGGATCCTTGGCTCTCCTGGATTTCACTTATGCCATTGCTCACCAATTCCACAATAGTGGTTCATGTGGCCCGCAACAAACTGAAGTTATCTAAATTCATATCAAAATTTGCTCTTCTGTATTCTCCTCCTATGTTTTCTGGTGAACTGTAAGAAATTGGTTTTGCCCCAATGATTCCCATTTCATTCATCAGAAAGTTCAAGGAAGTCTTCACCCATCTGTCTCCTCTCCAGTCTGCAAAAGTACATCTTATCTCTCTAAAATTCAATCCCTACGCCAATCAACTCTTCAATTTGCACCACTTCAATAGAGCATGACACTGTTTTTAACTTTATTCTTGACTATATAATAGAAAAAAAATGAACAAAAAAATTTAGAAAATAATATTTTCTTTAAGTGAGGTAATATGTGGTGTAGCATTTACTGTTGGCAATGCACACAATTAGTTGGTGTGTAATGTTCACACTAAAACGTTCTCATTCTGGTGCAGTCAGTTAGTTTGGTCAAGGAATTTAACACTTTTTTGCAGGAAATCAACAGTTCTGAATTAACGGTTGAAAATAACAACATTTTGAAGATTCGGAAAACTACAACCACTCAATTTTTAGTGCAGTTTGAACACGAGCATTGACACAGTGTTGATTTAAAGTCATTGCTCGCCTTTGTCATTACAAGACAAGGATTTGTCAGAAGGTTTGAGAAACATTTTAATTCACATTTTAAAATTCTTTAGGTTTAGATATTAAACAAAATGTGGGTTGTTTTACCTGAGAATTATTTATTTCACATTGAAGTCTTACTGCATTGCACAGAGTCCACTTCAGAGGCTACGAGGGAGACAACTTCCAATGCTCTCTGCCACCAATCAGAAGGAAGCACAAAGTGAGTTCAAGATTCAATATTCAATTTATTGTTATCCAATAAAAACAGTGCAACATGACTTGAAATTTGCCTTAGTCTGCCATAGGACAGACAGATTCACCATCTCTGAATTACAGTCAGAGAAAGAGGAGCAAAAGAGGGTCCCCTCAGAGTCAACAAGTGCCCATGAGGTCACTTCCAGCACTTCCGCAGCCGCCAAAGCCACACCAAACAGTCCAAACCAACAGCAGCCCGAGTGTCAGATCCAAACCTCAGACACAATCAGGAACCTTCAGTGGGTTCGGCATCCTCTTGCATCCCAGTCCCAAATCCTGGTGCCCTTTCAGCCAGTCCTAATGACAGTCGCCAGCAGCCTGCAGCCAGCATGGGTTTCCTCGCCTTGAGTCTCCAACAGCCCGCCGCCTGTGTGTTTCTTCAAACGCAACTGTGGTCACCATCCAGTGTGTTGTCTCCTCTGCTTCTCCTTCTCAAATGGAGAGCCGGAATTCTCCCAATTTTCAGGTGCCTTGTAGCAGTCCGCTGTTCCCCCCGGAGTCTACAGTAACACACCCCACTCCCCTCCCCGTGGCTGTGGCCAATCTTAGGTGCCTCCGTCATGGGCATAGACCCTGTGATTGCAGCATTTTTAACTAAAACCACCATTGGTTCCATTTACGGGCCATTTAAAGTCTGTACAGAACTGATGGCAGTCAGAATGGGCGGATGGACCCCGTGGGACCACTGTGTCACTCCCCGCGGGTCTGCACCAATGGCAGTGCTGCCGTTACAGCAGCATCGGAAGTGCCGCCACCTTGGCATCCAGAAGTAACTCCTCTCCAAAATTTTCCCTCTTCACTGAATCAATAATCTAAGAACTGACCATCATCAGTGGCCTAGTGCTGCAAATCCACATTATACTAGGGTTTACCACATTTCCCTATGGAAGCTCTGATTCCCAGTGTAGACATGGCCCAAGTCAATGCCAGCTGCCTTCAGGCTGCCTCCTGGACAGTTGGCTGCTCTGGTTCCTCATAGAGAAGTGTGAACTTCCATGTATTTTCTAGTTCTCAGGTTGTGAAGAATGTGCCACATGAAAACAAGCAGGAGAGATTGAGTGCTACGAGAAAGGCGAGGTGAGTTATAGAATCATGGAGGTATAGAGCACAGAAACAGACCCTTCACCCCAAGGAGTCCATGCTAAGTTGTTATTTTTACGTAGTACCTTCAATTATTCTAAATTAGTTTATCGATGTACAAGTTATTTTTAAATGTGCTAAACATTTCAAAATTATTAACCATGATGCAATTTTTTTGAACAGATTCCAAGTATTCAAAGGCTCTGAGACCAGTACAGTTTGACAGCTGGGGTCTGACAGGCAGTCAAAGCTGTTGTCTGCTTGTGCCCAGCTGACTGCACTAACACAACCTCTACGATGCACTCGGCCATGCCAAAGGACTGGGTGTAGGGCACAAGGAGGACTAGGCCTGTTTGGAACAAACAGTGTGGCCTGGAGAGATGTCTACTGATAATGAATCAACAGAAAATCAGCCCCAATATTGCAAATGTATATTTATGTCACTCTGCCTCGTAGTAAAGCAAGTTGGACAACAATAATAGACACTTTGCAGCTAATTATATCAGGAACAACCCTCTTTTATGTCACATTTCAACTTGCAAGGTCAGCACAGAAATCAGGGAGAGAAAATTAAAATTGACCTTTAGCAGAGTCAATTCTTTCATTTAAGAGGAGGCTGGATATATACATGAATAGGAGGGGGTTGGAGGGTTATGGACGGAGAATAGGCAGGGGATCTAGTGGAGTTGTTTTAGTGAATCAGCATGGACTTGAAGGGCTGAGATGGCCTGTTTCCATGCCATAAACTGTTATATCGTAATATGATCTGGGTGAAAAATCTCCCTGATTAGAGTTCGGACAAGGTCCCCAACTTGCTTCACAGATATTGTTCAATCTGCTAGATTTCTGCATCTGTTCTGGTTTAATGCTACCTTGGATTATCCATCGTGAGCCAAACACTTTTCTTCCATTTCCCTTTTTCTCTCTCTGGCTGCAAGCTGATCATTTACAGAACATGCAAATCTCCAAAGAATAAGATTTTTCCAGTACAGAAATATGATGAAAATATGGATTGGAAACAAAAATCCTGGTTGGTGCAGTGAATTAATGAAATATTCCATCACTTTTTGGATCTAAGATGATGAATGGGATGTCTGCCTACTCTCCTTCTAAATGACATTTAGACAGGCACATGGATTGGAAAGGCTAAGAGGGATATGGGCCAAGGGAAATGGGGCGAGCTTGGAAGAAATGGACCTCAAACCAATCACGAAGAAGGCTCGCCAGCAGATATACTTTGTGAGGAGTTTGAGGAGACACGATATGTCATTGAAGACTCTCAAAAGTTTCTGCAGTGTACCAATGGAGAGCATTCGGCCTGGTTGTATCACTTGTCTGGTATGGAGGTCCCAATTCTCAGGAAAAGAATAAGCTCCAGAGTTGTTAACTCAGCCTGCAACATCACAAGCACCAGTCATCACTCCATCAAGGACATGTACGCGAGGTGATTTCTTAAGAAAGCAGTCTCTATCCTCAAAGACCCCCACCACCCAGGCCATGGCCTCTTCACTCTGCTACCATTGGGAAAAAGGTTCAGGAGCCTGAAGACTAGCACTCAGCAGCTCAAGGACAGCTTCTTTCCCACTGCCATCATATTCCTGAATAATCAATGAACCACAGACACTGCCTTACGTTGACTTCTTCTTTATCTTGTACTATTTTTATTTATTTTGTAAAGTGATTTATATCAATGTTTGCACCGTGATGCTGCTGCAAGACAACGAATTTTGTGGCATGTTCATGACAATAAATTCTGATTCTGATATTGGGCCAAAGAGCCTGTTTTCATGGTGTAGAACTCTGACGATTTAAAATGGTGCCTGATACACCTGCTGAACAAGGCCTTTGAAGTCCATGGGAAACTCTAATTATCTTATCAGTAAGAGCAGCAAGCAAATTGTCATTGACCAGTCCAAGATACTGAGAAAAGAAAGACGGGCATGGAGAGAGACTAGAATGAGAGCAACTAGCCCAAACAAAATGTATTGATTTGAACATTTGTGATTCTCCAAAAAACTTAGATTTTCTCCAATGAGAAGAAATGAATTAATGTCCACTATTTTATTCAAAATGAAATGCATGCACCTGGTACGCATTGCTCAACACCAGGAATGCCCCTTCATGGGCCACAGTCCATGTCACTCCTGTCTTAGTGGTGTGGATGTGGTGGTTGCCAAGCCTCACCCCTGCAGGGAGGTCTCTCAATAACTGGTGATCGAGCCCCCTCATACTTGTCCTTCATAGGTTTTGTTTGTTGGTATGCGTGTTCTGTCTGGCTGTGTCTTGCACTGAGGATCGGGTTGGACTTGTGGAATCAGATGACCATAAACTTGACTAATTCAGTCCTGTTTCGGCCAAAATCAGACAAGCAGCATTTTCCAAGTGTCCTGAACCTGCCCTGGCATTAACATTCTTCCTGGATTGGTCATCCATGCCAACATGTCTGTGCTGTGACTGCTCCCTTACACCACTGCAGACAGATATTTAAGGTGATTATAGCTTGGACCTCAGACGGCCCTCCAATTATAGAGCCATCATTGTCTGTAGCTTCAACAGCACATCAGTGAGAATGTTTGCATTCTTTTCTCTCTGAGAACAAACTATCCACAGTGTTCTCATCCGAACTACTGGCGTCTGGTCAACCCCTCTATTACTTGATGAGAATCATGTGTGATGGCGGGTTCAAGAGGGGGACAGGAAATGCCAGTTTTCGTGCAACAGCATTCCTTCTCCCAGCCCTGCCTCCCTCCGCCTTCTCACTGGGGGGGGGGGGATCAATCCCGTGTCGCAGTCACACAAGGGAAGAAACTATCCTCGAAGAACTGCTCCTGTCACATCGGATTCGATGGTCAACATGGGCAGGGCGGTCCGAAGGGTCCCCCACCCCACCCCGTGCTCTATCATGCTATTAACATTCTTTGGAGTTATTGGGAAGATCGTCTTAAACAACATGTGGAAAATTAAAGTCGATACAGGACGACACTGTCACTTGTTCAGCCACTCATTTTAAAGACAGAATGCCGGGACTGGGGGCCAGGCCGTTCAGAGTTTGGCCGCGAGTGGAGCCGGTGGGGGGGGGCTTTTACCATCTCGGGCGAGCTCGGTTATAGTCACCAGCTGCGGCTGGAAGGAAACAAGAAAACCTGCAGATGCTGGGGGTCGAGTGCAATGGACGAGAACGCTGCGCGACCCCGCTGAGTTTCTCCCGCAACTACGGTTGGAAAGAACGCAGATGCCTTGTCTTGCCTCATAGCGCACACACACGCAGCGGCTGACACACACACACACACAGCGGCTGACACACACACACACACAGCGGCTGACACACACACACACACAGCGGCTGACACACACACACACACACAGCGGCTGACACACACACACACACACACAGCGGCTGACACACACACACACAGCGGCTGACACACACACACACAGCGGCTGACACACACACACACAGCGGCTGACACACACACACACAGCGGCTGACACACACACACAGCGGCTGACACACACACACAGCGGCTGACACACACACACAGCGGCTGACACACACACACAGCGGCTGACACACACACACAGCGGCTGACACACACACACAGCGGCTGACACACACACACACGCAGCGGCTGACACACACACACGCAGCGGCTGACACACACACACACGCAGCGGCTGACACACACACAGCGGCTGACACACACACAGCGGCTGACACACACGCAGCGGCTGACACACACGCAGCGGCTGACACACACACGCAGCGGCTGACACACACGCAGCGGCTGACACACACACACGCAGCGGCTGACACACACACACGCAGCGGCTGACACACACACACGCAGCGGCTGACACACACACACGCAGCGGCTGACACACACACACGCAGCGGCTGACACACACACACGCAGCGGCTGACACACACACACGCAGCGGCTGACACACACACACGCAGCGGCTGACACACACACACGCAGCGGCTGACACACACACACGCAGCGGCTGACACACACACACGCAGCGGCTGACACACACACACGCAGCGGCTGACACACACACACGCAGCGGCTGACACACACACACACAGCGGCTGACACACACACACACAGCGGCTGACACACACACACACAGCGGCTGACACACACACACACAGCGGCTGACACACACACACACAGCGGCTGACACACACACACACAGCGGCTGACACACACACACACAGCGGCTGACACACACACACACAGCGGCTGACACACACACACACAGCGGCTGACACACACACACACAGCGGCTGACACACACACACACAGCGGCTGACACACACACACACAGCGGCTGACACACACACACACAGCGGCTGACACACACACACACAGCGGCTGACACACACACACACAGCGGCTGACACACACACACACAGCGGCTGACACACACACACACAGCGGCTGACACACACACACACAGCGGCTGACACACACACACACAGCGGCTGACACACACACACACAGCGGCTGACACACACACACACAGCGGCTGACACACACACACACAGCGGCTGACACACACACACACAGCGGCTGACACACACACACACAGCGGCTGACACACACACACACAGCGGCTGACACACACACACAGCGGCTGACACACACACACACAGCGGCTGACACACACACACACAGCGGCTGACACACACACACACAGCGGCTGACACACACACACACAGCGGCTGACACACACACACACAGCGGCTGACACACACACACACAGCGGCTGACACACACACACACAGCGGCTGACACACACACACACAGCGGCTGACACACACACAGCGGCTGACACACACACACAGCGGCTGACACACACACACACAGCGGCTGACACACACACACACAGCGGCTGACACACACACACACAGCGGCTGACACACACACACACAGCGGCTGACACACACACACCCAGCGGCTGACACACACACACCCAGCGGCTGACACACACACACCCAGCGGCTGACACACACACACCCAGCGGCTGACACACACACACCCAGCGGCTGACACACACACCCAGCGGCTGACACACACACACCCAGCGGCTGACACACACACACCCAGCGGCTGACACACACACACACAGCGGCTGACACACACACACACAGCGGCTGACACACACACACACAGCGGCTGACACACACACACACAGCGGCTGACACACACACACACAGCGGCTGACACACACACACACAGCGGCTGACACACACACACACAGCGGCTGACACACACACACACAGCGGCTGACACACACACACACAGCGGCTGACACACACACACAGCGGCTGACACACACACACAGCGGCTGACACACACACACAGCGGCTGACACACACACACAGCGGCTGACACACACACACAGCGGCTGACACACACACACAGCGGCTGACACACACACACAGCGGCTGACACACACACACAGCGGCTGACACACACACACAGCGGCTGACACACACACACAGCGGCTGACACACACACACAGCGGCTGACACACACACACAGCGGCTGACACACACACACAGCGGCTGACACACACACACAGCGGCTGACACACACACACAGCGGCTGACACACACACACAGCGGCTGACACACACACACAGCGGCTGACACACACACACAGCGGCTGACACACACACACAGCGGCTGACACACACACACAGCGGCTGACACACACACACAGCGGCTGACACACACACACAGCGGCTGACACACACACACAGCGGCTGACACACACACACAGCGGCTGACACACACACACAGCGGCTGACACACACACACAGCGGCTGACACACACACACAGCGGCTGACACACACACACAGCGGCTGACACACACACACAGCGGCTGACACACACACACAGCGGCTGACACACACACACAGCGGCTGACACACACACACAGCGGCTGACACACACACACAGCGGCTGACACACACACACAGCGGCTGACACACACACACAGCGGCTGACACACACACACAGCGGCTGACACACACACACAGCGGCTGACACACACACACAGCGGCTGACACACACACACAGCGGCTGACACACACACACAGTGGCTGACACACACACACAGTGGCTGACACACACACACAGTGGCTGACACACACACACAGTGGCTGACACACACACACAGTGGCTGACACACACACACAGTGGCTGACACACACACACAGTGGCTGACACACACTCACACGCAGTGATTCACATATTTACACATACACACAGTGACTGAGACACACACACTGCTGGAGGGACTCAACCGGTCCGGCATCATCCGCGGATGCATCAACGTTTCAGGCCATCACCATTCAGTGAAGCTGCCCACATTGAACAAGACCAGGTCGGCGGTGGGAGGGGGGGTGGGGGAGACACGCCAGTGAGGTTCCAAGAGGCTGCAGATCGAAGCGTTTTATTTCTATGGCAGTTGCAACTAAAGCAAAATGGATTAAATTAAGTGGTTTCAAGTTTTTAATCATTTTTCCGTTTGCATCAATTTCACTCCCCCGTTGGATCACAGACACCGCCTTTAGTGCGGCCCGGCCTTCAACTACAGAGCAAGTTGTTCAAAATTCCGCGGAAATATGTTCTGAACGTGAAATCAATAACAAAAACACAAACGGCGATCGTCCGCCAGTCAACCTCGCTCAGAAGCAGCGGGAGGTTGAGCTTCCTTCGCCCGTCCGCCCTCAGCTCGGCTCAAAAGAAACAAAAAGCTGCGAATCACCAGAGAATGAAAGACCCCCTCCCCCTCCCTCCGCCCCCTCCCCCTCCGCCCCCTCCCCCCGCCCCCTCCCCCCGCCCCCTCCCCCTCCCTCCTCCCCCTCCCTCCGCCCCCTCCCCCTCCCTCCGCCCCCTCCCCCTCCCTCCGCCCCCTCCCCCTCCCTCCGCCCCCTCCCCCTCCCTCCGCCCCCTCCCCCTCCCTCCGCCCCCTCCCCTCTCTCCGCCCCCTCCCCCTCTCTCCGCCCCCTCCCCCACTCTCCGCCCCCTCCCCCACTCTCCGCCCCCTCCCCCACTCTCCGCCCCCTCCCCCACTCTCCGCCCCCTCCCCCACTCTCCGCCCCCTCCCCACTCTCCGCCCCCTCCCCCTCCCACCACCACTCTCCGCCTCCTCCCCCACTCTCTGCCCCCTCCCCCCTCTCTCCCCCCCCACCACCACCTCCTCCCTCCCCTCTCTCTGCCCCCCCCACCACCACCTCCTCCCTCCCCCCTCTCTCCCCCCCACCACCACCTCCTCCTTCCCCCCTCTCTCCCCCCCACCACCACCTCCTCCCTCCCCCCTCTCTCCCCCCCACCACCACCTCCTCCCTCCCCACTCTCTCCCCCCCACCACCACCTCCTCCCTCCCCCTCTCTCCCCCCCACCACCACCTCCTCCCTCCCCCTCTCTCCCCCCCACCACCACCTCCTCCCTCCCCCTCTCTCCCCCCCACCACCACCTCCTCCCTCCCCCTCTCTCCCCCCCACCACCTCCTCCCTCCATCCTCTTTCCCCCCCCACCTCCTACTCCCCCCCACCTCCTCCTCCCCCCCCACCTCCTCCTCCCCCCCCCCTCCTCCCCCCCTCCTCCCCCCCACCTCCTCCCCCCCCCTCCTCCCTCCCCCACCTCCTCCCCCCCACCTCCTCCTCCCCCCCACCTCCTCCCCCCCACCTCCTCCTCCCCCTCTCTCCCCCCACCACCTCCTCCTCCCTCTCTCCCCTCCCACCACCTCCCTCCCCTCTCTCCCCCCCCACCACCACCTCCTCCCCCCCACCTCCTCCTCCCCCTCCCCCCCACCACCTCCTCCCCCCTCTCTCCCCCCCACCACCTCCTCCCCCCCACCTCCTCCCTCCCCCACCTCCTCCCCCCACCACTTCCTCCCCCCACCACCTCCTCCCCCCCACCACCTCCTCCCCCCCACCACCTCCTCCCCCCCACCTCCTCCCCCCCCACCTCCTCCCCCCACCACCTCCTCCCCCCTCTCTCCTCCTCCCCCCTCTCTCCTCCTCCCCCACCTCCTCCCTCCCCTCTCTCCCCCCCCACCTCCTCCCCCTCTCTCCTCCTCCCCCCTCTCTCCTCCTCCCCCACCTCCTCCCTCCCCTCTCTCCCCTCCCACCACCTCCCACCCCTCTCTCCCCCCCCACCACCACCTCCTCCCTCCCCCTCTCTCCCCCCCACCACCACCTCCTCCCTCCACCCTCTTTCCCCCCCACCTCCTCCTCCCCCCCACCTCCTCCTCCCCCCCACCTCCTCCTCCCCCCACCTCCTCCTCCCCCCCACCTCCTCCTCCCCCCACCTCCTCCTCCCCCCCACCTCCTCCCCCTCCCCCCCACCACCTCCTCCCCCTCTCTCCCCCCCACCACCTCCTCCCCCCCACCTCCTCCCTCCCCCACCTCCTCCCCCCACCACCTCCTCCCCCCTCTCTCCTCCTCCCCCCTCTCTCCCCCCCCACCTCCTCCCTCCCCTCTCTCCCCCCCCCACCTCCTCCCTCCCCTCTCTCCCCCCCCCATCACCACCTCCTCCCTCCCCCCCCCACCACCACCTCCTCCCTCCCCTCTCTCCCCCCACCCCCTCACCATCACCTCCTCCCTCTCCCCCCCCCCTCCGAAACGTCGCCAAGTGGCACAGTGAAGGTGTCCGCTTCGGCCCGGGCTGGACGGAGGTCATCCCTCCGCTCCGGGCTCGGCCACGAAGGCGACTCGCAGACATGACGGACCCCAGGAACGCGCTCTCCTCTCGGCAACTCCGCTAATATTCACTCACCTCTTCCCCCTTTTCTCCACACAGAGAGCCTGTGCTTAATCCAAACTTCGCTGAGCTCTTCGCGGTGACTGGTCCGGGGGGGAGAGGTGGGGGGGGGGGGGGGGTGACAGCCCGCGGGGGTTCAGCGTTGAAGAAGTAGCGGAGCGGCTCCCATCTGAGAAGCGGAGCCGAGCGGCCGGCTGAAAGCTACAAAAACACGGTCTGGATTGTGGGACGCGCTATAAAGGAAGTGAACGCCCCCCCCCCCCCCCAATGTTATGTAATGTGAGGTCTCCAGAGAGCAATGAAAGGAGCCTGCACTATTGTCGTGTGGGATGATGGAACATCAGGCTGCTGAGATGGACCGAGAAACAAATCAGCTCTTGATGTTTTGCAGTGAATTTCAGTCCAAAAAAAGTCTGAGCTCAACAAGTCTTTCATGTCCTTTGCAAAATGGTGCGGAGCAGTTTTCCCGCCGTTCGTTCTGTAGTAAATTGGAAAACGAGCCGTCGGAATTCAAGACCATTGATACACGAGTTTGCATTTCAAAAATGAGGCATTTAAGTTGAACGAATAAAAAGTTCTTTTCTTTAAAGATAGGTCTGTGTTCGACCTATCCCCCAGTCAAGTTCAATCTTATCTTCATCCTCAATTTGGGACCATTTGAGATATCTTGTGGGATATTTGGGATGTCTTATGTTTGCTCAAGGTCAGGATTGAATCTCAGTCTCTAGAACTGTACAGAAGTGACTCCACAAGATGACCACGATGGTGCCCAAAGTGGTCCATTCTGTTCAGATGTGTTCCTAAGACTCACGGAGGATTGCCCACTTTCTTTATCAATAAAATATTCCTTGAAATCTACCTCTTTAACGAATTGGGCAGCACGGTTGGTAGAGCGATTAGCACAATACCATAAAATATCTTATTATTATTACTACCTTGAAAAATGAGAAAGGGGAAGTTTAAAGGAGATGTACAAGGCCATTTTCTTTTAATACGGAGCCTAAAACACATTGTCAGGGAGGTGTTGGAAGTAGATTGGAAGTTTGAGGTGATTCGGTATGTCACTGAAAAATCTCGAAACCTTCTGCAGGTGTACTATGAGAGCATTCTGGCTGGTTGTATCACTGCTGGTATGGATTCCCAGAGAAAACCTATGATAAGAGACTGGAGAAAACCTGGATTTCTCACTCTTCGGTCAACCCTGGGCACCAATTTAAAGCAGCCTCTGAGCTCACATACGAGATATCAAAAGTCCAATGTTGCTGGAGAAAACATTTTTAAATCAAACTCTCCTTTCCAGATAATATATAATTTTTAAGTTTTAAAAGGTACAGTAATATTTTCTTGATCTATTTGTATTCCAAACGATCAAATAAATTTGCTACCTTTAAGCAGACAAGAATTTTTTATTTAGCATAAAAGTAATGAATGGGTTTGATTTTCTCTTTATAACTATCCATCTCTCTCTCTCTCTCTCTCTCTCTCTATTCCAGCTCTGTGATCTTCCCACTTACCCCAACTCTGCCAGACCAGACTCAGTGTCCATCCCATCACTAACGTAAGCCTCCGAAAATGTGTTGACTGACCCTGCCACAATGTACAGTGCCCTCCAAAATGTTTGTGACAAAGACACTTTATTCCTTAATTTGCCCCTCTGCCCCAGTTTTAAATGTGTAATCAAACAATTCACATGTGATTAAACCGCTCCTTCCAGATTTTATTCAAGGTTATTTGTATGCATGTTGGTTTGACCATGTAGAAATTACATCACTTTTTATACATAGTTTTCCCATTTCAGGTCACCATAATGTTGGGACATTTGGCTTCACAGGTGTTTGTGAGTATTCAGGTATAAGAGAGCTAGGCTTGCCTCTAAGCTTTTGATCACCTTTCGAGACTGTAGATGCCATTTTTCAACCTGAGGATCAGAGTTTTGTCAATGAAAGGAAAGAAGACATTAAGAGCCTGGAAGAAACAGTTAGACACATCACCCAAACCTTAGATTATCAAAATCAACTGTTTGGAAAATCATTAAGAAGAAAGAGTGATCACAAAAGAACTGATCGGCCAAGGAAGACCTCCACTGCTCAAGACAGCAAGATTCTCATCATAATGAAGAAAAATCTCCAATCTGACGGATTGGAAACACTCTTTAGGAAGCAAGTGTGGATGTGTGAATGACTACATGAACGGAAATACAGAGGCTGCACTGGAAGATGCAGACCACTAGTTTGCCACAGAAACAAGATGGCCAAATTACAGTTTGCTAATGCAACAAAGCTAAAAACTGGTCCCTTTCACAATGGGTAATAAAACTTTAGAGACTTGGTCTTATGAGAGGATCATACATATTGAGAATTGCAATGAACAGGGGAAATATTTCATTTGAACAATTAAAAAATAAATATGGAAACCTTAACCACACCATCTTCTGCTATTTTCAATTGAGAGCATACATAAGGAAAAATTGGGGTCAAAGTGTAGTGATGTGGAGACTAATTCGAAAGTGAAACACAAAGAAATTCACTTCAACAATGTATTTCTTATTTCAAACATGAGCCCTTAAACAGAGAGTTCATAAGATGGAAATCAGACTTAAATGTAAGTATTGTTGAACAAAACTGGTCTGATTTATGCAAGGACAGGATGACAAATACAATATTCAAAGAAAAACACACATGGGTGTCGCGAGGTATTTTATTGGGGCTGAGGCAAAGCTTTTATACTGTTGGTATACTGCTGTTTGCCCCATCAACTGATGTCACTATCCACATAACAATAGCGGGTTTCCCGTGCGCTATCCCCAAGCTGTCAGCTGTGCAGCGGGGGCCAGCACCATGTTGGGGATGCTGGCCCCTACGCAGCCATAGCTGTACGACCGGTGGTTCACTAGCTGGGGCCAGTGCCGCTGCGCGGTCAGCCGATTGCCGCAGCGGCATGCCACTACAAGGTATAAATTAGTACAATACAATTTTTTGCATTAGTTATATCTCACACCACAGAAATTAAATAAGTGAAAGTCAGACTCATCAGGTCAATGTTTTAGATGAGTCGAGGAAATGGGAACTTTCTTACAGTCGACTTGGTCATGTTCCAAAGCAAGATCTTTTTGGGTGGATTTTGGAAAATGTTTAGAACAGATTATTGGAATTCCATTTTCACAAAACCCAGAATTGTTTTTACTGGCAAGTATAATGGGGATAAGAGCAAAATTGAAATTATCTAAATATCTAAGTTGAATTTGTAAAATTGCAGTGTCAGAAAGTGTATTGCAGTTACTTGGAAGTCTGCCTCCCATCTAGGTAAGGGATGCTGGAATGAAGAAATGCATAGCTGTGTCCCCCTGGAGAAAATTAAGTACAACGTAAGAAATAAGTATGACACATTTCTGCAAAAATGGAGACCATATTTGCAGATCTCAGGAGTAAATCTTTAGTTGTGTTTTTTCCAGTTCTCGAGTCCACGTTAACTTTCTCCAAAGAAGACGACTAGTTAAATAATGAATTGAAATCTGTGGAGTGAACGGCACTTTCCAGAAACTTTTCTTATTTTTCCATTCTATCTTTCTTTCTTTCTTTTTCTCTTCTCACACACATTTTTGGGATCTTTTGGGTGGGTGGGAGAGGTTGGAGAGTTTGAGTTACATACATTATGTTGCATAAATTTGTCTACTTGTGTATTTGTATTTTTTAATTTTGAATTCGACTACAAATAAAATATATAAAATAAAAAACTGGAAAATTCTTGAAAATAAATCCAACTCATAAATTGAAGAGAAAATTTATGGATTATTCCAGGGAGAGGACAACATATCAGAAGATACACCAGAAGTTTTCTTCTGACCATGACTCTCAGAAATATGAAACCATTTATTTTCCTCATTTAGTTTATGCAATATTGTTTTCACAGTGTTTGTTCAGTAAAATATTAACAGTCCTCTAAAGATTACTCAAAGAATTACTTTTTGCCATTTTTTTTCCCCCAAATCCATCAGACAATAAGAGTTCATTTCAATCTGAATAGCCCAGCTAGGGTTTGCCTGGATATAATTTCTCGTTAAATTTATCTGGCACTTTTTCAAACATGTGTCTCCCAGCTCTAGGTATTAATTTAAAAATAATCTTGTGTATTTTCTGATGGATTGTACCAGGATCCAATTCTCTCAGTGACAGCATTTAAAGTGATTTGATTATGGACCTTAACTAAAATATTAGGGCCGACTTTCTGAAATATACAAAATACTTCAGGAATTTTGTTTTCCATGGCTTGCTCGTTTCCTGCCAGTTTTACACGATCTGCCAATTTGGTGGATTTAGTTGCTTCCTCTGGAAAGGAAAATGGAAAAGCTTGCTATATTATTTCCAGTTTGTGTCTAATTTTCTCCCCAATTCTGCTGAAATTATCCACTCATCCTGTTATGGTTGTCATGAGGGATTTTACATGCAAATACAGTACATTGGGAAAACTAGGTTGGGAATGGATCTCAAGAGAGATAGAGAGAATTTGTAGAAACCCTACGAGATGGCTTTTAGAGCAGTTTGTTGATGAGCTCATTAGGAGGTCAGCTGTACTGGATTTGATATTGTGTAATGCACTGGAAGTGATTGGAGAGCATCAAGTTAATGAACCGTTAGGGGGCAGTGATCACAATATGGTTGAGTTCAATTTGAGATTTAACAAGTGTAGAGCTCGTCGAAAGAACCAAAGACTTGTTGATCCAAACCAAGGCTTTTATTAGCAAAAGACCGGAGCTCTTCACAGGTGGCCGACCAGTCCGGAATGATCCGACCTGGCTAGGGACACAACCCTTTAAGGCCCAGGTAATAGGTGTGGCTTAGCTCTCAGCCAATCGCTGTAAGCACAGTCTAGATACAGTAACTATATACACTATGTACATTGGTGATAGATATGTACTATCACAACAAGGAGAAACTAAACTCAAATGTGTCAGCATTTCAATAGTGGCATGAAGGAGAAACTGGTCAAAGAAGATTGGAAGGAGGCACTTGTCGGGAAGATGGCAAGGCAGCATTGGATGGAGTATCTGCAAGAGATGAGAAAGGTGCTGGATAAATACCTACCTTAGAGGAAATATCCGAATGGAAAAATGTCGGCTAACAAGGGTAGTCAAAGCCAACGTCAAAGCAAAAAAAGCAAAAGAAATGGCAGACAAGGAAGCAAAAATTTAGTGGGAAAATGGAGGACTGGGACGTTTTTAAAAACTTGCAGAAGGTAAGTTAAAAACTCATAAGGAGGGAAAAGATGGATTTTGAGAGAAGGCTAGAAAATAATATTAAAGAGAATACAAAAAGCTTCTTAAGAGTCAGCAAGGTGAGCATAGATATACGATCTCCAGATAATGAAGCTGGAAGAATTAAAATCAGAACAAGATGGCAGATGAACTAAATGAGGATTTTGCATCAGTCTTCACTGTGGAAAACAATCGGTCTTCATGTGATAGCCCTTTCATTCCTGGAATCATTCCAAGAATCATTCTTATGAATGTTCTCTGAATCTTCTCCAACCTTAGTACAATTTTTCTTAAATAAGTTAGCACAATGCCATTACAGTGCAAGTGATGGGGACTGGGGTTCGAATCCTGTGCCACCTGTATGGAGTTTGTATGTTGTCCCTGTGCCTGTGTGGGTTTCCTCCCACCGTTCGAAATGTACCAGGGGTTGTAGGTTCATTAGGTCTATTTGGGCAGCATGGGCTTGTGGGCCGAAAGGGCCTGTTACTGTGCTGTATGCCTAAAATAAAATCTGCTCAAAATACTCCGTGAGGCCTCACTAATGCTTTATAAAATCTCAACATCACATCCTTGGTCTTATATTCCATTCCTCCTGAAATTAATGTCAGCATTGAATTTGCAAATTTATCTTCAGGCTATCCTGCACTAAGACTCCCAGGTCCCTTGCATTTGGGTATTTTCAATGTTCTACCTTATAAAATAGTCTTCCACTTTATTTGTTTCTATCCATGTGCATGACTGCACATTTTCCAACCTTGTATTTCATTTGTCACTTCTCTGTCCATTCTTCTAATCTGTCACGGCCCTTCTGCAGCCTTCCTGTTTCTTCTACACCACCTGCTCCTCCACCTAGCTTAGTATCATCTGCAAACCTGGCCAAAATGCCATTCATTCCACCATCCAAATCATTAATATACAACATAAAAACAAGTGGCCCCAACACCAACAACTGTCAGCCAACCAAAATATGATCCCTGTATTCCAACTCTCTGTTTCCAGCCAATCAGCAAATATTCTACCCACATTAGTATGTTTCCTGTTTACCATGGACTCTTATCTTGTTTAGTACACCTTGTCAAAGGCACCCATTGCATTTCCTTTTTGTAGTCTGCTTTCCACTTTTTCAAAGAATTCAAATAGGTTTGTCAAGCAAGATTTTTCCCTTCAGGAAACCATCCTCACTTTGGCCTATTTTGTGAGGTGTCTCTAAGTACTCCATCATCTCATCCTTGAAAATCGACTCTAACATCTTCCCAACTACTGACATCTGCCTAACCGGCCTATAATTTCCTTTCTGCTGCCTCCCTCCCTCCCTTCTTGAATAGTGGGGTGACATTTGTGATTTTCCGGTCCTACAGGACCATGCCAGAATCTGTGGATCATTACCAATACCTCCACAGTCTCCACTACTACTTCATTCAGACCCGAGGGTTCAATCCTCTGGACTGCAAGACATCCATCTTTAGGCATTCAGCTCCCTGAGCATCTTCTCTCTTGAAATAGTAATTGCACTCACTTCCCTTCCCTGATATCCTTCGAGACCTCGCACACTGTTAATGTCTTTCATGGTGAAAACTGATGCAAAATGCTTATTTATTTTCTTTGCCATTTTCTTGTCTCCCATTATTATTTCTCCAAAGTCAATTTCTAGTGGTCCTATATATACTCTCTCCTCTGTTACCCTTTGTATATCTGAAGAAGCATTTGTATCCTCTGACATTATTTGCTTGCCTATTTTCATACTTAATCTTTCCCTCCATGTGAGGTTTTGGTTACCTTCTGCAAATTTTTTAAAACTTACCATTCTTCCATCTTCCCACTAATTTTTGATTTCTTTTACACCCTCTCTTTTGCTTTTATGTGGCTTTGATATCCCTTGTCAGCCACAGTTGTGAAGCTTTTCCATTCAAATTTTCCTCTTTTTTGGCATGCATTGACCCTGCACCTTCCTCGTTTCCTGCAGAAACTCCATCCATTGTTGCTCTGCTGTCTTCCCTTCCAATCTACTTTAGCCAGTTCCTCTCTCATGTAACTGTAATTCCCTTCCCCTTTCAACACATTTGACTTTAGTTTCATCTTGTTAAATCTCAAATTGAACTCAATCATATTGTGATCACTGCTCCCTCCTAATGGTTCTTTTACTCTAAGCTCTCCAATTGCCTCTGGTGCATGATACAACATTCAGTCCAGTACAGCCAATTTCCTAGTGGGCTCATCAACAAACCACCTCATAGACATTTTACAAATTGTCTCTTGAGATTCAGTGCCATCCTGGTCTTCCCAATATGCTTGCATGTTAAAATCTCCCATGACGACCATAACATTGCCCTTCTGCCACTCCTTTACTATTTGGTTGTAATTTGCTGAAAGTATTTGTTGATCTCAATTTACTATAGAACACTGGAGCACAGAAATAGGTGCTTCCAGTCTGTGCCAAACCAATTATTTTGCCTAGTCCCACTGACTTGTACCCAGTCCATAGCCCTCCATATCTCTCCCATCCATGCATCTGCCCAAATTGTTCCTAAATGTTAAAATGTATTCCACATTCATCACTTCAGCTGCCAGCTTGTTCCACACTCCCACTTCTCTCTGTGTGAAGAAGTTCCCCTTCATTCCCTTAAGCTTTTCCCCTTTTCACATTAACCTATGTCCTCACGTACCCTCAGTGGAAAAAAAAACCTACCTACATTTATTTTGTCTACCCTCTCATAATTTTAAGTACCTCTATCAAATTTCCCCTCATTCTTCTGTGCTCCAGGGAATAAAGTCCTAACATGTTTAACGTTTCCCTGTAATTCAGTTCCTAAAGTCCAGGCTACATGCTAGTAAATCTTCTCTGCACTCTGTTGTGTATACACTCACACAATTAAGACTTGGAAACATGATGCTTTCTCATCCTTTACTTCCATTAGACTACTGACATACAGGGTTATATATATGGAAGAGTGACATCATGACGTGGGCATCATGATGTCCAGCAGAGGGCGGGCTATACCCAACACTCTTCCCCACCCGTGCAGTAAATGCTGACTGGGCCCCTTCGAACTAGTAAGATTACATCGGGCCCAGGACTACAAATGAGAAGTAGAATACATCTCATGAGTAATTATAATTATAAAAGGGAAAGTATTTAATAATAATCAGGCCACATAGTCCTTAAAGTGTTCAGATGGTCTTCTTTCTCTTTTGACCACCTCGGCGTGGTTTGCTGTGCTGATCTTTGCTCAGGACCCATAGATAGTCAGGTCGGCGGTGACTGTCCACTTTCGCTGCCCTCCTGGCTACGTGTCTCAGTAACTGGCTCGGCTGTGCAACCGTTTCTCCCCCCTCCTCACTCAGCCTGAGGGGTGGGATGGTTGGGGTCAGGCCATGGCAGGTCTGCTTCCATTTCCTCCAGTTCATGAGGCAGTTCATGGACTTTAGTGTCAGTCAATGCTCGTAATTGGTCAATGAGTCACTTCCACAATCTCTCCCCAACTCGAACAGAGTTGGGGCTCAATTTTTTTAAGATTACTCCTACTTTATATTGTCTTTATACTCTTTATATTGTCTATAATCTTGTACCAGAATTCACTCGCCCACTTCCAATGTCCCAGGTGAGGTTTGTGGTGATGCCGATTTTTGCAATCGGAGACCCAGATCTGGATGAACTGTGGACAGCCTGGTCCGCAGGTTGAGACCAAACATTAGTTCAGCTGGGGTGCGTTTTGTGTTAATTTGCAGTGCGTTTCTGTATCCCAATAGGAAATCTGTGATTTTGTGTGTCCAGGAGGCATTTAGAAGTTTCATGGTTTTCATTGCTTTTTTGAATGTTTGTACAAAACATTCTGCCTCCCCATTAGTACTTGGGTGATAGGGTGTTGACAAACTATATCTGATATTGTTATCATGCATAAATATTTTAAAATGTTCCGATGTAAATTGAGTCCCATCGTCCATAACTAATTCATGACGCAATCCATAAGTGGCAAAGATATCTTGTAGACAGTCAATCGTGGGATCTGCTTTGGTGCTTTTCACCTGTGAAACTACTGGCCCATTTGGAGTGTGTGGCCACAACTATTAGGAAAGTCTCACCCATGAATGGTCCAGCGAAGTCTCCATAAATCTGATGCCAGGGTTTGGATGGCCATTTTCATGGGTTAGCTTCGGCTTGCGGCATTTTTGGCTGCATTGCATTCTCTTACTGTTGTTTCAATGTCTCTGTCTATGGAGGGCCACCAGACATTTATCCAGGCCAGTTCCTTCATTCGTACCATTCTCGGATGGTTGTGATGTAGTTCTGATAACATGGTAGTTTGCCATTTGGCTGGAATAATTGTATGGGTACCCCATAGTAAACATCCTTCTTCAACTGATAGTTCATGGTGGCGTGTGTGGTAAGGTTTTGGATCTTCTGGAATGACTTCAGATTCGGGCCACCCATTAAGGGTGAAGTATAGGATCTTGTTTAAGGTTGCTTCTTTTCGGGTTTCCTTTGCCATCATCTGGGTTGTAATGGGCAGTGGTTGAAGTTGTTCTTGGTTGATCGCTGCTGCCTCTGCTCTCCATTAATAATTTCTTCTCGTTGTTCTGTCTTGGTTAGCAGCATGCGTGATAAGGCTTTTGCATGGGTGTTGAGTGTTCCTGGTTTATGTTTTATATATTTACATGCCGCTAGTAGCATGACCCAGCTTTGAATTCTGGCCGCAGCTAATACTGGTATACCTTCGTGTGACCACAAGATTAAACTAAGAGGCTTGTTGATTGTGATCAGGGTGAATTTTCTTCCGTAAAGATATTGGTGGAATTTTTTTACACCAAAGATTATTGCCAATCCTTTTTTTTCTAGTTGGGCGTAACTTTGTTTGCTTGTGGTTAATGTTCACGAAGCATACACTACAGGTTGTTCACCTTTTTCTGTGATTTGGGATAGGACCGCTCCTAGTCCCACTGGTGAAGCATCCACGGCTAGTGTAACTTCTTTACTAGGGACGTAGTGGATTAGCACCTTATTTGTTGTCATTAATATTTCCTTTAGTTAATTGACTGTGTTTTTAGTTTCTGTGTTTGATCTTTCTTGAGTAATTGGGTTCAGTGGGTTGCATAGGGTAGACATATTAGGGATATGTTTTCGGTCGTGATTAACAAGTCCTAGGAAGGACTGTAATTCCGATTTGTTGGTTTGGTATGGGGCCTTGCAAACAGCTTCTGTTCCTGCTGGATTAATTTGTACCCCCTTGTTGTTGATTGTAAACCCAAAATATGCTACTGAGGGGCACATGAAGAAACGTTTGTCCTTTCATAATTCTATATTAGCCTGTTGTAGTCTGGTTAAAACATTTTCAAGGATTTCTAAGGGTTCACTGTCGATTCGGCCCGTGATGATGATATTATCTAGGTAACGCCCAACTGAGAGTCCATGTAGTAAATTGTCCATTGTTACTTCAAAAATCGCAAGTGCTGTTGAAATTTCATAAGGCATGTGTGTATAGGTCAATAATCCCAGATGGGTATTGATTGTCACATATCCCCTTGATTTTTTGTCCAGTTCTATCTGTTGATATGCCTGTGACAAATCTATTTTTGTGAATTTTTGCCCTCCCTTTAGTGCTTGGAACAATTCTTCGGCCTTGGGCATTGGGTGTTCGGATATTTTGAGTGATAGATTGATGGTGATTTTGTAATCACTGCAAAAACAAATCTCACCATTTGCTTTTCATACGGGTACGATGGGTGCTGCACAATCGCTGTATCATATTGGTTCTAGTATGCTTTAGTCTATTTAATTCAGCCTCAATTTTCCCTTTCATAGCAAATGGGACTGTTCTGGCTTTGAAAAATTTTGGTTCAGCATTATCTTTTAATTGCAGTTTGGCTTGAACACCTTTGATTTTCCCCATTTCTTGCTGGAAAACCACTACGTGGCTGTTGAGGATTTGGTTGCGTTCTGGCTGGGAGTTGTCCGTGCGGTTTATATTTAGTATTGAACAGATTTCCACCCAGTCAAGGGGAATGTGTGGTAGCCAGTTTCTTCCAAAAAGTGCTGGTCCCTGGGTATCTATGATGTAGAGAGAGTGTTTTTGGTTGCTGTTGTTTCTATTGTACTTGGACCATACTTTTTCCAAACACTTTAATTCTGTCTCCTGTTACAGATCTTAGAGTTATTTCAGTTGTTTTTACCATGAGGTGTGGTAGCAAGCGTTCCTTTACATGTAACGGCATTAGGGACACCTCGATCCCCGTGTCTAATTCCATCTTCATGGGGTGTCCGTTTATTTTTAGCTGTATAAAGATTAATACGTTTCCTCCATTTATTCCTCAGATGTGCAGTATCTCAGGAGCTTAAATTTCAGGAGCTTGAGTGCTCCGCCACTCAAGGTCAGTCATTGGGCTGTTATCACCATCGTTGCTAGGTTGCCTCTCTCGCTTTGCAATTGTTTTGACTTTAGCTGCCTGTTTATTTGCAGGCTACCTGCACTTTAGAAGTGGACATTTAGCTTTGATATGTCCTCCTGTTTTGCAATGGTTGCATTTAGAATTTTTGAAGAAATAGTTTTCAGGACAGTGGTTGCATTTCCCAGATGGAAGCATTGTTGGTGGGAAGACCTCCCAACCAGCAGGCAGCCCTATCTACAATCTGTAATGACGATCTAAATCTATAATTTTCGCCATTAACTTCTCGCTATTACCTTCCAGATGACAAACCTGGCCATTCAAATCCTTCAAAATAGATTCTGCCGCAGTGAAACGCTCACCATGTTCATCAGTAGAATGACAGACCTTTTCAAGTTGATCCACCAAAGCAAGAAAGCTATCATTCAGAACTTTAAATCCTTCAGTGATGAACTTTGACCTGCTCAAGTGCTTCAAAGAAGCTCTCAGAAGTCAGATTTTCTGGTGAATTAGTCCGTTTCATGATTTTTTCCTGACCTTTTAATCAAGTTTTAGTACTAAATTCAATTACTTGCAGTATGGAAAAGAACCATGACAGAAAGAATGACCACACTGCTCAATGCTTATGAAAAAGGCAGTAAATTGATGGTTAACTTTCACTCAGTTAAAACAGAACTTAATTATTTTGAAAATAAACATCATGCCATGTTTCATATTTTTAAGTTATTCCTCACTTTCTGATCAACTGCTCCACAATTCACTTCCCCGGGCTCATTTGTTGTTGTGGATCAAACCTTGTCTCTCTCGCTTGTTCATCTTGACTGGATGTGCTCAGAACACCAAATAACATCAAACACAACAGAGAGGGCCTACCGCGGACCTCCACCACCTAAAATGACAGAATGAGAAGACGAAATGAACTGACCTAGTGTGTAAAAGCTGGCACGATTTTCTTGTTTAATTGTGTGATGACATTGTTTAATGGGTTTATTGTATTGTATATGTTGAACGTTTAGTGAGTAGGGAGGGGGGAGGGAAGGGACGGGGGAAAAGGGGAGAAAATGACACTGTGTATATTCAAGAGGGAAATGTTTATGTGTATTTTGGTCAATATGGTTCATAGTGTGAAAAATTAAAAAAAAATTTAAAAATTTATTCCCTTTGAGGATAATAAATGACCATCACTGTTTTCCTTCAACAAGATATTAAGAGAAACAGATCAGAATATAGCCAGAAACAATTTTCTTTAAGGATATTTTCATGCATTGAACCAGTTATTTTTGAATCACTCTAGGAAGACTTTGAACCTAAAGCAGAAATGATTAGTTTAAATAAAGTCTTGCAACTTTATCATATAGAATCTGAAATATGCATGACTATATAAACCTTAAAGCATTTTACTTTATTTTCAGTCACATTCTTTGAAAACATTTAACTGTTGCTGCATCTGCAGGTTCCTCCCCCTCCACAGAGCCACCCGAAAGGCAATATAATTAACCCCCCTCCCAAGTTTACAGACAAAGCCTCACTAATATACTTAATATACTAATGAAGACTCTTGCTAAGCAGGGATAGAGAGTCACTCCAATGGCAAACGGCATCATACAGCTCTTCATCCTGGGCAACACCATTGTTGTTTCACACTACTTTATTCAAACAGCTGCTGAGTAAAATATAGCCAAGGCACTCCGCTGGCTGAATATTTGATCCCATCTTCACCAAAGGTATATGTCTTAATTCAGAGAACATTTACTTTTATAATTTTAGACTTTTATTTAAATTGTTATTTATTGCAATTTATTTATTTGCTTTCCTCTTTTATTTTGCCGGTTGCTTGAATTCTGGATAACGGGTTTTACTGTGGTTGTCTTTTGCTTTGATCTCGTTATCTTTTAATCACCATTTTGTACCATTCAAATAATGGATTTTAAATATAACCTGGCTGTTGGTACAAGCATATTAGAATGAGCTAACTCTTGTCATCAATTGTATTTTGAAGTTGAACTGATCCATCAATACTAGAAAAGTGCTATTAATGAATAGAAAGGAAAGGATGTTTAGCATCCAGCTAGTTTATTGGGAGTCATTGTTTTGCATTTTGGGAAAAACATGGTAAAGTGAACTCTTTATTGCAGTTTGTATTTTAAATTGTTAATTCTTAATTATGCATCGTAAGAGTGAGTCTCAGGCAACTGGAAAACTTGCTAAACCGGCATCTACCAATCCCCATATGTGCTGGTTACCAGGGATTTTACTGTAGTGACACACCAATGGGCTATTGGTTACAAAAGCACAATACAGGTTGAATACCCCTTATCTGAATACCCAAAATCCGAAATGATCCAAAGTCCGAATCTTTTTCATCCGTGGTCCCATAAGGTAACACGTAATAGAGTTCAGAAATGCTGATCGGAGAACAGGATGTAGCAGATGCAAGTAGGTGCATTATTGAGTGTAGATTTTTCAATACATGTCTACTTCAATTAATTTGTGCATATATAAATCTTTGTACTGTAATGTGAATGCATGTACTGTATCTTTAAGTTTGAGTGAATGAGTGCATTTTTTAAATGGTGTTCCAAAATCCAAAACTCTTCTGATTCCAGGCATTTCAGATAAGGGATATTCAACCTGTATTGAAATTGGGCACTCATATTAGATAGAAGCTTTAATTATGATCCAGGAATTTGTTAACTCATAGGTACACAAGTAACTTCATATTACTGAAAAATATAGCACACTTAGTCAATTAATATGACTGAGGAATATCATTTGTTTGAATAAGTCGCTAATGTAGCAACTGAAATTCCAAACTACAGCAAGAAAATTTGACGGGGATGTAGCAAGAATAAAATGGGATAGTGCAAATGGGTGGCACAGGGCCTGTTGCCGTGCTGTACAATTTTCTGGCAATAAATATTACTGTCTGTGGAGGTTTTCTGAATATTATGCAAATGATGGGTCAGATGAACAAAATCAATGCCACAAATGAAAATTATAAAGTCATTATGACATTGACGGAATGATGTATTCAACTTGACTGAGATTTCTGTAATACCATGATTATACGCAAAAATACTTCAAAGTCCTAAAGTGTTTTGCAGGCAGAGGTTATGAACAGGTGCTGAGTGGCTGCCTTTCACTGAAATAGCAATGAAAGATGTTGAACAAGCTTTATGTATCAGTCATGTATTAATGTAAAACACTAAGTGTGCTTATGCACGCTGCAACCGTGCCTGCCTGTCCCGCATCGGACTTGTCAGTCACCAACGAGCCTGCAGCAGACGTGGACATACCCCTCCATAAATCTTCGTCCGCGAAGCCAAGCCAAAGAAAGAAAGAAGAAGTGTGCTTATGCAATTTTTTTTAATTGATTTTATTTCTATTAACATATTATTCAGTGAACAGATTTTCATGCTCAGATTTTCTCAGGGAAGGAAGTAATAGAACAATGTGGATTAGTAGAAAAAAAAAGGTGATGCGGGATGCGCAGTTGAAAAACACTAGAAAGGAAAAGCAGGGGTAAACTGAACAAGTTAGAATTGTGTTCCACAATTCAAGGAATCAAAACACGTGCCCGACAGAGTATCCTGTATTTTTTTCAGAAATAGTTACAGAATTACTCCACACATTGTCACATGATTTCATGTACAAAACCATCTATGGATTTACACAACTCAAATTATTTCATAGCTACTGTTACAAATTACGTACGCAATGGAAATTTCACAGGTAGATTATTTTTGGATACATTTTATGTGCCAGAGTATGTTTCTAAAATTTTAGGGAATGATATATTTTAAAAAATCCCTTTAGGTAGAATTTTCTTTTGATTTCTCAGCTCTGCAGTTCCACTTTCATCAACACTTTATACTCCCAGAAAAAACTGTAATACACAATTCTTCATTTGGCATCAAATTTTCCTGGAGGTTGTGGTTTCATCTTCTGTGCACAGATCTCCAATGGAATAATGTTTTAGACATTACCGATTTCTGTTTTTCTTAGCATTACCCTTTAGGAAAAAAACAAAAAAACAATGGATCAACACGACGGGAAGCTTGATCTCCAAAATAAATCCAACAATCAAGCCATTTAATTTCATTGCATTAAAGATAACATTCTTACAAATAAAATACATCTTTCTGATGTCAAATGGATCTTTAAAATGTCAATGAACTCACAAAAAAAATTATTCTTTTTCAAAATCTAGTCAACAGACAAGACAAAGGTGTGAATATTTTTTGTACGTTTTCTCCACTTCACTTGTCACAGACAACTGTGCCATCTACCAATTCCCAGCTCAAATGGCAATATTGCTGATGCATCCTTAGCGCCGAAGGTACCAGCAATTTATAATGCATACGGTGCAGATCCTATAAAGAGAGGCAACAAAGTTTGGGTGCATTCCTTGCAGATCAGAGGAATGGAGGTGACCTTCTTCAAGTATACAAGATCCCAATGGGGCTTGATGGGATACACATGAAGATATCTTCTCTAGTGGGAGAGTCAGAGCAACAAAACAAGGGGCCAGTTATTTAAAACAGGTGTACAGAAATCTCTCCTCGCAGAAGACAGTGAATGTCTGTTAAATCAACTCTTAAGATGCTGGAGACCACACACACACACACACACACACACACACACACACACACACACACACACACACACACACACACACACACACACACACACACACACACATACACTCACGCGCGCATGCATGCGCCTTTCCCCACAAACAGCCCCCCTCCTCGTGGATGCACACAGCCCCCCCCCCCCCACCCCACCATCCATTTAAGTGCCAATCTGTCAATGTTCACTATTCATACAAAATAATGGACAGGGCACAAAGGAATATCAAACAATCTAAAGATGAAAAATTAGATCAGAAGTTAAGACATTGTATTGGTATTGGTAGTAGGGCTTCTCAGAGCCTCAAGAACAGGGGCCATAGTGGTATGTTCAGTTTGGCCAAGCCAACAGAGTTTGATGTCATTTGATTAAGTATAATCCTCAACCGAATACATGTGAAATAATGTATTCTATTTGCAAAATTCATTTATATTGGATCAAATTTGCAGTTTTCCAGCAGTTTGTCAATCAATTCAATAAATGAACAAACTAAATGAAAGGTTGGTCTAATGGTGGAAGACATAAAAAACAGAAACAAAGAGGCCATTGCGTTTACCTTGGAGCCCATTCGAAGAGAGTCAATTTCTTCCCTTTGCTTTGATAAAGTCTCATTCATGCTGCACAGATGATCACTCATCATACTCAACTGATCTTCATAGCTTCTTTTTGTTGTAGTCAGCTCATCCTACAGCAAAATGAAGACAAATCTACATTAGCACCTAAAGATGGTCTCTGCAGAAGGAACAGTCATGTCTGACTATATGCGGAGTCTACTGGATTCATCCCAAATTGCAAGATTAATAGAGCAGATGGCTCTGCTGTGTATGGAGGAAGCATGGCCTCCCTGCCTGTTTGGAATTTGTGTACTGTGGGTGGTCACATGTCCTCCCTGTCTGAAACTTATTTGGAAGTCACATCACCTGTCAATCAAGTTTGGACTCCAGCCACCTATTAGTGCAAGCCTTACTGTTGGCTAATTTAAATCAACTAGGGTTATCATGAAAATGCTTCAAAATATCAATATCAACGGAAAAGATCTAAGAATAATCAGGAATCTCTACTGGAAACAAAGTGCAGCCTATGGATAGACCATGAGATTGGTGAATATCAGCCAATAAAGAGAGTTGTCAGACAGGCTTGTGTTCTATCACTAGACTGGTTCTCCCTGTACAGTGAAAACATACAAAATCTATCTGGAATAAGTAATAGGAGGACATAATATCAACAACCTCTGCTATGCAGATGATACAGAACTGAGAGCATACAGAGAAGTAAATTTACAGAAATTACTATCTGCCGTCCACACAGAGAGCGGAAGACTTGGCCGAACTTTAAACAAAAATAAAAGTGAAGTAATGGTAATACCAAAGAAACCTGATATTCCAAATTGTAGGATCGTATTGGAAAATGAAATCCTGAAACAAGTTCACAACTTCAAGTACCTTGGATCATGGGTTATATCTTATGGCAAATAAAATACAGACATAATAGAAATGAGAAACATCCTAATGAACAAGAAAATAGCAAATGACATCTGCCTTTGACATCTGCCACATTCTTCCTATATTGACGAGTGGCTTTGAGTCAAGGGCCATCATATATACAATGGAAAAAAGAATCAATGCAGCAGAGATGTGGTTTTTCAGAAGAATGCTATCATTCTTTTTCAAAATCGGACAGGATAACTAATGAAGAAGTTCTACAAAGAATGAACACAAAATGTACATTACTTAAAAGAATCAGAAAACTGCAATCAAAATTATTTGGAAACATCATGCGAAGAGATGCATTATAGCTGCAACTGGAAAGCTGGAAGGAAAAAGAAGAGGCAGACAGAAATGAAAATGATGGATATCATTTGATATCATGGTTAGAAACAGTAGAGGCAACAACTACAATTTGAAGGGTCAGAGACTGTGAGGGATGGAGAGACATGATCGCCCACACCCAATGGCAAGGCACCCAAGAGAGAGAGGGTTATTATTGGCTCGAAGCACAGATTAGCACTGTATATAACACCAACGCACAGCACATTCTTTCTCTCTGCCTTATGCACCAAGCCCCGGACACCACTCCAATTCAGGTCGTGAGTGTGGACATTGCTGGAAGTGTCATGGGTAAGTTGCAGTATTGTGATAGATTAATACTTGTAGAGAGCCACAACCCCGTTTGTAGTGTGTGTGCAGGTCAAGGATAGGTTTCCCGTTGTTGGAGTCCAACCTAAGTCCGAAGTGAATGTCTACATCATGGCTTAAGTGAAATAGTAATCAAGTACCCACCATGACTACCAGCCCCCCCACATCTCCATCGGGCACACAAAACTCAAAACGGTCAACCAGTTTACCTATCTCGGCTGCACCATTTCATCAGATGCAAGGATCGACAATGAGATAGACAACAGACTCGCCAAGGCAAATAGCGCCTTTGGAAGACTACACAAAAGAGTCTGGAAAAACAACCAACTGAAAAACCTCACAAAGATAAGCGTATACAGAGCCGTTGTCATACCCACACTCCTGTTCGGCTCCGAATCATGGGTCATCTACCGGCACCACCTACGGCTCCTAGAACGCTTCCACCAGCGTTGTCTCCGCTCCATCCTCAACATCCATTGGAGCGCTTACACCCCTAACGTTGAAGTACTCGAGATGGCAGAGGTCGACTGCATCGAGTCCACGCTGCTGAAGATCCAGCTGCGCTGGATGGGTCACGTCTCCAGAATGGAGGACCATCGCCTTCCCAAGATCCTGTTATATGGCGAGCTCTCCACTGGCCACCGTGACAGAGGTGCACCAAAGAAAAGGTACAAGGACTGCCTAAAGAAATCTCTTGGTGCCTGCCACATTGACCACCGCCAGTGGGCTGATAACGCCTCAAACCGTGCATCTTGGCGCCTCACAGTTTGGCAGGCAGCAACCTCCTTTGAAGAAGACCGCAGAGCCCACCTCACTGACAAAAGGCAAAGGAGGAAAAACCTAACACCCAACCCCAACCAACCAATTTTCCCTTGCAACCGCTGCAATCGTGTCTGCCTGTCCCGCATCGGACTTGTCAGCCACAAACGAGCCTGCAGCTGACGTGGACTTTTTACCCCCTCCATAAATCTTCGTCCGCGAAGCCAAGCCAAAGACTGTTTAACGTTCTCCCTTGTTTGCTTTCTGTGTCTTAATAAAAGTTACATCTGATTGTAACACTAGTGCCCAGACTCATCTCTCTGTGAACCCACCGAACCTGATATTCTTCTCAACACAATAGGCACCCTTTGATATTATCAATTTGTTCAAAAACATTACCTTCATCAATCTTAGTTTAAAACAAACTCAAATCACTTTTTTTTTAATCTCCAGAGATTAATGCAGTAAAAACTGTGGCTGGATGAATTTCATTCAACTAATGTGAAGAGTGCGAGTGTTCTGCACTCTGGTTTTTATGTCATCCTTCATTGTGAACATTATTTTTAGATCTCTGCATAAACTAACAGCAGTATTAAATAAGTACCAATAGGATTTAGAAATGTCACTGTTTAATTGCAGTAATCTCCTTTGATAAAAAGGGCCTCTGAAGAAACGCTCATTTGTAACTTCAATCATATAAACTGCTTTTATTTCCAATTTGTGTTTCAAAATTGATTCATTCCTGGAGGGAAAATGATCATTTTTGCCCCAGAAATTGAAAATGGTCCCCACCACTCAGGCCATGCTCTCTTCACATTGCAATGATCAAGAAAAAGGTACAGGAGCCTGAAAATGAGAACTCAGCACCACAAGGACAGCTTCTTTCCCTCTGCCATCAGATTTGTGAATGAGCAATGAACCTCAGACACTGCTTCACTTTGACTTTTTCTTGCACTATTTTTGTTTATTTTGGATGATGGTTTTATATAAATGTTTGCTCTATGATGCTGCCACAAAAGAACTGATTTTGTGACAAGATATGTTCATGACAATAAATGGATTCTGAACCAAGCATCTCTGGAATTCATGGGATGAAGTAACTCCACAAAAAAACTCTCTGTCTGAAGTGTTAAAGGGGACTGGGTTGCCCAGGGCCAACCACTGCTGGGTACTTCAGATTTTATATTTAGATTTACATTTCAAAGACAACCTGGCCCTGACCAGATCTACTGCTACCCCCAACCCTACTTCAAAGAGCACTCAGTGTTCAAAACACACATTTTCAGCCCGACTGGATGCTCTGGTCTTCAAACTCTAATCTATGGGGTGAAGTGGATAAAATAATGGGATTAATGAAGGATTATTGTAAATTGTCATGTCTTGAAATGTTGATAATTCCTTCTCCCCGTCTCTACTGATCCTGCTCCAACAGATTATTTTCTACTTCTATAGTCAGAGATGGGTAGGGTCATGATTGAAGCTTAGAGATTAAACCCTACTGATCAGGATCATGACCCTGTGACATAGATCATCCATTTGCCTCCACAGATGCTGCCAGAGCCGTTGTGTTACTCCAGTTTATTAGGCCAGATTACATCATCTGAAATTGCACGTTTCCCCATCTGTGGCAGTTTAAAACACTGAAAGGCAATGACAAAGAAAATTGAAACATGCAATCCTGATCAAGTGATATGAAGAGTATGCTTCTGTTTAAAATTAAAGGTCATCTTTCTTGAACCATCTATTTATTATAAGACCAATAAGATGACTTTTTATGCTCTTCAGGCACTGAACCGTGGGAATTTTTTTCCCTCAAAATGCAATGGAAATAGTATTTGAATATTTTAAAAGCAGAACAGATAGCTTCTTGATAAGCAAGGGGATACAAGGCAGGAATAAAAGCAGACACAAGGGGATGAATGGTCATCCTTTGTTGTTAATTTGTATGATCCGAGTTGTGGAGTGCAGGGGAAAAGCGCAGATTGAATTGCTCAACAAGAATCTGGTACAGATTCCATGGGCCAATTAAATATGATTCTATGAATTCAAAAAATTAGATTACATTTTATACACAAACACATCCAACCAACAAAGAGTTACAAAGCTCACTCGCATTTGTAAATAATTAATTAATGCTCACGCACAGACTTGTTTCTTACCTACCTGTAATCGCACAATGTTCTGATTGGCAACTTTTACTTCTTCTGAAATTATTTCTCTGGACCTCTCTGCAAGTGCTAAGCGTTTAGCAAGGGCTCGACACTACAAATGGAAAAGAGAATAATCTCTTAATTCTTGATTTTAAGTTCACATATTTATTTACACGGTTGCCCTGCTAGAGCTGATTAATTATAGCATTCTGGGTTCTGGAGACCAAAACAGGCATATAACCTCCCACACTTTAAAAAAAAGATTCAACTTGGGCTGAGCATTTATGCCAGGATTCTGGCACAATTATCTGCCCTCTGCTGACACACCCACATGCAATTAAGTACTCTGTAGGTGCAGCACCCCATGGCCTGGAAATTCTTTTACCATCAATCCACTAAATGGAGTCAGTAGCTGTTGAACTTGGGAGAGTTGTGCTACCAAACAAGGAGAAAGGAAAACACAAGCTTCTACCACATCCAACCAAAACAGAGAGAGAGAGAGAGAGAGAGAGAGAGGAGAGAGGAGAGAGAGAGAGAGAGAGAGAGAGAGAGAGAGAGAGAGAGAGAAAAGACACCATGATTTGGACAGTATCTGCTTCTGCTTGGTCTCTTTCTGCCAGCCAGGATATAGTTCAAAACATATCACAGCAATGAATGGCCATGAAGCTCAATGAACAACAGACCCTTACACCACGTCGTGATGAACCATTGTAACCTTTGCTATGAGAGTACGTGGAATGATCAGCCCTTAACAATGTGCAGCAGTAGGGAGAGCTAAGTTCCAGCACAGCAGTGCCTTCAGTAACACATTCACATAGTATATATTTAATTGAAATTAACTTTTAGTTGTTGATAGAATTCAGAAATTCTGAGGAGTCTATAGAGGAATTGCTGGAATAGCAGAGCTGACGCTGATGTGGACCCAGGGGAGCAGAGACACAGCGCTGCTCCGAAGAGTTCCACCACTCAGTCAATGCTGGCAGCTCCGTTCAGACATTAAATGGCCTGTTAGATTAACCAATGATGTTTTTAAACTAAAATCCTGCAACCACTGGTCTGTGCCCAAGATGGAGGTGCCTGTGCTCAGGAGACTCGGGAGCAGCGGACTGGCGCAGGGCACCAGAAATGGGGAGCACATCCCACATTGAGAAGGAAAGTAGAGGAGACAAGCCTATAGGAAGGTGGCTGCCGCGGCGGACCAGTGAAGGGCTCAGCGGCTGAGGGACCTACACAGGCAGCGGGCAACTTGCAGTTAGGGGACCTGCATGGGTGCTGGAGACTGGCTTGTGGGGGTTGGGTGTCAAGACTGGGGTTTGAGGGGATGCTGAAGGCAAGAAAGGCTCCCAAAGGGCCTTAGGAGCTGATCACATCAGAGGTTTGGATTTGTAGCTTGGGTTGTTGATGGATCGAACTACAGAGGCTGCGGGAATGCTGGAGGTGTATCCACGGACATTCAGCGACTCTCTTTTGCTTCTCTTTCTCTTATACTGCAAGGGGTGCTGGGTACCACTAATTGGCTGGCCTATGGAAGTCAGAGGATAGTAGATAAAGGATGTCATTGTGGTTAATGCTCTACAGGGATTGGTGTTGAGGCCACTATTGTTGTAATATATACAAATGACGGATGAAAAAGTAGGAGGGTGGCAAGTTTGCAGAATGACAGACAGTAAAGACTACAGCAGGATATAGATCAGTCACACATATGGACAGGTAAATGGCAGATGGAGTTTAATCCAGACAAATGAGGTGCTGCACTTTGGGAGATTAAAAGCAAGTGGAAAATATTCAGGTAATGGCATGACTGTTTAAATCATTGATGTGCAGTGGGATCGGAGAGTCCAGGTCCATAGATCCCTGAATGTGGCCATGCAAATGAGAGGTACAGATAAGGTGGATAGCCAGCACCTTTTCCCCCAGGACAGGAACAGCAAACACCAGAAGACAGCCATACAAAGGAAAGTTTAGGGGCGACATTAGGGGCAGGTATTTTTTAAAACTTGCATAGAGTTGTGAGTTCCTGGAATGCCATGGGTAGTGGTAGAGGCTGGAACAATAGGGGCATTTAAGAGACTCAAGTACACGAATGAAAAAAAAATAGATGGTTATGAGGAAAGGAGGGTTTTGTTTTATTGGTAGGTAAATATGGGTCAGTGCAACATCGTGAGCTGAAAGGCCTGTATTGTGGTGTAATGTTCAAATAGATAGAGTAATAAAGGAGGAATATGGCATGTGTGTGTCTTTGTTGGTTGGAGCATTCAATGGAAGAGGGAGGAAGTGATGTTGCAGCTAGATAAAACTTTGTTTCAAATGCACTTGAAGTGCTGTGTGCAATTCTGTTTGCCTGTTTTAGCTAAAGACAAGCTGAGTAAGTGGTGGCATTACGGATTTGAACATGGCAGACTATGGGGAGTGCTGTCGCATCTAATTCTTCTTGGTGTTGAATATGTTATCTATGTTACAAAGTTTCTGCCTCAGTTTGAGGTGGTTACTACAAAGTGGAATAAAGCAAGTCATTAGCGAATAGATTGCAACAGGTAACAAAGACTTATAGCTTCCATCTTCTGCACTATTGCCTGATTTTCTGCAACCAATGGAACAGCTAAAGAGAGTTGGGTGCAAGGAAAAATGGGTGACAATGGAGCAGATAACTTGACTGTGAGGTACAGTAAAAATCCCCGGTATCAGACACCTATGGGGATTGGTAGACGCCAGATAAGTGAATTTGCCAGTTGCTCGAGATTGCCTGTTGCATGATTGGCTGCTAACTGCTAGGTGCTCCAATTTTAAACTGTTGTATTTTTTATAGATTTATTTTCCATGATTTTTTTTTGCTGGTTTTACTGTAATTAGTACACTTGCAGAAATTGGAGTATTTTAATATGAATTTGCTGATGAACAGAATGCAGATAGAAATAGGAATGTTACAAGGATGGATCTCTGCGAAACACCAGATAGCGTAGATAAGTAAGCAGTTAAGAATGCTACCAAGTGAAAATATTCCTAACTGGTGAGGCCATGAGACAGAATGTTGCAGTCAATAGAGAAGGCAATTGATAAAGGAGAACAAGGATGAACAGATTACTTTTGTCATCCCAGATGGCAGGATGTCACTTTGCTAGGAATCATTCCAGTATCAAAGCAGGAGAAGGAAGGTTGGAGATCAGATGATACTTTGACTTTAAAGAGAGATGATGGCAAATAGGAAGAACACAGACCACGTGGGAGAATTAAGAAAGCAGGAAAGTTGGATAATTGATAGTTGTGGAAATAAGGTCAGAAAAACAGATATGAAGAAAATGGAGCGGGCACGTGCAGGAGATGACAAAGTAGGGAAGAAAGCAGGCTCAAGACTCAGGCTAACATTTCCCAATTGGCTTGGAGAGGAAAAGTGTCAAGTTAACATCTGACTTGGAGGTGACAACAAAGGAAAAACGTGCAAATTGCTGTTTGATAAAAGAAAAGCAGTAATAAGCAGTGGGAAGGCATTAGAAGGGGAGGAAGAAAATTTGTTTTGAATTGCTTCTTATAAATGCAGACTATTCCTTCACTGGCTATACTTTATGAAGTGACCGAGGAGATTTGGTATGTCATCAAAGTCTCTTATAAACTTCTACAGGGGTACCGTGGAGAGCATTCTGGCTGGCTGCATCGCTACCTGGTATGGAGGTGCCAACTCTCAAGACAAGAATAAACTCCAGAGGGTTGTTAACTCGGCCTGCGACATCACAGACACCAGAATTCATTCCATTGAGGACATCTACATGAGGCGGTGTCTTAAGCAGCCTCTATTCTCAAAAACTCACACCTCCTAGGCTATGCCTTCTTTACTCTGCTACCATTAGGAAAAAGGTACAGGAGCCTAAAGACGAGCACTCAACGGCACAAGAACAGCTTCTTCTCCGCTGCCATCAGATTCCTGAATAATCAATGAACCAAAGACACTGTCTTATTGGTTTGTGTCCTTTTTTTTAATAGTAATGTCACAAGATGGTTATATGAATGTTTACGCTATGACGCTGCCGCAAAACACTGAATTTCATGACTTGTTCCTGACAATAAATTTTGATTCTGACTGGAAATGTGCAAGGATGCAGACTCATTTCATTGAATCTGAATTTAACACAAACATTTTGGATTGCTGAAATAAATTCTGGTTAATTCATTCATTTTGAACAAAATTGATAAAATGTCAAAATGGGAAAATAGACAATGCCACAAACCTGTGATATTAGTATTACCTCTGCATGAAAATGAACCGACTTGCTGTCTGCTATATGAAGCTGTGATGTTAGCTCTGTCACTCTCATCATGTAGTGACTTTTGATCAAGTGTTCCCGTGACTCCTCATCTGGAATCTAGGAGTACACAGGCAAGAAATTCTTAGAGAAACTTCAAGACCCACGTTTTAACTCAAGATTAAAGATATTTTGTGCAATGACATTAGCCACAAGTGGAGTTAGGCCATTTGGCCCATCTAATCAACCCTGCCATTCTATCATGTCTGATTTACTATCAACTCCAATCTTCTAGCTTCCTATCTATCTGTCTTAAATGCAACCAATAATTTGGCCTCCACAACCATTTGTGGCAAGGAATTCCATAGATTTCCCACCCTCTGGGTAAAGAAATTCCTCCTTCTCCATTTCAAATATAACCTCCAAAAAGATTCTGTGTAGCTCTGTTATCTTGGTGACATTCTGACATTTGTGCATTCACAGAAGGAAATACACTAATACACTGATTCAATTAACTCTGAATTAAACTTGAATGGGGTCACTGTACCTCATTGTCATTCGTGTATGTAGTTAGCATTCCAACCTAAAAACACAAAATCCAAACCAAGATTAGAGTTCAAATTGAAGCTACCAAAATATGTTAAAAACATGCTAGAATATGAAGCAGTCGCTTTCAGTGGAAGCACATTTAAAAAATGTTTGGTCAATTAACAATTAAACATAATTAAATACACCATGGATTATGATCTCACAAATTTCTAAACATCCTGCAATCAAGTCACTTGGTTTCAATTCCCTGGCAAATCAGTATGTAAATTACTGTTCAATATAAAAAGAACCATAAGATTAATATGACCTTGTAATTACTTATTCTCACATAGTATGTACCATGAACTGAAGTGATTTGGACAGGATACAGAGGTTTGATGTGGAAATGATAGAAGGTAAGGGATCAGGAGAGTGGTTTAAAGAAAAAAATAGGTTCCCTCTCCATAAAGTAGATTAGATTTAGCTTGATTATTGCATTCTCTTGATAAAATAGCCCACTGAAGAATATCCACTGAGAGAGAGTGTGGAAGGGGAGTGAATTCTTATGAAAGGACTCAATCATCTGTCACTTTAAAAACAAGTTAAAAAAATTAAAACATCACTCACAAGACTAGTATTTCTGACTGGTTCTTTGGAGTCCTTTTCAACATGCTCCAAATCTTCAATTTTGATGATAGACCCATTTGCTTGTATCAAATCAGTTGAAGGTAATTGTCCAGCAAGTGTTAATCTGTATTGTTTTTCTAGGTCATTTATACGTTGACTTTCCTTCTCCAGTTTTATTTTGGCTAACTGAGCCTCAAGCATCCAGTGCTCTTTCTCCTGCTCCAGTTTTGTTATCTTTTCTTGGCTTTGTTGCACCTATCAAAGTTGAAGATATTACATGGTTACAAGTTTTTCTTTGGGTAACTGTGGCATCCTTCAGATCACAACAAAAATATTGAGAAGACAAAATTAATATTTTGCAATGTGGAAATAGCCTAGGCTTCAAAGATTTTGTGTTAATCTGAATGGTGCTGGACTCCTCCAATATGGTTATGGATGCGATGGGAGGGAGGACCATGAAACTATCACTCAAGGTACTGATGAACAAACTAGAGGCCCTAAAAAGGTACACAAATCCCCTTGACCTGGTGGAATACTTCCCAAGGCACTGAAAGAAATGGAAGTTTTACCAGAGGTGTTTATGATAATTTATCAAAATTATAGGGACTCTGAACAGATCTGGCAGATTGGAAGACAGAGAATGTCACACCACTGTTTAAAAAACAGATGTAGGCAAAAGATAATTAATAATAGTCCATTTAACTTAATTGCTGTATCAAGGAAAATGCTGAAGAAGAAATGATGAGACATTTAGATAGAAATTGTTCCATCAGACAAATGCAGCATGGATTCAGGATGAGCAGTGTTTGACAAAGTTACTGGAGTTATTTGAGGATATAAGGAGCACAGTGGATACAAGAGGATGCTGTGTATAGTTCTTAGATTTTCAGAAGGTATTGAATAAAGTGCCCCATAAAAGATGCTTCCATGAGATAAGGATGAATGGGGATGGGGGTAAAATATACATCAACTGTCAGAGAGAGATATAGGAAGGTTAAGTGAGTGGGCAAGGGCCTAGCAGACCGAGTACAATGTTAGTAAATGCATGGTCATCTTCCTCGGAAGGAAATATAGAAGATCAGATCATTTAAATAGTGAAAGCTTACAACATGCTATTATGCAGATAGACTTGGGAGTGCTTGAGCATGAATTGCACAAGGTTGATGTGCAGGTACAATAGGTAATCAGGAAGGGTGGCATTTTCCTCTGGCCACTCCAGCTTTCTCTCACATTCCAAAGATGTATGGGGTTAGTAAGTTAATTTGTCACATGGGTGTATTTGGGGGAGCGCAGGCTGGTAGGGCCTGTTACTGTGCTACATCTCTAAATTAAAAATTGAGGTAATGGGAATGTTGGTCTTCATTGCAAGAGTGATTGAATTTTAAAACAGGGATTCTGTACAGGATACTGGTAAGGCTGCACATGGAGTACTGGTTAATTTCATGGCTTCAAAACCCGTGAATGACTTAAAATGCTAGTTCTGAAAATACCGAAATCCCTGAAGGGACGAAAGAAAGATGCATCTTTACCTGTTGTGTAAGACCTTCACGGCTCTCAGTGGAACTTAAAATAGACTTGCGATTTGCCAAAGCCTCATCATATGGTACTGATTCTGGACATGACTGTAACGAGATTATTCAATTACATTACCTACAATAATTTAAAAACTCTGAAGAACAAGCAAATAGTTACCAATAAATTCCAAAACTATTGAAATACAATTTACACCGACTACTATGTTCTATAAGAGAGTCATTGGTTATACCCTTTATCACTCAGGCTTTAAAAATAAACCTTTTGAATATCGTTATCCAACGATGCTTTGCCTTTATTAATCAGTTTCTGCATTCCCACTGTGTTTCCTCATCTATTTCACATCAAGCAATGATTAATGAACATAACAACTAAATTGTTCACCAGTTAACCCAGTGGTTCTCAACCTTTTCTCCCCCCCACTTACATACTATCTTAAGTAATCCCTTATTCACCACAGAGCACCTATGGAATAGGATGCCTGAGGTGCTCTGTGGTTAGTAAGGGATTACTTAAGATGCTATGTGAGTGGGAAAGGTTGAGAACCACTGAGTTAGCCCAACACTACTAGTCCCACCCTACATGCATGATGAAATGTATTAAATGTATTATTTATACATTGTATACAAATTAGAGAATTTATAAACAACCAATAGAAAAATGTACAGATTCAATGATCCAAGTTGAAGGCAAAAAGATGATGATAAGTAATGCAATCATAAACCTGATGAGTATTTCTTTGGTATCAGGGATAAGCTGTCATTTCAATTACAAGAGTAAAGAACACTACTTTAGTGGGACTAACTGCAGAGCTCAAGAAACACAGATTACCAGAGAAGAGTCAACTACCAATTGTTTTTTTATTTTAAACAATCGCGTGCCTCATAAAGGGGAGTGATATCAGGGGAGTGAAGTTAGTGTGCTGCAGAGTCATTGTCTCTCTGGCAACATGCCAACAGGAAAGCAACACAGGTCTACAAACATGGGCTCCTCCTGGCAAGGAAGGGGAGCCGGCACCATTCTGTGCTGGCTGCTCAGTGCTCAGTCCAGTTGTGCGGCCACTTGGTCCGCCACAATGACATACTAACACGCTTCTGTTAAAGATCAGAATAGCAAACAAAAACAGCTGTGACTGCACATTTGAAAAGAAAACAGAAAATGCTAGAAATATTCAAGGGAGTATCTGCAGAGAAAGCTATTTTATCACAAATGTTTTCTGACCTGCTGAGTATTTCCAAACATTTCTGTTGTCATTTCAGTGACATACCATAGTATTCAACTACTGAACAAGAACACCCAGAGCAACAAAAATAATTTGCTCAAACTAAATTGCAACTTTTGCTCCATTTCCTTTCCCATTCCTAGCATTAAATGCATCATGTAATCCAATTGATTAGTTTACCATTAATACATTTACAAACCTTCTTTAGAGACTTCATGTAAGCAGCTGCTTTCTTCTTATTCTCCAACATACACTCTGCTGAGAGAGGGTCTATAACACAATTTCCTCTCTTTGAGCTATACACTGAAGGAGCTGTGAAGAAGTCCAAGTTGTTGTTGAAAAATGTGCAAATCTAGAGAGATATAAATATAGACAAATTAGCACAGAAAGACTTTTCAAAGCAAATACTTTTCTTTGAAGAAGAAAAAATGCTCTAATCAATCTTTTATTCACTGTGTCTATTACAGTGAAGCCTGCCCTGGTCTTTCACAAGACATTAATAGTACTGAAGCAGAGAATCAGAATTAATTAGACAAATTCAGGCAATTTGCCCATTATACTCTTTGAAGCAGTTATCCAATTATGACATTCATTGAAAATGAAATTGTTATTGTAGCTTTCTTGGCCAAAACTCAAAAAGTGCAAACAGTCAGCCTCTCTACTCCAATGTTTCAAGTTTCTACAATTTGAATCATTTGGTCATCATTGCAGATCTGATATGAAAAGATGGATTTCTCCCAAAATCAACACTACAACAATTATTGAAGACAAATAATTACCCAACCCCAACCAACCAATTTTCCCCTGCAACCGTGTCTGCCTGTCCTGCATCAGACTTGTCAGCCACAAACTAGCCTGCAGCTGACGTGGACATTACCCCTCCATAAATCTTCGTCCGCGAAGCCAAGCCAAAGAAAATGAATGCCAAAATGATAGCAGGAGCAGAGATGTCTTGCTCCAATGAAATAGGATCCTGGAATATTGCCTGGAGTACAGCAAAGATTTACCCAATTGATTATTGATATACCAGGTTTGCTTGTGAGCAGAGATTGAGCAGTCTATGCCAATATTCTCCAGAGTGTAGGTCACCCACAAATTGGAGGAACAACATCTCCTGTCCATCCTGGCAGTCTCCAGTCAGATGGCATCTATCTCCAATTTCTCCCTCCCTCAGTTTTTCTCTTTCCCATCCCCTCTGTCCCTGTTCCCTCCATTCTCACATCAGGAAGCCATCCTTCTTAGCATTCTCCCTATTTCTAGGCAGTTTCTTTCTCCTTTACCATCCCATCTGTATCCACCCATTATCTCTTATATTGGCCTATGCTCCTCCCCTTCCTCCCTCCTCTCCCCCACCTTTCTGTTCAGGTGTCTGCCTGTTTTCCACATTTCTGATGCCCAGGGCTCAAGCCTGAAATGTTGACTGCCTTTTACTTCATGACCTGCTGAGTTTCTCCAACACTTCTGTGCATTAGACCTCACAAATAGGTTGGTTCTTTGCCTAGGAGAAGCAAATGCACCAAATTCTTTGAAGCATTGGGCCAATTTCTAACATTCAGATTCTATAACTCATTTTTTTTCTTTTAAAATATTTTATTGAGTTTAACAAAAACCCTTTACACATGGCATATTAAAAAGAACAAATCAAATGATATCATATATATGTCACATATCAATTGAAAATTAGATGCACAAACCATAATTATTACATTAACTTGTTGAGGATAAAAAATTCTATATTTATAATTAAACAATTACATCATAATTCATATTATGTCTAAAATCAATATCGAATACAAAAATTATACAATTAATACACATAAAATTCCCTTACATAAGTTATTTTATACTTCCCTGATTTCATCATGTTGTTCTGTGATATGATCCGTGATAATCTGTTTAAACCCCCACCCCCTTTACTTATGAGTCTTAATAATGAAAATACGTTAATAGTAAAAAAAGGAAAATAAAATTCTCTCTACTAATCTATCCCCTCCCTCTAAACAAGGCTATCTCTATATATTGTAAATATGAATCGAACAATGACCCCCAGTCACCAGGCAGGGAATCCCCAGAGCATTCACACCATTTAAATCCTCAGATTATGATAATAAACCATGAATGGGCCCCACATCTTTTCAAATTCAGACTTTGCATCTTTAGTATTATATTTAATTTTTTCCAAACTTAAATAAGACATGATATCATGTAACCATTGTCTGTGAGTGGGTGAAACAATGTCTTTCCACCATCAAAATTGCTTGTCTAGCTATCACGAAGCAAAAGCTAAGATTCTATTTTGGGTTGAGGACAGAGCTACAGAAAAGCCAAATAAAGCAATCAAAGGGCATGGTTCTAATTTAGTCTTAAGAATTGTTGATAAAGTTTGGAAAATCTCTTTCCACAAATGTTCTAAGTTCAGACACTCCCAAAACATGAATCAATGAAGCTTCACAAATTTTACACTTATCACATAACGTATCAGGATGAAAAGGAGATAATTTATCTTTAGACATATATATTCTATGCATTTCCTTAAATTACAACAAATAATGTCGTGCACAAAATGAAGATTCATTGATCAAATTAAGAAATGTATCCCAATATTTCCAACAGGACTAACCAAGGATTGACATCCTTTTCTGTTGTGGTTTCAACTTGATGTGGCACTCAAAGCATAATCTCTCAAAATTGGTGCCCTTTCCATTTTCCATCTACATTTTTGTCAATGTCGCTCAACATTCTGTGGGTTTATTAAATAATTCTCTGCAATTGCTGGACATGTTTAGCGTGATATTTAAGTCTCTATAATTATCCATTAATATTGAAAGGACATGATAGTGAATGTGGAGAAGATATTTCTAGTAGTAGGACTTGAAGACTTGAGAGCATAGCCTCAGAATAAAATGACATCCCCTTAGAACAAAGATCAGAAATTTCTTCAGCCAGGGGGTAGTAAATCTATGGAATTCATCATAACAGATGGCTGTGGAGGCCAAGTCACTGAGTATATTTATAGCAGCGATTGATAGGGTTATTGATTCGTAAAGGCATCAAAGGTTATGGGGAGAAGGCAGAATGAGATCGAAAACAAAAATAAATCAGCCATGATTTGAATGGCAGAGCAGTCTTGATGGGCTGCGTGACCTAATTCTGCTCTCAAGTCTTATGGACTAATTTCATCATTAATCGTGCCATTAAGGAAATCCTTGTTTTCACTTCAGAAAACTTGATATCATTACATTACTTTTCTAAAAATTCTATAATTGATGTATAATTCATGTGATAATGCAAAAACTGCTTCTAGTTTCACTGCTTTTCTAGTTTGATGTCAGTAGCGTACGCAATTAATTCCTATTGAACAATTTAATCTAAATCAAGCAAGGAAATGAACAGCGATGGTCATTTGATCAATTCATTCACCCAGAAGAACACTACATTATTCAAAGAATTTAGGCACTATTCACAATGGACTGAATTTTGCGTTGAAAAGAATATTACAGTCCAGTACACTGTGGTGAAACCGCTGCTGAAACTCGTACTTCAATGAATGCTACATATTTATTAATAAATGCATACTTGAGAGTGGAGAGAAAAGGAATAAAGATCACATTTATAAAATGTGGCTTGCGAGTAAACTGATTTATGATCAGTAAATTGGAAACTAATTAACTGGCTGCTTCTTTCGTGACCCTAATTTCCAAATGCAACTGAATCATATGATGAATAGATCGGATTTTGCTGGAGTGATCCATCACCCCAACACCATCTTCCTTATGGTGTGAACACAATGATTGCTTAAAAAAGATTTAAGTAGCTCCTTGTAGCTAATGTTTGTTTATTGAAACTCGGGGAAAAGACAAAATTCAACTATTCTTGTTACAAAAGCAGAGGATGCATGAAAAATTTCTCGAGCTACTATTAATTAGCTAGTTTGGATCAATAAAAAATTGACTGGCTAAGAGTGAAGTACAGGCATGAATGGCTCTTTCATTTGCTTCACAAGATTTAATGAATGCCTTGGGATCAATTTATTACTATTTATGTACATATGACATGGATGAAGGTAATGAAAGAATGACTGATAAATTTGTTGCTGATACAAAAGAGATATAGGAAAACAAGTTTCAAAGACAAGGATGCCAGAAAGGGTTTGGAATGATGGGTTAATTGAGTAGCAAATGGAGTATAATGTGGGAAAATATGAAACCATCTATTTTGGCAGGAAAAAATATTAAAACCTAAATGGCAGAGCTAAGATGCAGAAGGATTTGAGCCCTCTGAAGCATAATTTACAGAAGGGCTGAATAAAAAGGGTGCAAATAATTAGGAATGCTTATAGAATGTAATCATTTACTGCTGGGGAAATTAACACCATAATGGAGGGCAGAATTTGGTAAGCTTCAGCTGAACAGGTATTAGCGACAGCATATCTGGTGTAGGGCAGAAATATAGTGGTTTCCTTAATGAATGAATTATGTAAATGCCGCAATGTAGTTCAGAAAGGTATATTAAGACTGATACCTAGAATTGGCAGGTTAGGTCATGTGAAAAGATGGAATAGGGTGGAGCATTATCCCCTGGATTGATAGCCAGAGTTGCCCTGTCTTCCCTAGAATTGAAAGACAACTTGACTAAAACATACAAGATTGTGAGTGGTCTTGATAGAGTGGATGCTGAATGTTCTCCCTTCTAGAAGAATCTAAAATAGAGTCATGCATTTCAGACAGATGAGACAAATAATATTTCTCATCGATGAGATTTTTTTGAATTCTCTTAAACAATGAAGATCTTAAATAGCTTAAATGCACTGGCATTTAAAGTTAGAATAGATATTTATAAAGAGCAAAGCAGGGGTAAAAGGCTAAAGGGAAACCAGAAGGTGGGGTTGAAGTTAACATCAGCTATGCCACAATTTTATTGAATGAAGGAACAGGTCAAGAAGTGATTTCATCTTATTCTCATTTCGTACTTTCATAACCTTCCAATGAGACTTCACTGCAAGAGGTTGGCCAATTGCATACTCAAAATATTGTTAAAAACATTTCCATGAATAAAATTAACAAAACTCAGGAAAATTTGAATTTAGCCCAAAGACATATATTTCAAATGAGATACATTTAGTTTTGTTCTGAATTTTGAACTTTTTTTGCTCTAAGCTGGTCTATTGAATGAAGCTGCAGATACATGATAGTCCAAACAGCCACCCTCTGTCCTGCACTTCTCACAAGGCTGCAAAAACACTGAGCAGATTACACACACTTCTCAATTGGCTTTAATTGTTATTGCAAATTATAATTCAAATAACTTTGATGTAAAAAGTAACCTTGGCTACTTAAAAAATTAATAGCATTTTCCTAATTTTACAGCAATTCTTGATCATTCATAGTTACCTTTCCTGTGACATTTGACAAGGCTACAATGGAAGATAAAATGCAGTCATTGGTAGTTTTAAGCTTCTGCGTAATGGTGGGTAATTCTTGTTCCAATGAAATCTTCTGACTGTAATGCTTGGAAATATCTGAAGGTTTAAAAAAAAAGATCAATCAACAACAAAAAGATTTGTCAAAGTATTTTGCTTTTCAAAGGCTTTAAAAAAAATGCACAGAGATTACCGTGTATAAATTTTAAAGTGTATTATAAAAACCCAAGATACATACATTCCCACACAAAATGGTACGTATCACACAGATGATATCCTTATGACAACAAGGAAAATGAAGTGACACTCTCCTCAGATTGGCACCTTTTCTTTCCTTTAGAAACCAGAATATCTTGAGTCGACAACAGGTGGCTCCCACCATTTGCAGAGTTTGAGTCACCACTGAGAGCAAACAATAAAAATTGCTGGCTTAGCAGGCATATTTAGAATATTCATCTATTAATGTATTTATTCACAGACACTGAATGGGATAGAGGGAAATATAACACAGAAATAACAAGATTTAAATTCCAAAGTGCTGAAAACAAAAGTACGAGATGGAGGAGTAGGGACTAGAAAGCCCACAAGAAAATAGAATGAAAACCAATTGAAAAAACTGCTACCTCAAAACTATATTATAACATAGAAGAGCATATGAACAAGCCTTTTAGACTACAATGTTTCTACTGAACACTAAATCTCTTCTATCTGCAGATAATCTATACCCCTCCATGTTCATTTGTCCACCAGGTTCTTATACACTACTTGATCCACTAGCCCTGGCAGGCCATTCCAGGAATCTCCTTAGTATAAAAATCTGCCCTGTACATTTCTTTTAAAACTTTTCCCTCAATTTAAATGCACATCCTCCAGTATCTGACATTTTTACCGTGGGGAGAAATATTCTGACTTGTCTATGCCTCTCATTTTTATACATTTCCATCAGGTTTCCATTAAGCCACCAAAGCTCTTTTAATTTTTGCTCAGACCCATTGTTGGATCGGTCCACTCAAGTAACAATGAGAATGAAAGCTGCTAAAACTACATTGGGTTTGATGAGATATATGAATTTAATTGATGCATGGAGGAGAATCCATGGAGGAGTGTTCAGTAGAGAGAAGGACTGTTCATTTTATTCTAGTAGGTTTGACTCATTCTAGAATTGATCTCTTTTTGGTTTCGGCTCAAATACAAACTAGGATTTTTGATGCGGACTCTAAACCGAGGATTTTATCTTATCATTCGCCTTTATTAATAACTATGGAAATGCCTGATAAGGAGAGGTCAATGTATAAATGGATATTAAATACTTCATTGTTGAAAAGGAAAGATTTTTGTGACTTTGTTTGAACCCACATTTGGATATTCTGTGATACAAATTTGAACTAGGTAAAAGATAAATTTATTATATGGGACAATTTAAAGCATAGCTACAAGATCAAATTATAAGTTTCACATATAAAATTAAGAAGGATATATGTGGGGAAAAAAAAAGCTTTCAAAGCTCCAAACAAGTCATATTTCTCCAACCTATCTTTATAGCATCCTGGCAAATCTCTTCCAAATTTTCCACATCTTTCTTGCAATGGGACAACCAGAATTGCACACAATTTCTCAGTGTGGCCTAACCAAAGCTTTATTTAGCTGCAACATGGCTTCCTTATAATATTTTCAAGAAACAAATGCAGGCAAACTTTCAAACTTAGAGAAACCAAGACCTAAAAAAATAACAAGTAAATCTAATGATAGCAAGTCAATTTGTAGAAGTTCAGTGCAATCCAATCATAAAGTGGCTTCATAAAACACAGAAGAGCTCATTTTCATAAAACCCCCACAAATCCTGCTCATGCTTCAAACCTGTGCTTGTTGGTCTTTACTGGCTTCTGGTTAACTTGTAGCTCAATGATTTACCATCCTTTGGTTCAAATTCTTGCTTAGTTTCACAATTCCACATCATTCCCATGGAACAGAGATAAGCATGCAACAAGCAGTTATTAGATTTTCCTCATCTATTTCTGAAACTTCCTCAGCCCAACAAGTCTGACAACACTTCCTTCAACCAAATAAGATCTCTTAAGAATTACTCCATTCCCTTTAACCCAAGATATGATTTACCTCAGTGATAAACCCTGGCTGAATACTCTCCACTTGCCTGAAGTTCCATTATCCCAAGCAGATGGTCACCAGCTAGAAAAAAAAAAGCCTGCTTTGTTGGCATCTCCAACTTTAATTAAACATTAATTTCTTTCACCATGCTGTGGATGCAAAATTCTCAGACTACTTCAATAGAACCTGCCAAATCCATGGCTTCTACCATGTGGAAGGTCAACAGCAGATTTTCCTTCAAATTCCCCAGTGGCCTATCATGGAAAGATTATTAATCCTTGTTTTTGTCACCAGATGGCCAACAACACTGTGGGGAGAAATTTCCTTAGATGGTCAACAAGTTGACTTCAGATCATTGCTGGCCTTCACAGCTAATAAAGAACTTTTAAAGTGCACTAGCAGTAATAATACAGGAATCGGGCTGCCAATTTGTTCATATTATGAGCCTACAAACACTGGTGATAATGACAAATAAAAATGAGGGACAATTATTGGTCATTATATTGGGGATAACTTTCTGCTCCTTTTTAAAAAATAATTACACAGCATCTTTTATGTCTGGTTTGACTGTTCATCTAGGACACAATAGTCTACTGTTGCTTGATAGGTCATTAGTGAAGTCTACACAGTTTTAATCTTCAAAGACTTCTGTCCTATCATAAACCAACAAAGGCAAAATGACTGATGCTTTTTCTAAAGTATGGAAAAAAGAGGATCAGAATTGTTGAAGTGGAGAAACCAACGAAATTGTTAGCTTAAAGGCTAAGACAGCGGTTCTTAACTTTTTCCCCCCACTCACATAAGCAATTCTTTACAAATCACAGTGGACCAATGGCACAGGATGCTAAGGTGCTCTGTGGTTAGTAAGGAATTACTTAAACTGGTATGGAAGTGGAAAATAATGGTTGAGAACCACTAAGCTAAGGGATGAGATGGGAAAGATGGTGAGAGGCAGGAGAGATGGTGGAGGGGTATAAGAATATATCTAGGACCAAGTCTCCTTGAATGTATCATGCCCCTTGAATGCAGCATGCATTTAATATGATCATTGGTGCACTTTGGCATCAAATGCCTATCCCCTATTGTTCTATTCCTATCTTTAGTGCACAAATATCTATTCATCTTAGCCTGGAGCATGCAGATGAGCTTTAGATCTACAACACTGTGGAAAATTAACAAAATTCACAATTTTCTAAATGTTAACTTCTTGAATTGACACTGTGACCCATTATTCTCAGCCATAAAATTTCAGGAAAAAATTTCTTAGAAGCACGATAGCGCACTCACCGCACACATTGTGAAACAATTCACCGCACGCGTCGTGATAGCGCACTTGCCGCACACATTGTGAAACAATTCACCGCACGCGTCGTGATAGCGCACTCGCCGCACACGTCGCAATAGCAGACTCACAGCACGCGTCATGATAGCGCACTCGTCGCAATAGCAGACTCACCCCACGCATCGCGATAGCGCACTCACAGCACGCGTCGTGATAGTGCACTCACCGCTCGCCTCGCGATAGCGCACTCACCGCACGCGTCGCGATGGCAGACTCACCGCTCGCGTCGCGATAGCAGACTCACCGCTCGCGTCGCGATAGCAGACTCACCCCACGCGTCGCGATAGCGCACTCACCCCACGTGTCGCGATAGCAGACTCACCGCTCGCGTCGTGATAGCGCACTTACCACACGTGTTGCGATAGCGCACTCACCGCACGTGTCGTGATAACGCACTCACTGCAGTGCTACCTCTCAAGCACAATGGATCCAGAATATAGCAGCCTTTTACAATGCCACTTCATTAATCATGAAATATTAATTCCTTTTACCATCAGCACACAGTAGTGGTAATATATGCTAGCTAAAAAATGCACAGCAATTACATGTTCAGGCTATCCCAAATGCACTTCCCAGATCCACCACGTTATCGAAGAGACAAGGACAAAGACTGCATGTGCCTGGAAATCATCATGGCGTTCAGGTTCTCCACCCAAGTCTCACAACATCTTGGCTTGGAAATATATTTCTGTTCCTTCTTTTGTCACTGAATTTAAATCCTAGAACTCTCACCAATAGCAATGTATGACTACCTCCACTGCAAAATGGTTATTCACCACTGTAAAATGCAATTAGCTTAAACAGCAAAATATTTAAAGTGCATAAGCCAATTCTGAACTATTCCTCAAATGCATTTTTTCAGTTCTGTTGTTGCAATGGAACACTGTTGTAAAGAATGCCATAATGAATAAATGTTTTAATTCTGTATAAATGTAGTGTAAGATAGACAATCAAAGAATGATAGTGAATTAAGTCAATGAAACACAAGGAATTGTGAAAGTCAGAAAACTAATTTCGACTGTGGATTCATATTTGATAATTGCCTGGGGCAAGAAATTGACAGGAAACATAGGAATGTAGTACAACGCAATAAAAAGAGCAAGGGCACTGATTGAGAGAACAAAAGAGCCACATCACAGAATTCTGTGCAATTAGTATGAGCGTCTAATTCAAAGAGAATCTGCAAGTCAAGGATGATGAGGTATGTAGAGCACGTAAAAAATGAATTATTTTTGAAGACTAGGGCCAAGAATGTTCTGAGAATTGGCAGTTAGACAGCAAAATTAAAGAGGAGAAAACCCTACTGCAGCGGCCTTCGGGTGGTGAGTACAATCAAAGACCAGCAGCCTGTGTAGCGGCACTGGCCCCAACAAGCGAACCAGCGGGTAAATGGCAAGAGCAGCTTAAAGGCCAGCAACCCCAAAATGGCACTGGCCTTGCTGCGTAGCCAACAGACAGGGACAGTGAGGGGGGGGGGGGGGGGGAGAGAAAGAAGGGCATTGTTACTCGCACTTGGGAAACCCTCTTTTGTTATGCATGTTGTGATGTCAGCCAAGGGGGGGCCATGATGGGAACAGTGCAAGTATAAAAGTGGGGCATGAGCCCTAATAAAACTTCGAGCTTAACCTGACTACATGTATGTCTTCTTTCAAGTAGTGCACGGCTACACAAGTTATGGGTAGAGAGTGTGCATAGACATGACAAATTTATTGAATTAAACTACTTGGCCAATTAATTCCAGAGTAATTAAGGGTGCTATCCTTGCCTGCATTCAACAATGCAGTTTGCTTTCATCAGATTCAGCTCACTTGCAAACAAATTCTCAACAGATTATTTGCAACTCATTGGAAGCTCCCAATAATGATGTTGCTCACTGTTAAAATGCATTATGTGGAAGAGATAAACTACTTGGAAATAAATCAAATTATAACATGAACATTCTGAACTCCAAAATCAACTATAAAGATAATTTGGAACTTTAAACTCTACCGGCTACAGTCTTAAATAAGAAATTACCATATAGGACTGAACTAAGAAGAAAAAACAAATTCATGCAAGAGGCCATGGATTTTTGGAACTTTCTCCCTAGGAGTGCTGAGTAAATTCAAAACAGAGACCAAATGATTTTTTGGATATTAAATGAATCAAGAGATGATTGGAATTCAAAGTGGCCCCTGATCTCAAAGGATCAGTCACAATCATACTAAACTGCAGAGCAGCACGAAATCCAAACAGCTAAATCCTAATTAATACCTTTGGGAAAGCTGGGTGTATTTAAAGAAAAATCAAACATTTTTGAGAAGAATGCTCTAAAGAATTTAAAAAGTTGTACAAAGACAGTATTTAAAACTAAAAGCAAGATTATAACCATATAACCATTGATGGAGTGCACACAATACTCTGCATGTGGGCTCATCTATTTCCCAAATCATCGTACGCAAATTCTCTTGAACGAAAGGCTCGCTGCTATATTTGGCCAGTGTACGAGTACACTCAAAGCCCTTTTATATATCAACATTTTTCAATTTAATATCATTTGAATACAAGTGTATTTTCTGCATTTCCTATCAAAGAGGATCACATTATATTGTATGTCAACCTTTTGTCCACTCACTCAATTTGTCTGGGCTTTGATTCTTTTAACAATGTTATCTAATTAAGTTCTGTTTCCTTGGCCAAATTATCAATAAATATTGTGAATTGCTAATTACCTCTTGCCTACCTAAAAGACTCATTCGTTTGTCAAACAATTTTCAATCCATGCCCCTGCAATAACCCCTTAAACTTTCTACACCAACTTTTTCTGGTTTTCAAAGGCTTTCTGAAAATCCAAGAACATCTCTTATCTATTCTACCACACACATCTTTAAAATCTCTAGTTAGCTTACAAACTTGATTTCCCTTCTAGAACTTGGTGCTGACTGCATCTAAACTCGCTGATATTTTCCACAAGTCCCACATCTTTGTGACACTGGAGCTAAGGTATTGGATTATTCTGTGCAATTCCCAGTGCTTAATATTTATTCCTGGTGAAATGAAAATAATACCACACCATAACTTCGTGTTACAGGGGGGCTGTGTTCCTTGAAAAACACGATTTTCCGTTGTGCAATCCTCATTTCTTCCCAATGAACGGCTTGTTACAAGTGGAAATGTATTTCCACATTAAGTTTTTCTCTCAACAGTAATGCCACAGGTTGTATTAGAGGCAGAAGAGAAAGCAACTAGAAATGAAGGTTAAAAAAGTCCCTTTCACACTGGTACCTTATCCCAGTAATTGACAGCCAATCAGTTAAAGGTCTGTTTCATTGGCAAGGTAACCATACCACTGATATCAGAAGCCACACAGAACTGTCCTTAGGCACTGTCTAGCCTCTGCAGCCTGCCAATCTGGTGTGCGCCCAACCAGCAGTCAGTGTGCTCACTGTCATTGGCTGGCCCCGTACATCACAGCCCCTGCTCAGCAGAGTGGGATATTTAAACCTGAGCACATCATTGTTCATGTGGTCAAGTCCTGCACACTTTCTGGGTCATTGTTGCCACGGTGGACGCCATCTGGAAGGGAACGCCATCCGGGAGGGAACACAGGTAAGGGGCTAGCAACCCTTAGGCCGACCAGGGTATCACCGGCAACCCAGTAGATACCGGCATTTTAGCCACAGTCCTCTGTTTACTTGTGATTAGAGGCTGTGCTTCTTCCCTGTAGTTAGCCAGATAGGGCACCACATCAGGAGTCAGAACCCCCTACCCACAGGTCGTTACTCCCGGGATGGGTGAGGGTTTGTCACACTCCTTTGTTGCTTAGCCCCTTCCTTCGGTCGGGATTCCAAGGTTGGATGCAGACCAGTAACTTTAACGTACGTGCGTGCTGTGTGTGAGAAGCTGCCTGTATTTGAACTTGTTTAGTTTAATCTGTGTGTAAGTGTTGTAGCAGATTAACTGTGTTTGCTCTGGGACTGCCCCAGAGTCTTTTTTTCTGTGTACTGTTTCAATAAAGCACATGTATTGTTGCACCGTACTGTGTCCAGGCTCACTTTCCACATAAGGTGCCATCAGATGATACTACTGTGAAGGAAACAAAAGATTGAAAAGGTATAAACTTTGCTGAAGAGAGAGATGCTGATCTGTCCTCCCAGAATTCCATGCAGCAGAGAAACCCCTCCATAAATGCTCCATGCATACAACACTTTCTCTGCCACGTGGAATTCTGGGAGGGAAGGTCTGCCATCGCTCCTTTCCATGGTGTTTATAAATTGCATTACTACACTTTCCCACTGTCTTTTATAAAATTATAAAAGTTTATATAGGTCGGCACAATGAGAGAGGCTGAAGGGCTCATACTGTGCTGTACCTAATGATAATAATATTATATTTAGGCATGATTAATTTTGTTTAAATACAAGATCATAATACATCGATCAGGATTTAGGGCAGGTCCACAATCACTCGATGTGTCACTCAGACATGACTGGTGGAGGATAAAATCCTCTATCCCCAGGGATGCCTTGTGATGAGTGTGAAAGGACACAGATAACTGGTTAACAGTGGTCCAGTGTGAAGGGCAAAAATGGCTTCCTTAACCAGTTCACTGAACAGCCCATCTACTGGTTAGCCAGTGTGAAAAGGGATAAGGTATCATTGTTATAGCATAAACACAAGAGAATGCCTTGTAGTTTCCATAGTAACTCCTTTCAGTGGCCTTCTGCTTTAAACCAGCAGTCCGACTTGTGTCCTCAAATAGTTCAGTTCTCTGGAATTTATTTTTATCTACAAATTCCATAGAAGCATTTGTTTTATTCCTTATCGTAAATATTTGATATTGTTGGATTGGAATTCTGTAAGGGAAAATTTCTGTTCACTGAACCAACATCACAAGGGTATTTGTATTTAACGGAACAGAAAATATGATACAGTTTGAGTAATCTAATTTCTAATCTATTATTTTGGACATTTATTATAACGTTCTATCGACATACTTTTTTACATGCCACATGGTTGTGTGTGAAAATGAAGCCATTTTGGCAAGAAATTGCAGAAAAATTAACTAAGATAACAGGAGTGGCCTTCACAGGCAACCTGGAGCTATATCTACTAGGTAATTTCATGGAAATAAGTGACAAATTGACTAAATGCCGAATCTCATTTATAAAAATAGCACTGGTGGTAGCAAAAAAATGTCATGATCACTCGGAAGTCCGACTCCCCTCTACTTATAGCACGGACTGCAGAAATGAACAGCTGTATACCTATGGAAAAAAAAAATCAAATATAACTTAAAGAATAAATATGACACTTTTGTAATGGTCTGGCAGTCATACCTGGACCACATAGGGGCCCAGATACAGTAATAAAAGGGAACAAAAAAGGGTGTAAAAATAACTCATATTTATAAAAATATCGTTTCCCCAATTCTATATAGTTAAAATATATGTAAGCTCTGACAGTGAATGGATCTGTATGTATGGAAGGGGAGGAGGGAGGGAAGGACTGTTTTGCTTTTGTTTGTTGACTTTGTGAGAAAAAGTTTAATATATTGTATATTTAAAACGTCACTATGTATAATTTGTGCAGATGGCTGCATGCGCGACGGAAGGCTTGTTTCTTCTCTGGCCAGGACGGCTTTGCAAGGTGAGCCTGGTGGGCAGCTCGCTTCTTTGCCAGCAGCTCCTGGATTTCCTGGCTGTTTTCGTCGAACCAGTCCTTGTTTTTCCTGGAGGAGAAGCCCAGTACCTCTTCAGTGGATTGCAGTATGGTAGTCTTCAGCTGATCCTAGAGGGTTTCAGGGGACGAGTCCGTGAGGTGGATTGCATCCTCGAGCTTTGCTTTGAGGTTTGCCTGGAAGTTTCCTCTTACTTCGTCTGACTGCAGGTTTCCAACATTCAACCTCTTTCTGGGGGCTTTACTGCTCCTGGACTTTGGCTTGAAGTGAAGGTTGAGCTTGCCTGCCACATTGACCACCGCCAGTGGGCTGATATCGCCTCAAACCGTGCATCTTGGCGCCTCGCAGTTCGGCGGGCAGCAACCTCCTTTGAAGAAGACCGCAGAGCCCACCTCACTGACAAAAGACAAAGGAGGAAAAACCCAACACCCAACCCCAACCAACCAATTTTCCCTTGCAACCGCTGCAACCATGTCTGCCTGTCCCGCATCGGACTTCTCAGCCACAAATGAGCCTGCAGCTGACGTGGACATTAACCCTCCATAAATCTTCATCCGCGAAGCCAAGCCAAAGAAAGAAAGTATAATTTGTGATTTTAAAAAAATATTCAAAAAAAATCATTCTATCGACATATCAAAACCTTTATAAGAAAACGGCTTAAAAATCAGCATAAACTATTCTTTACAAGTTGCCAAGATCAACAGTTGTTGCTTTTGTTCTACTATCTTTAGACTTGCCTTTCATAATATCATACAAAGAATGAAGACTAGCAGCAAGCTGTGTGAAAACTACATTGTAGTTTGTCTGAAGAAGCATTTTGGGATTGGTACCTAAGAGGAAATAAAAAATACAGTGTTAAAACAAATCCAATTAATCTTCATACATTACTACAATTGAGATTGAAATGTATTTAAATATTCCTGTGCAAACAACTTAAAAATTATTCAGTTATTTTGTTTATTACTTAAGAAGCTTTTATATGGCTTTCAGTAAAGAAAATAATTTGACATTGGAATCTACTCAAGTTTTCATTTGGTGAATTTTCCTCAAAAAAAACACTAATTAGGGAATAAGTAGAATTATTTCATGCTTTCCAGATGCATTCAAGAAGGGGCAAATGGAGGGGTGGATGATCTTTGATCGATTTTTTTTCAAATCCATCCCCTCCCACAACAGCTCCCTAAAGGGAAGCATTAAAAATAAACAGAAACATTCAGTAATTTACAATATTACTAAATTCATATTCTTCATATATGGTGTCCACATCTTAACAAAAAAAATCATAATTATTATGTAAATTGTTATTTTCTCCATATAGATACACGACTTCAACTCATGATGCCATCGAACTACACTTAACTCCGCTTCATCTTTCCAAGACATAGCTATACATTTACGAGCAATTGTCAATGTTAGACAAATAAATGCTGTCTGAAACTTATCCAACCCCAAGTCCAAGGGATAGATCTTTTGAGGATCACACTTTGCAGTTGTTGAGTTAATCTTACATGACAAATACAAGGACACCATTGTGAACTTACTTGGCAAGGCAAGGAGGCTTATGTAAACCTGCAGTTTTTCAAAGATAGCAGTAACCTTTTGCATATCACCCCTCAGTTCCATGTTCCTTACTTGTAAATTAGCAGTGCAGAACGAATGCTCACATTCCTCTTCCAAACTACCAGTTTAAGAAAGCAAAAATAATTAATGTTTATTATCACCCAAATCAAATCATGTATTCTTTACAGCATTCCCAAACAATCAAAACTGAAATATTTGAATCTAAACCAAATGTTCCTGATTGGATAGCTTCAACTGAAGGAATATGCGTATCCATTTTAATTGTACATAATAGCTTTCATGAGTATTAAGCAAAAGAACATAGTATTGACAACAAGTAATGTTATTTCCGTGCCAGTAGGGTAGCACAGTTAGTGTTATGGTTTGTGAGACACTAGGTGCTTTCAAACTGCCTTGTAAAATTGGGTTAACCAGGCAATTTGCCCGGTTAACGTCCCTCACAAGGCAGCTTGAAAGGGTCGGACCGAGTCAGCATCGTCCAAAGTCAACCGGGTCCCTGCCCTTCCTCGGAGGTAGTCAGGGAACCCAGTTAAACTTACTCAGGATGCATTGACCGGTGGCTTGAACAGCAAAATGGCTGACCCGGTTACTCCTGTGATGTCAGTGTGGAAACCCCTGCTGAAGTGTCTGCTTTGATCGGGAGGAGAGAGGGGTCGCTGCCAGGACCCGGGGTTGAGAAGTGGGGGAGGGTGGGGGTCAAAGGTTGCTGCCACAAGGGGGAGAGACGGGGGCCACAATCAGGGGGAGTGAGGTTGATGTTTCGGAGGGTGCCACGATCAGCGGGAGAGGGGTTGCTGCTGCAAGGGAGAGAGGGGAAGGGGTCACTGCTGTGGGGGTGAGAGGAGAGGGGTTGGCTGCGGTGGGGGCAGAGGAGTCGGCTGCTGCGGGGGTAAAGCGATTGACGGTGGGAGGGAAACTGACAGCTGGTGGGGGGGACAGGGCAGACTAGTTTGTGTGGCACGTCACTTACTGCATCATCACGAGGGTGGGATTCTCCCTTAAATTGCTGAGCTGGTGATTTACTGGGGCTATTCCCCCCCTCAGTTTAAAAGGTGCTGGAGGCACCTTTGCCCCACTAATTGCACCTGGGTCCCGGGAGGGCTACATGGGTGCTGCAGCTTAAAAGCACCTAATATTTCAGCAGTAGCCACCTGGGTTTGAATCCAGCGCAGGAGTTTGTATCTTCTCCCCGTCTCTTGGTGCTCCAGTTTTCTCCCACCCTCCAAAAAGTATGGGGTTTGTTGGTTAATTAACCTCCAGACCACAATCAGTGAGGATTGGCAATCTCCATCAGTACAGGAGCCCCCTGCTCTACTTGTTTTACACCCATGACTATGTGGCTCAGTACGACAGCAACACCATCTATAAATTCATCGTAAAGAGGGGCGATGAGTCAGCATTTTGGCTATTCCCTGTTATAGTTTGTCAAATACAATATAAACCACGTAAATTTTATATATTTTTTTTAAAATAAATTTTCGGTCCCATGTGCAGATGGATTCAAGTCTGTGAGTACCTGTACACCAAACTTAGATAACATTATTTGTCAGAGCTATGCCATATTTAATGCGACTGACAAACTTTAAATGGCTGAAGTAAAAACAGAAATGCTGGAGGAACTCAGTAGGTCTCGCAGCATCCAGAGGAGGTAAAAATATATTATCGATATTTCAGACCTGAGCATTTCTTCAAGCGGAATAAAAAAAGAGCCAGCACCTAAATAAAATAAATGGCAGGAGGAGGAGGACAGACCAACAGACAAAAAGTAATAACTGGATACGGAAAAGGCCAGGAGAGAGGAAAGGTGAGAATTGATGGGGTGGGGAAGTTGGCTCTGTGAATGCAGAAGAGAGACAGAGGGTGAGTGCCACCAGGCCAGGAGGAGACAGAAGCCCCTTATCTTAATATACCGGTTAAGGGTCCAGTGCAAACATTCGGGAATTGACACGCTGGTGTCAAATCATGCCAGGGATGGACCGTCCAGGTATGTTGTATCATCCCCGGGATCATCTGACACTTGCGTGCCAATTAACCCAGTGTGAAAGGGATGGGGACTATCAAAGTAGTGACGTGTTGATGGCGTTTTTGCACGAGTGCAAGAACGTGAAGGAAACAAAAGGTTAAAAAGATATAAACTTTGTTTTCAATTTACTAAATCATGATCAATGTATTATGATCTTGTATTTAAACAAAATTAATGTGCAAAGAGAGAAATGTAAAATTATGAAGGCAATAAAACACATAGATGCAAAAGAGAGAGAGAGCGAGTGCAAACCTGCCCACCCAGAATTCTGCGTGACAGTGAAACTGCTCTGTAAGTGCTCAGTGCTCCATGCATACAGCCCTTTCTCTGACGCAAGGAGTTCTGGGAGGGCAGGAATGCCATCACGCTCTCTTTCTCTCTACCTCTGTGACTTTTCCATGGTCTTTATAAATTGTGTGCCTATGCGTTTTATTGCCACTATCACTTTCCCACAGTCCTTTATAAATTTATCAAGTTTTTTATAGGTCGTCACAACAACAGGGGCGGAAGGGCGCATATTGTGCTGTACATAATGCTTAATTATGTTATAATTAGGCATTATTAATTTTATTTAAATACAACATCATTCGGATGCGTCACTCAGACATCACCAATGGAGGATAGGCACTCCTCTCCCAGAGATACCTGGTGATGAGTGTGAAAGGATGCAGAGAACACAGTGCTCCAGTGTGAACGGCAAAAACAGCTTCTTTAACCAGTTCATTGAACAGCGAATTTGCTGGTTAGCCAATGTGAAAAGGGCTAGAGAGCAAAAGACAGACACAGATACAGGAAAGGAGACATAATTTGGTGGTGGGGGGGGGGTGGGAGAGGGGAGAGGTGAGGCTGGTTAATGGATAGCAAAGAAATCAATGTTAATAGCATCCACTTGGAGGGTGTCCAGATGGAAAACGAGGTGATGTTCCTCCAATTTGCAGGTGGTCTGAGTCTGGCAATGCTCAAAACCAAGAACAGACGTGTTGGCCAGGGAGTAGGTGGGGAATTGAAATGGTTGTCCCACTCACAGAATCAACCCCCCCACCCCCACCCTATCCCCATCAATTCTCACCTTTCCTCTCCACTGACCTCTTCTCCATATCCAATTATCATCTTCAGTCTGTTGGTCTGTACTCTCCCACATGCCATTTATTCTGTTCAGACACTGCCTGTCTGCTTTTTTTCCCCCATACCTTGAAGAGCTCAGGCCTGAAATGTCTGTAATATATCTTGACCTCCTATGGATGCTGCAAGACCTGCTGAGATCCCCCAGCAGTTGTGTGTTTTTACTGCAATCAGAATGCCTGCAGATTTCATATTTAATTTTAAAATGCTGAAAGTACATTTCAAAAGACAATCAATTACATGATAAAGTCTCACCCTGCTTTATCAGGGAAATTAAAATGTTTATTTAAATCTTTCACTTCTTGTTTATTTGTGATTTTAGAAGTATACGATTTGACACCTTGTTTATATTCCTGTTTCCAAAGTTCTTTTCAACAATAAATGCAGCAACATGGTGCAAATTTGGTTTACTTTTCACAAGCATGAAATCATATTCAGAAATTGCCGAACTATAGCATCAGAACTCTGGCAGGATTGCCCTGGAATTCAGCAACCAAGAGATGAAAGTATGTCATTCAACTAAAAAATCATGAGTGTCTTTCATGGAATTATGTATTCACATGGAACAGTCCTAATCACCAAACAAATCTCAATTTCTAGCAGCCTGACTGATATCCAATCGTGTCCATGGATAATTGAAAAATTCAGTATGACTTGCATTCCAAAAAGTTTGAAATAAGAAGATGAAACAGAATCACTAATAACTTGCACTTAGTTTTTTTCCCCACAACTACAAGATCTACCTTTTTAATTGATATGGTAGAATTTTCTTTAGAAAGCAAACGTAAGTGGTAAAGTTGTCTGAAAACTGTTTAAGCTTCACAGCAGTCTCCTGGTAAAAAGAGGAAAAGGCGGATTCTCAGTGGTATGTACAATTCGCCATAATGATACATTTTTTAAAACTTAACCTCTAAGTAGAAACCAACTCTGATAAACCTACCAGTGTGGTAACACTTTCTTCAGTAATGCTTTCAAATAAGTGTAACATCGCTTCCTCCAGAGGACGAACGTATGATGCATTTTCGTGAAGGTATTCAGAAAACTGAGAGAAATACAGTATTAGTATAAAGATGTGATTTTTTTTAAAAAGTACCATCATTTCATTTGGAATGCGATGAAACATTCCAGTGCTTCATTGAAAAATTGTGCATAGTTTATTATCAGATTACAGAATCAGACATTTCAATACCAGGTCCAACAAGCTGGCCATCTGCAGTACTAAATAAACAGAGATAATTGGACATTCTGCTCTTTCCCAGTTTTCAAGAATTCAGGAAAAAGGTGACTAGCACCAAATTAAGATGTGGCATATTGCAAGAGTTGTACTGGTGGAAGGATAAGTAACTTTGGACTCATGGTCCATAATAATACTAACTTTTCTTCGCTGCAGTTTGGGTATCTTGTGGTTGGCTCCACCATAGAATAGCTGGTAGCATTTAATTGATTTAATTCACCAACTATTCCATTGCCGTTGTATCATGACATAGGTAGTAAAACTTGACATCATCACAGTTTGCATGCCAAAATAATTGCAATCAAACTCCAGATTCTACTTTTGGAGATTTGCAAGGGTAGGTCATGAACACAGCATGTTCAAGTAAATCTAATCATTTTTATTTTTTGCAAGTTGCTTCTGGAGTTAAGATGGCAAAAATGGAATGCCAGGGCAACAATTCCTCAAATGTACGAACATGAAAAGCAATCCATCCAATTTGGACATCAGGTATTGAATTAACAATATTCATCGACTTCTTGCTATCTGAGTATTTCCCATGAGAGAGAAAATTCATATATTGAGCTAACTTCATGTTCCCAAAAGATCAGAACAATGTCACTGATAACACAATACATAGAGCTATACAAATAAAATGCCTTGCATTTTCCCTGGTTAAGCAACATTTAATTTTAAAATTATTGTTTTTGTTTAGAAATCACTCCATGATAATGTTCATGTCCTATGCAAGTTCATATGTGTCTGTCATCATTTTCAACCACCTTAGCGTCTCCACTTTTGACTGCTGGGGTCATCGATAGTTGTGTCATACACGACAAAGGCCTTCAAGTCTCTCTCCATTCCTCTAACTCTCTCTCCTTAAAAAAATTAAATCTGTGATAATTTCTGATTCACTGAATTCCTATGAAGTGTCTTGGAATTTTTAAAAGCCATTTATAAATATGGTTTGTCATCACCAAAATAATGCATACCTTTTGGTTCAATGGAGATATAATATCTGTTGCAGAATCAATCGGGTAGATCTGAATTCTTTGCTCTGTATAGGTATGGAAGTTCAGCAACGCTCCCACCAAGTCTTGACAAAAAGCGAGTGCCTGCCCACTTACATCACGGGCTTTTAACTGAAATTTAATAGTCATGGTTTTACATAGGAATTAGTTTTACGCAAGTACATACAGCAGCTCTTTTTCCTACTTGTTTCTAAACTAACCACTAAATGATGAACTTGCACAAACACAATAAATTACCACATTACACGAGTTTAACTCATCACAGTACAGGAAATTAACTCAATATTTTGTGATTTCTAGATTGGAAAGAATGAACATCAAACTCAGTGTTTTGTTTATTTCCATCAGGTAAATGTAATGAAAGATTTTGATTTGGATGATTTTTTTTTAATCTATACCCAGTTTTGCAGTATGGTTGACAGTCCTAAAATTATGTATTTTCACAAATTGGCTATGCTTACAAATGAAACAACAGAATGCTGAAGTTTTGGAACAAAATTGTTTAAAGAATCTTAAGAACAGAACAACTTAATACCATCACACTTTTTTCGTGACTGTTTACGTTAAAATTGACCAAGAAACTCATCATTCAGCAAAAACTTAAAGAGGTCTGTTTATTCATGAAAGAAGCTGAAGCACAAATGAACTAAAATAGATAGCAGGGCTGGAATATCCGACTTGTCCACATGCTGGAATTTTACCTTGCAGTTAAAGCAAGTTAATTTGTCAATCTCTCACAACCCTGCCAAACTCCCACTGAAATGCAACAATGCACTTGAAAAGTCATACCAATCACATTAATGACAACAGCTTTCAACGGCATCTATTCCCATCCCAACAAAATGAACTGTTCACTGCAGTTTCGCATCTTGGTCTTTTAGTGGAATCGGCGTTCATGCGTCAAAATTTTTTTTGGTGGCATGGAAGGCAACAATTCTGGATGGCTTACATAAAAGCAAAAAAAAACCTCTGGAAATTGCAGGATGGACAATGGATGTGGAAAGATTTAATACTTTGGATGCAAGAACCTATATTTCATAAAGGATTTTAAACCTGAAAAAAAATTAATAATTTATGGGAACATTGTCACTTTCAAAAGCTGCCCAACCTGCAGAATTTCCAAAATTGTTTTTTTTTAATATTAGAATTTTAGCATCTGCAGTATTTTTAAAATTGCTGATAGCTAATCTTTCATGTGCCCACATATTCATGTTGCATCTTTTCATAGCTCGTAGATTGTTATTTGCTTAAATTTTATTGTGTGTACTGTAAAAATCTGTGAGGCAGAATGGTTCTATTACAATCCATTTGTTTGGAGGTCACTGAATTAAAAATGTGGCATTATCTTGAATCTACTCTAATTTGTAGTCATGTTATAATTTTAAATAGTGGTACAGTAAAAATGAATTGTCTAAACTTTAATTCCTTGTTAAATTATACATATATTTCAACTTTATATACTTACTAAATCTTGTTTGCTCAATTTATGGGAACAATGTCATTTTATAGTTGATCAATGACAATTTTGCTAAGCAGTTGGGAAAAACTAAAAGCAAATATCTGGACAGTTGATTAAAAAAATCAACTGTAATGTACTAAGTTTTCACAAATGCAAAAAACACAATCCACTCCATACTATTTCATTCTGTTCATGAATAATGTGTGCTGTAGTGACTTAAGCATTGGGACAAGAGACTGCAGATGGTGGATCCTTCAAAAATTCAAAAAACCCCCCCCAACTACCCAAACCCACCCCCCTTCCCAAAACCCCCCCCCCACCAAAACACCCCCACCACAATCCCTCCCCAACTGTATCCCAACCGAATACCTCAAAACTCAAATCCTGTCATATCACCCAATCGATACAACCCCAAATACCTGGGAGACTCCCTAACCCAGACCTCATCCTAGAGACACCAACTCCAAACATATCACGATATCCACCACAACTCCCAACTCTGACTCCCCCACCTACCCAGTCCAAAAAAACGCAGGCAACCCAGAACCAAGCCACCCACTACCCAGTAACCAAGGGAGCCTAACCTTAGTTTCCCCACCAAGCCTGAATCCCACCACACCCACCCAACTAGCATTCCTTACCATTACCCCCCAACTAACCCAAAACAAAACCCTCCCACCAACCAACAATAGCACCTTTACCCAGACTTAACCCTAAACCTAACCCCCAAACAACCCAAAATTAATCCCACATGGGCCCTAAGTCCATTCAGCCAACTCTGCCAGGCACTGTTTAGGACAGACCCCTCATGCCAGGACACAATCAGGAATCACAGAGGCAACCTTACCCAGACTTCACATTATCCTAAACACCCAACAACCCAAAATCAATCCCACAAGGGCCTTCTAGGCCTGACAGTAAACTCCAACAGTCACTGCCTGATATAGACTCTCTAAGCCAGAACACAACCAGAGAGAATAAAGACATCCTTATCTAGACTCAACCCCATTCAAAGACAACTCAAACAGAAGCCCCACAACAACAGTAATCAATCCCCACAACAGACTCCCTGGGCCAGCACACTTATGACCAATTACAGGGACATCCCAACACAGACCCGAGGTTACCAAGAAACACCCCCAATAACCCTAACACTAACTCTATCCCTAACACCATACAAATTGTAAAAACTTTTTAATGAATGATACAGAAACCTACCAGGAAGATATGAGGCCAACAGAGGTTAGAAACAGACACAGTATAATGAAAACATGGGTCAGCACAAAGTGGCAGTTTAGAGTGACACAGAACCTCAGAGAGGGGAAACATGTGAACACAAGGGGGATGATTATCCCGCTGCCTGCATATTGACAACCTAACCCTAATGTGGCAGTGCAGAGTGACACAGAACCCCAGAGAGGAGAAACAAGCGAACACAAGGGGGATGATGATCCCGCTGTCCACATATTAACACCCTAACCCTTACCCAGACTCAACCCTTTTCAAAGACAACCCAAATAGAAGCCCCATATCAACAGCAATCCCCACAAGACTCCCTGGGCCAGCACACTTATGACAAATTACAGGAACACTCTAACATAGACCCAAGCTTCCAACCTAACCCTAACCCTAATGTGGCAGTGCAGCCACATTATCAAAAAACTCACAGAACTGGTGGGTAACAAATCACTCTTGACCTGTCCCCAAAAATAAGTATATTTTTAAGCCCAATTAGATAATGCACGTCATTATTCTTGTCTGTTAAGGTCACCAATATCAAGTCGTCACCTTTATTTATTTTTCATACCATGGTCGCACAGTAAAGACGAGATAGCATTTCTCCAGGAGCATATTTACACAAATATAATTTAAAATAGAAGTTAAACACATTAAAATATTAAGACTTATTCATTAACAGTCTACGGTACGGGAAGAAAAACTGTTGCCCAATCTGGGCGCAAGGGTCCGAGTGCTGCAGTACCTTCTACAAGATGGCAGAAGAGAGAACAGTTTACGTGAGGGATGTGTGGAGTCCTTCACAAGGTTTATTGCCTTTCACCTGCATCAAGTGTTGTCTCATCAAGTGAAGAGAGCCCCCAATGATCTTTCACTGATTTCATTATCCTCTGCAGGGATTTGCGGTCCAAGGAGGTACAGCTTGCAAAACAGCCTGTGATGCAGTTGGACAGGATGCTCTTGATACATCCTCTATAGAATGTAGTGAGGATTGGGGTGGGAGATGAACTTTCTTCAGCCTTCACAAGAAGTAGAGGCATTGCTTGGCTTTCTTGGCTATGGAGCTTGTGAGGTTCTCTGCCAAGTGCATTCCAAGGAGCTTGATACTCTTGATGACCTCAACAGTGCAGCCGTCAATGGTCAGCAGAGTGTGGTCCCCTCGGGAGCTGACAACCATCTCTTTGGTTTTATTAACGTTCAGATACAGGTTGTTAACTGTGCACCAGTCCATTAATGACTCTACCCCAGCTCTGTACGCTGACTCGTCATTCTTACTGATCAGGCCCACCACTGTGTGTTGTTAGTGAATTTGATGATGTGGTTCAAGCTATGTTTAGCTGTACAGTCGTGGATCAGTAGAGTGAACAGTAGTTGTTACGAGCCCAGAGGACCCATAGCAGTAATAGATATTCACCAAGACAAATGGTTACTTAAACAAAAGTTGCTTTTAATTATCTTTAAACATGAAACTAGAATCAAACTTTAACTTAATGTGTGTGCAACTTCAGAGAAGTTCTTTGCTTCACAATCCTATCTCACTTCTCTTTCATCCAAGTTCGCTGGTTGAAGACAATTCTTATACTGTGCACAGAATTTAATATTTATGAAGTTCACCAGGCTTTGGAGCTTGAAAGGTAAATGGTTACTGCTCAGGAAGGTTCTTGTCAGTTTTCAGAGAGAGATTTGTTGTTCCAGGACATCCACAACTGATTCCTTTTTAATCAGCCACTTCAGTGTCTTACTGACAAAACTTGCCTCCTTCAGGGTTCTCCGGATGATAACCTCTTTTTTTTCAGGTCACCAGAGTGCCTTTTTGTTTCTCTTATTCCAAGTGAAACATTAGACAGCCAGTCCTCTCCTCTTGCATGAACCACAAGGGCTTTGACCAGGCTGAACAAAGCACTTATAAACCCGTCTTCCAAATGGGGCTTTCCACAAGCTTGCCAGCTTGTCCTGTTCCAGTCCCAGCTGCTTTTACTGAGTATAACACTGTAGAAGTGATCTCTGTCTGTCTGTCTGGCTGTCTCTCTCTCTCTCTCTCTCACACACACACACACACACACACACACACACACACACACACACACACACACACACACACACACACACACACACACACACACACACACACACACACACAGAGAAAACCTGTTTGACTCTCTCTGCTTGCCAAACCACATGACCATACTAGAACAGCTCCAGACAGAAGCGGCTCCGACAAGTTCTTTCATCTGTTGCCGGTTTGTAAACAACAATTCATTAGTGAAGTCTCTTCTTCTTTGGCTTGGCTTCGCGGACGAAGATTTATGGAGGGGGTAAAAAGTCCACGTCAGCTGCAGGTTCGTTTGTGGCTGACAAGACCGATGCGGGACAGGCAGACACGATTGCAGCGGTTGCAGGGGAAAATTGGTTGGTTGGGGTTGGGTTTTTCCTCCTTTGCCTTTTGTCAGTGAGGTAGGCTCTGCGGTCTTCTTCAAAGGAGGTTGCTGCCCGCCAAACTGTGAGGCGCCAAGATGCACGGTTTGAGGCGTTATCAGCCCACTGGCGGTGGTCAATGTGGCAGGCACCAAGAGATTTCTTTAGGCAGTCCTTGTACCTTTTCTTTGGTGCACCTCTGTCACGGTGGCCAGTGGAGAGCTCGCCATATAACACGATCTTGGGAAGGCGATGGTCCTCCATTCTGGAGACGTGACCCATCCAGCTCAGCTGGATCTTCAGCAGCGTGGACTCGATGCTGTCGACCTCTGCCATCTCGAGTACTTCGACGTTAGGGATGTAAGCGCTCCAATGGATGTTGAGGATGGAGCGGAGACAACGCTGGTGGAAGCGTTCTAGGAGCCGTAGGTGGTGCCGGTAGAGGACCCTCTACCTCTGAAGTCTCTTAGGCACTCTCCAAAGCTCTTGCAAAGGCTGTGGGGCCGATAAGTCTAGCATTAACAGAGCTCCAGTATTTCAAATAAGATCTATTTTAAAGCAAAACCAAGGAGATGATTGTGGACTTCAAGAGGAAGTCAGGAGTACATCATCCAGGCCTCATCGAGGGCTCAGTATTAAAGAGGGCGTAGTCGACTGCTACAAAGAAACACACACACACACACAGTTTGGCAGGTTAAGCTCATTCCTTTATTAGTGCTGGAAAGGCTGCCTTTATATTATTCAAGTTCCCATAGTTTTCGCTGATTGACTGAGTCATCCATATGAATAACAATAGCGGGCGCGAATATCCATGCATATGAATGCCCTTCTTCCCCAGCCTGTTACTCCTGAGTGAGCTGGGCAACTTGACCAACACCATTTTAGGGCTGTTGGTCTGATGCTGCCCCAGCTTCTATCCCCGCTGGTTCGTTGTCCTGTGAGTCGCTTTAGCGATCTCTGTTCGTGTTTCTTGCCACGCGATGTGTCAGCCCAATCTCCGCAATTGTTGGCTGCCAAAAGGGTCAAGAACTTCAAATTCCTGGGGTCAACATCTCCGAGGATTTGTCCTGGAGCCTCCATGTGGATGCAATTGCAAAGGAAGCTTGCCAGCAGCTATACCTTGTGAGGTGTTTGAGGTGATTCTGTACATGGAGGTGCCAATGCTCAGGACAAGAAAAAAACTCCAAAGGGTTGTTAATTCAGCCTGCAACATCACAGGCACCAGACTTCAGTCCATCGAGGACATCTACAAGAGGCAGTGTCTTAAAAAAGTTGCCTCTATCCTCAAAGACCCTCTTCACTCTGCTACCATCAGGAAAAATGTACAGGAGCCTAAAGATGAACACTCAGTGACACAAGGACAGCTTCTTCCCTACTACCATCAGATTCCTGAATAGTCAATGAACCAAAGACACTGCTTTAGTTTTCGTGCAGTTTTTTTTAAATTTATTGTCACAAGGTGGTTTACATGAATGTTTGCACTGTAATGCTTTCACAATACAATGAGTTTTGTGACTTGCTTATGACAATAAATTCTGATTTTGAAACAAAAAAGACACAATAAACCAGGATGTGCATATTAAAGCTAATACTGTTGAATACACCATATTTCCACATGTTCAGGAATTAAATAAGTCAATTCTGTGAGGCAGAAGAAGTAAGCTAAAAGATTGTTCAAGCCCATTCTCCAGTAATATGAGTTTCCTGCATCATCTATGTAACAATGTGGAGAAAATATTTGTGGTTTCTCCATTACAAAATGCAGTGATGCACAAGAGTTTAGGCAAACCATTTTAAATCTTACATTCATATTGATGACGAATCACTAAAAAGATTTAGTCTCCCCATCTTTACTCCACAAGGATTCTTAAGATTAATGAGTCAAGTTGAAATATCAATCCAAAATGAGATTGATTACAGCCATAGTACATCCAAAACAATTTATACAGGAAAATCCCTATTATCTGGAATTCAAGCAACCGGCAATAAAAATTTCAAATAATAAACAGGAAAGTTTAAAATCGGGGCCCCCCTAGTGGTTAGTTCACCAATCATGCAACACACAGTCTCAAGCGACCAGCAAATTCACTTATCCAGCTTCTACTAATCCCCATGGGTGCCGGATACCATTGTACTATTGAGCACAAGCGCTGAATTATAGAAATGTTGCAGCTAATTTGTGCAAAGCACATGGCAATGAATTTGCAAAAAAGAAGCACGCATTTCTTGTAACATTATATGATCAGATAACCTGATTGTTGATTGAAATGGAGGCAAGGAAAATCAGACCATAGCAATTAATTAATGTTTCAGAAACCTGGTGGCATGGGGGTTGACTTCTCTAAAGAATAATTCAAATACCCTGCCTTCACAAATTTCTTTGCTTGTCACTTAGGAATTAATGCAGCTGTTTCTAAGTTATGTGCAAAACACTCGCCAGATGTATCTTTATAGGAGCTTGTGCATCTGATTTCACTGAAGCACATTTTTGTTGGTGAAGCAAAAGGAAACAGATGTTCAAAACCACACTGACTGGAATTGCTGATTCAGTTCAAGCCCACTGGACTGAAATCTCAGTTTTATGTTATCAGTGCAAAACACTGAGAGTACAGTTTCTCAAAAAATTTAAAAGGGAACTTATTGAACAGTGATGGATAAAAATAATATACTAATTCTGACAATAACCACATAATATGTTCCAGAGTACTGTTTCAAAACAAAACCGAAAGATGATTTTTATTAAGCTAGTACCCCTTTCTGCATTACTCCAAAAGTGTTGATTTGTTACAGCTCTGTCGATTCCTCCACCCTACCATTTTCAGGTGTATAGCCCCGAGACTTAAAAAAAGACATCTGCTTGATTTGCATGGTACTGTGCTCAGAATTTGGTGCAAGTTCCTTCCCTTCCCATAGCAGCATACAGACATGACAGGAACCTATCAAGAATCCATTTCCTGCTGGTGATCTGCCAGAAATGAATTACCTGCAGTTCACAGTGGAGAAGCTGATGCTAGATATGCCAAGGCAAGCAGAGGCTAGTCTATGATGAGAGATAGGGCAGGCTGGCCAATAGAGTGAATGCAGCCCTTTGCTGAGGACTGGTACCAACAACTCCATGTTATGAAATCACTTACATGAAGTAATCACCCTCATCAATCGATGGATGCGATGGAATTGGCCATCTCCCAATCTCAGCTGAGCTTGTTATAATCGAGATATCTGAGCAAACTGAGTCAGAGCAGCTTCCACTGCATTCAAAAGGTGATGTTGCAGGAGACCCATGGAGGGGGTGCCACACAGGAGATGGCAGATGCTGCAATCTGAAGCCAAATACAATCTGCTGGAGGAACTCAGTGAATCAAGACACACCAGTGGGAGCAAAAGAATAGTCCAAGCTTTGAGATGAAACTCCTGATGAAGAGGTTTGACTTAAAACATTACCATTCTTTTGCTCCCACTGATTCTGCTTGACCTGCTGAGACTTATCAAAAAGACACAGATGAATGGAGTTGAGGGAAGTATATTGGCACAGAATGAAGATTGGTTAACTGACAGAAGGCAGAGAGTCAGGATAAATGGGTGTTTTTATGATTGGCAGACAGTGGTAAGTGGGGGGGGGCCGCAGGGTCCGCAGCTGTTCATCATTTACATTGATGATTTGGAAGAGGGGACAGAGTGTCGTGTAGCCAAGTTTCCGGATGATATTAAAATGAGTGGAAAAGCAAATTGTACAGAGGATGTGGAGAGACTGCAGAAGGATATAGTTAAGTTAGGTGAGTGGGCAAAGGTTTAGCAGATAGAGTACAATGTTAGTAAATGCGATGTCATCCACTTTGGAAGGAAAAATAGAAGAGCAGATTACTATTTAAATGGTGAGAAACTGCAGCGTGCTGTCGTGCAGAAGGACTTGGGAGGGCTTGTGCATGAATCCAATAAGTTGGGTTGCAGATACAACAGGTTATTAAGAAGGCAAATGGAATGTTGGCCTTCATCGCTAGAGGAATTGAATTTAAGAGCAGGGAGGTCATGCTGCAACTGTACAAGGTACTGGTGAGGCTGCACCTGGAGTACTGTGTGCAGTTCTGGTCTCCATTCTTGAGGAAGGATATATGGGCCTTGGAGGCAGTCCAGAGGAGGTTCACCAGGATGATCCCAGAGATGAGGGGGTTGACCTACGTCCGGGATTATATTCACTCGAATACAGAAGAATGAAAGGAGATTTTATAGAAACATATAACATTATGAAAGGGATAGATAAGATAGAGGTAGGAAAATTGTTTTTACTAGTAGGTGAGACCAGAACTAGGGAACACAGCCTCAAGCTTCAGGGGAGTAGATTTAAGGCGGAAATTAGGAAAAAACTGTTTTTCCAGAGTGTTGTGAATCTGTGGAATTCTCTGCCCAGGGAAGCAGTTGAGGCTACTTCATTAAACATATTTAAGGATCAGTTAGATAGATTTTTACATTAAAAAAAATTAATGGATATGGGGAAAAGGCAGGAAGGTGGAGTTGAGTCAATGATGGCCAACTCCTGCTCCTATTTCTTATGTTCTGCCAGCAGTTTGTGATCCCACAGAGTCCATGGTGCAACAGCAGCCCTCACACCAGCTTCAGCGCACTGAGCTATGGGGTTATTTTTTGCAGGATTCATATCAATTTCTGCCATAAAGCAATGTGAGGGCAAGAGTCACAGAAGGTATCCAGCAATTTGCCTACTGCCACAATCGCTCCACAGCAGATGCAATCCACCCTCTCCACCCAGCCTTGGATCTCCACCCAGCCCTGGAGCTCTAGACAGCAGCAATATGTACACCAGGTTGCTTTTCGTTGACTACAGCTCAACTTTCAACACCCTCAGTACTGGACGGCAAACTTCAAAACCTAGCTGGACACCACCCCTGCTTCCCAACCCCACAACTGGATCCTTGACTTCCTCAATGACAATCAAGGATGTGTGCTTAGCCCAATGCTCTACACATGGCTGTGTTGCTCAAACCAATTCAAATACCATTTACAAATTTGCCAATAACACTATGGTCATTGACAGAATCTCAGACATCAATGAGGAAGTGTACAGGAGTGAGATAGATTAGCTGGTTGAGTGGTGTCACAACAACAACCTTGCACTCAACATTAGCAAAACCAAGGAACTGATTGTGGACTTCAGGAGGAAGAAATCAGGAGAACACAAACTTCGCAAAGTCAGCAGTGGAAAGAGTTGAGAATTTCAACATCCTGGGTGTCACCATCTCTGAAGATCTCTCTTGGGGCCTCTATGTTGATGCAATCGTTAAGAAGGCTCATCTGCTAATTAACTCCCTTTGCTCTGGAAGATTGAGGAGGATCTGGTTAGATGGAGGACTCTGCCAATAACGTTGATGGGCAGACAACCGTGTCAGAATGAAGATGATGCCAAGGCTCCAAATTCCCCCCCCCCCCCCAATCATTACCCATTTCATTGCCTCAGAAGGTTCCTGTGGAATGGAAAAGTGGCTTTGATCTCCATGGAAATGTTGACATGGGATTACCACATGGGGGGGTTTAAAATTACCAGATTTCAAAAGGTATTACTGGTAGGCCAGGCAAGATTTGTTGCCTCGGTCTTTAAGGGAGTGCCCCCCCCCCCATGGGTGCAAATTAGACTACAATTGGTAGGCAAAGAGATAGCCAAAGAATTCATATAGAAGTGGGATACCAAATTACTCTCAAAGAAAACAGATAGCCCCATCCTAAAGCATGTACTCCAACATGAAAAGAACAAAATAATGCATTGGATGGAAGATGGTGATATCCTCCAAAATGCCCTCGACCCAGAATAATTTAACACCATTAACTCTGGTTAATAAAATCCTGGACACCTGGTGTTAGAAAGGGATCAGGTGTATCAAGGATTGTTGAGCAGTTGAGAAACAAATATGATATGTCCAACAGAACATTCTTCTGCTATCTACAAATAAGATTTTTCTTAAGGGAAAAATTGGGACCATCTATGACCCTACCTGGATGTAGTTACATGGAGATTCTAATTTGAAAGGGGAATGAGTGTAAATTTATTTCTAAGATGTATTACATATCCAAAGCTGGGCTTACACAGGTCAAGGGAGAGATAGGAGACGGACTTGGGCACAACAAGCAATGAAGAGTGGTGGCAAGACCTGTGTTTGGACAGTGTGACAGGCGTCATCAATGCCAGATACAGGTTGTCCCTGACACTACAGAAATTACACAAATTAAAGACTGAAATTTCAGAAATATGCTTTAGGTGTGGTGTTGTGGTTGGAACTTTTCTCCTCTCCAGGTGAGATCCTTTTGGGAAGACCTGCTGGACATTCTGAAAAAATTTACAAAAGTGGATTTTCCACAGGATCCGGAGTTGTATCTTCTGGGAAATATTGGGGATGTGAGTTTTAGATTGACCAAAGATAGCCAGGAAGTATATTGCAGTTCCGTGGAAGTCCGATTCCCAACTTAATACCAAATGATGGAATATGGAAATGCAGAGTTGCATTCCCCAGAGAAAATCATATACAATCTACGGAAGAAACATGACAAATTTGTTGGAGTGGCAACCTTACTTGAAATATATTGGATTGATTAGGCCCCCCCCCACTTCGAAATAGGGGTAGGATAGCAATCCATCCTAGCAGGAAATAAAAACGACCAAGTTGGACATGATGTGGGTGTTGTGCTTTTTTAGTTTAGTTTTAAGTTTTTTTCCTTTTAATTTTTTTTTTTAGCCTTTGTTATTTAGCCATCCTGGTTGTTTTTTCCCTAGGTTTCCCACCGGAATTTGTATCTATACAATTTAATTGACTGCTTTTTCAGTTGGGTAAAGGTTGGGTGGTTGGGGAGGAAGCAATCGGACTCTGTATCCTGTATAAATGTTGAAAGATTATATTGTTTGCTTGAATTTTGCGAGTCCATGAAGATCAAAGTAAAATATTAAAAAAGGGTCATCTGCAGCTACAATTTGTGAGGAGTTTGAAGAGATTTGGAATGTTGCCAAAGACTTGCAAATTTCTACCGCTGTACCGTGGAGAGCATTCTGACTGGTTACAACATTGTCTGCTATGGAGGGGCCAATGCACAGAACAAGAAGAGACTACACAAAGTTGTTAACACAGCCAGCGCCATCATGGGCATCAGTTTTCACTCAATTAATGGCATCTTCAAGAGGTAGTGTCTCAAGAAAGCAGCCTCTATCTTCAAGGACCCTCACCACTGAGGGCTTGCCCTCTTCTCACAGCTACCATCAAAAAGGAGGTACAGGAGACTGAAAACAAACACTCAATGGTACAAAAATGGCTTCTTCCCCTCTGCCATCAGATTTGTGAATGGACAATGAACCAGACATTGCCTCACTTCTCTTTCTTTGACACTAATTTATTTATTTAAAAAATGTAATTTAGAGCAATTTTGCACCTGTAATGCTGTCGCAAAGCAACAAATTTTGTGACACATTCACGACGATAAATTCTGATTCAGTGGAGAGGAAGGCTTACGAGTTCAGGGAGAAGAGCACAGCAGTCTTCTCTGCAAAGCAGCTCTGTTAGAAATAATATGACTCTTAGTACTGATATTCTCAGCCTTCTCAAAGAAAAGCATGCATCCTGAGAGCCAAGTATATGTGTTTTCTCATTTTGACTTCAGTGTGCAAGCATACAAACCATAGGTTCAAACTGAAACTAAAAAAGTATTTAATTGATTAAAGTAATTACACAATTCATCAGATCAAGTTCCTAAATAAACCTGGAACAAACATAGAACAAAGCACTGCACTGATTTAAATTCTTTAGTCAACTTGAAAACTGGATAATTTCACAACTTTCCATTCAACAAAATGATTTAAAAATTACACCAAAAATAGATATGAAGCAAGGTGGTGCATCTGTTCACACAATTGTTTTCAAAACAGAATTTATAAAAAGAATCCCTGTTAAATAATGAACGCAGCTGAAAGGAACACTTAAATCAAATTAAAATCTCTACCAAACATTTCAGGACATCAATTTCTTGATTACACACCTGATGCCTCCTATCATGAATGGGTACATCCAATGTAGAGTATTCTGCAAGCCCTATTTTGAAAACAAGATGGCACAAGTAAATTTTAAGCAACTGAAAATATGAAGTACGAATGAGGAACTTACGGAGCAGCTAACAAAAAAAATCTATAGATTGATAATGAAGCAGGACCTAAATAGTCTTACACTCATGAAAGAAAACTGTTCACAAAATGTCCAATCCATCTCTATTGTTCTAACAAGCTATTTTTAGCATATTCCCATCTTTAACAAATTATGTAAAATAATGGTGCCCAAGAACTGGTAGAATCTTAAGAATTAGAATGATTCAGTTTAGGTTCCCTCCTCTTAACCACCCCAACTTTTGGTTCCATTAACATTTCTTGGCAAGATACAGAATAGGTATAATATTCACAATTACTTATTCAATACAGCAGTGAGATTTTGGAGTTCCAAGTGCACCAATTTTTATATGAACTTTCATATACTGAAATAATGCTTACTGTAAAATTATCATTACAAACGTTAACTTGCACATAAAGGAGACATACTCGTATCATTGAAAGGTAATTTTTCCTGAATAATGTTTGTTGACTGTTCTAATCGCCTACTCAGGTCAGCATGGACATTCTTTAGCTGCTGTTGGCTGTATTTAAAAAGAAAGAAAATAATTCAGTAGATCTGCTATGTAAAAAATTTAAGCATTAACAAAATAACAAATTTAAATCATGGCTTTGTCCTACCATTCTTCTGCCCGGAGTCTACAATCTTTTGCTTCCCTCTCCAATGAGTGTGATTTCACCTGTGAATATATTCCATATTTTAAAAAAATATTTAGAACCCTTTGTAATACCAATAGATGTGTGTGTGTGTGTGTGTGTGTGTGTGTGTGTGCGCGCGCGTCCGCACAAATTCCACCCATGCATAATCATCCAAAAACTCGCTTCTAATCTTGGTCATATCGAGTAAATTACTATCTCATCTTTATCTTGGCTCTCGCCCCAAATCTTTGCAAGTATTCACATCAAATACATATCTTTCCTACTACTGCATTTTTAAAACTCTTAAATAATTTACAACCTTCATGGACTGGTGAAAGAGCAGGGAAGCTATGCATATCATTTTTTTATCATTATTCTCTTTCCTTCTTTAGAAATTTCCAGCCCAGACACACAACCTTTGCTTTGTTCTATTCTTGTATCTACAATCATAAAATAATTTCTCATGACTATTTCTCTTCTTTCTCTCAAACTGTTATTTCAAGCATCTTGAAAACCTAGTCCCAGCTAACTCCTTTTCATTTATATGCAGCTCATTGTGGAAAAAGGTCAGGTTTGACCCCAATAGCTTCAGGTTCTTCATCTGCAGCACATCTTCCAAGCTCTCTGCTGCCTCGTCCTGACTAATTGTTGGCAACAACTAGTCATGGATGATTTGCAATTTTCTTAATTTAGGAAAATGAAAGGCAAAAACCACTGTATTCATCTTCATTAAGGTCTCTGCATCCTTCACCAAAGATCTCAATCACTGTCTCCAATTTTTCACCTCTGCAACTCCAAGTTCAACATCCAACTTCAGTAAAAAAGACTCACTTTTATCTTCTGCTTCCACTACCATAGTTTTCTTAGTGGATAATAACCCTGACAAACTGAGTAATGACCTGGAGACGTTTAAATTGTACTGCAGCAACTGGGCAAATTAAACTCAATTAACAAAGTAAATCTGAAAAAAGTAAATAACACCAGTCATGGTCACCATAAAATAGTTGTATCAGAAACCCATTTGTTTCATTTTGGGGATGTCAGTCTCACTCTTAACCAATTTGGGAACATGGTGCTTCAGGTGCATGGTATATGGCTGATGCATAAATACGGAAATAGCAAAGATATTTAGGTAATTAATGGTAAGTATTAAACATTGGCCTTAACAGCAGTATACACATGCAAATAAATAAAGCTTCTCTAACATTATTGAAAGCTCCCTGCCTCGGAAATTCAGCTGTAATAGCTTTCATCCACCTCTTAGTCATCTTGAAAGCCAATATAATTTCACTTTCTATTCCCATACACTTCAGTCCAAATTCTCAGCTGTGATCTCTGTAAGCTCCAGGCCCGAAGTGATCTCACTCTCTTGTATCTACTTCTATTTCTTCCTACCCTTATTTATAAAATACAAGGTCATGCAAAACAGAAGTGGGGGGCAGGGGGAGCATTCAATTTATTATACCTGCTTCACCATTCATTAGCATCATGGATAATCTTTCATGCACTAATCTATTTCCTTCAGTTTCCTTTGTATCCAAATGACTATCAGTCAAGAACATACTCAGCAACTGAGCCTCCACTGCTAAGAACTTGAAAAATTCTCAATCTTCTTGTGAAGAAATGTCATCTTGAACTTTCAGAATTGCTGTCCTCTTTAGAGATTGAGACCCCTGGTTCCAGACACACTAGCCATAAGACATCAACTCCACATTAATCTGGTCAAGTCCAGTAAAAAAAAATTGTACATTTCAATGACATCAACCATTCCACTTAACTCAAGATTATATACCTGGTCTGCTTAATTTCTCCTCAGGTGGCATTGGCAATAAAAGAATCAATCTGGTGAACTTGTCCTTCGATCTTGTCTATAATATGCCAATCGCATTTCTGCAGGCTCCTTAGATCTAGCTTTCCATCTTCAGTATGCTTGTATTATATATATATATTTGCACTTGATATCCTTACCCAAATCTGATATGGTTTGTGCCCAAGCATGAATCCCCATTCTAGGCTTCTCAGCAGATCTGTGCCCTTTATAATATGACTTGTGAGCTCATGTCAGCTGTTTGCCATCTGAAATACAACTCTTATAATTGAAGCTGAAGTTTGGCTGGGAACAAAGTCAATTATTCAAATGTTGAGTGGCCAGAAATGGGGACAAGCATGCAATTAGAGAAAAGGAGAAGAGCCAGTATCAGTAGTTGAGAAGGGTGCGCCTGGGAATGGAGGTAGTGGCAAAAAAAAACACTAAAATGATTGCAAAAGTCTTTGTTTTAACTTTAAAACACATGTCTTCCTTGCAAACAATGTATGAATTCATTAAATTCACATAATTGCATGTAATTCATTAGCGGTTCCTTGCTTAGGTTATAACTTTTAATATAGCTTCTAAATCTACTAAACCCATCATGCACCAAAGGACTTTGTAGTTTTATTTATTCAGAGTTTGCACTCAAGATTCAGAATTACTTTTCAACATCACTATTAAATCCAATTGCATTATAATCACTGTCTCTGAAGATCCGTTAACCACCAGAACAATTAACTCTTTATGACACAATATTACATTTAAAACACATACTGATATAAAAGAAACATTTTTAATGAATTCCTGCCACATGTTGGACATTACTTTTTGAGTTACAACCATTCTTTTCTACTCTTTTTATTCTACACTTTAATATCAAGGCAATTCCACCTTTTCTATTTTGTCCATCTGATCTCGTATCCATGCATTTACTCCACTTTGTTCCATCCTTGGTGATCTGAGCTTCTGGATATCTTTGGATTTCTACCAATGATATCTACATTAGCTATTCTCATTCTTTTTTCAGCTACTGTCCCCCACAAACAGTCTACTCAGTTTATGGACCCATTTCCCTGTGAAGCAGTCGTTTTGGTTTCTTCCTACAAAAGAAAACTCCAAAAATGTTTATACTTCGTGCGGTGTCTGAGGAGATTCAGAATGTCATCGATGACTCTCATAAAATTCTACAAGTGTACCTTGGAGAGCATTCTGGCTGGTTGCATCACTGCCTGGTATGAAGGTGCCAACTCTTAGGGCAAGAATAAACTCCAGACGGTTAACTCGGCCTGCGACATCACAGAGGACATCTACATGAGGTGGTGTTTTAAAATGCAGTTTCTATCCTCAAAAACGCTCTTCACTCTACTACCATCAGGTAAAAGGTAAAGGAGCCTAAAGATGAGCTCTCAATAGCACAAGGACAACTTCTTACCTGCTGCCATCAGATTCCTGAATAATCAATGGACCAAAGACACTGCCTTACTTTTCCTGCACTATCATTTTTTTTTAATATATAGTAATGTTGTAAGATGGTTATAATATGAATCTTTGCTCTATGATGCAAAACACCTAATTTCATTACTTGTTCATGACGATAAATTCTGATTCTGAGGTGAGAAGAAAACAAGGCTTTTACTTTAATGTTCTGTGCCCACCACCACCAACCACCCCCCTCCCCCCAGGGCACCCATTGAGAATGGCTGTTCTATAAAATTCTCTTAATATTTCCTTTCAAGACAACTATTTGTCAGATTTTATTTCTGTGATTATTTTGGTGATATTTTAAAGATACCAAGTACAAGTTGCTGTGATTAAAAGTCAAATGTACAAATTCAGGATGAATAAACATCATCAAAACATTTGAAATTAAAGTTTTGGCCCACATTTCCACATTATTACATTCTTTCTTCTCCCCATCAGAACAAGATGTTGCTTTATTTTTCCAATTTTGTTTTTAAACCACAACAAAAAAGTTATCAAACATCTTTTTACTGCAGAAATAATTTAAGGCTACATATTTTAGAATGTTGATGATGGGAGATTTAGTGAAGAACGTGTCAATGAACATCAGGGATAAGAGGTTAAAGTTTCTCTTACTGGGATGATAATTGACACTTGTGATGCAAATCGAAACCTGAATGTCATGTATGCATGAATTGCTTCAGTTGCAAGTTGAACTCAAGTTTGTACAATTAGCATTAAAGAAAATTGATGAAGCATCTGAAGATTGATTACCCAAAGACACTGCCCAACATGACTCCTGCCGTGAGAATTCAATTGAAGTCTGTAATGAGGTTTGGAGTTAAACCAAGTTTCATTGATTATGTTACCAAGCAGATTACTGGCAAATTTGCTTGATAGCACAATTGATGACAGCTTTCTTCATCTTGCTGACAATTTGAGTGCAGATTGGATAGGTGACAATTAGCCATTTCGAATTCCCAGCACTGATAACTGCCCAAAAACAAATTGGTTCTTAAAAATATAATTATGTTTATAAAAAGGATAGGGTTGGAATGGGACTCAGGGGATTGGTTGTTGAAGGATAGGGATGGTAGGACTAGAAGGTTATTCTTACAAAATTAACAGATGAGGAGGCCAGGTGCCAATTCATAAGATTTTTTTTAATTTAGGTGATTTTGAATGAGTTGGAACCATTGATTCTTCACCCTTTCTTAAGCAAATGAGTTTAGAGTCTTGCAAATGTTTTATGGTGAGGATTCATCTACATTAATGATAAACTCTGCATCATTACAATTAGGAAAAATTTATATAACATTTCAAAAGTGTTTTTAAACAAACAAAAGCAAGCTGAATAAATTTTGTAAATGTCTTTAAAAGTGTTATACCCTGGAGTGATTCAAAGCTAATTTTAAACAGCATTTATCCAATCATTCACTTTTAAATCATATTTAAATCTTTTATTTTCATAATTACCAAACAATAAGCAAAACAAAAATCAAAATATTTGCCTCCTCTTGCATATAACAAAAATCTTATGAAAGCTCCTGGCTCACACCACCACAATATTTTACAAATTATCAGTGACTTTATTACTAATTTGCTGCAAAGTACTGCATTGCTGAGAACAGCTCACTAATACAGGGGCTACCATGATAGTAGGGTCTCAAGTTCCATCATTGTTACACCACAGGAGTTGTTCCATTTCTCTTTTGAGAAGAAAGATCCCTTGGGTTGCTGCCTTAGATTTCTGCACTAAATTTCTTTGCCATGTCAGCATGAGACAGAGTTCAAAAGCAAAAGAGAAAAGGCTAATTTAAGACAAAAATTCATGTGCAAAAAAAAAGGATGAAAGGTCGAACCTCTAAATTTGCTTTGTCATTTTGAAGTTTTTCTATGGTGTCCATGTATTTTTGTTTTAAGCCATCAACCACATCATGATGTTGCATGGCATCTCTCTCCAGCACCACTAATCGCTCCCTGAGCTCAGATTCAACTCGTTTATGTCTTTCTTGAGCTTCTTGAACCTGTATATTCAAGGAAATACAAAATTATGAATCACAACCAGTGAGATTGATGGATCAGTTTAATTTAGGTGCTCTAGTTTATTGATGTAATAAACAGAGTTCGGCTAAATAACTTCTCACTGCGAGGCTTGTAAATATTTCGAATGTTTGCCTTCTGTGTCGCATACAATGTTCCTCAAAAACTAGTCTTGCAAATAATTTTAAACTCATGGAGTTTAGGATTAGGCTCATTTTTACATTGATAGTAATCAATTTATACTTACAGAATCTACATGAATGTTACCATTGAACACCAAACCTCCAATCAGTAGCCCCTTTCACACTTGCATCTCATTAAATCAGCCGTTCAGTGTCCCAGGATAGGAATGCGGGTTTAGCTTTTCCAACTTGACCACTCCTAACTGGGACACTGAATGCTTTCACACTTGCAAGGAGTCATTCCCAGGGTTAGGACAAGTCTACCTTATACCAGTGTTGCTGTGATGCATCAAGCGATGGTGGACCTAACCTAAATCCTGATCAATGCATTGTGATCTTATATTTGAACAAAATTAATCATGCCTAATTATAACATAATTGAGCTTTATATACAGCACAGTATGAGCCCTTCAGCCCCTGTTGTTGTGCCAACCTATATAAACCTTTATAAGGAACTGTGCAAAAGTGCTAGCAATAAATAGCAATAGCTGACAATTTTTAAACAGCATTGGAAAGTTGGTAGTGCTATTGTGTACAATTTATAAATACTGTGGGAAAAAGTGATGGCAGACTGCCCTCCCTGAATTCCGTGCAGCAGAGAAAGGGCTGTGTGCACAGCTGCATGCTTGGAACACTCATGGAGGGATTTCTCTGCTGCACGGCATTCTGAGAAGTCAGGTCTGCCATCGCTTTTCCCCCACGGTCTTTATAAATTGTGCACGAAAGCACTACCAACTTTCCCATGTTGTTTAAAAATTGTCCAATATTCACATTTACTGCTATTTATTTCTTCTCTCTCTCACCCCGTAGCTACGTTACCACAACAAAATTTATTCCTTCAATTTAATCTTTTCTTCCTTCACATTCCTGCACTCATGCAAGAACTTGGGTCATTTCAATCCCACAATGCAATTGCCCATTCTACACATGCCTGATTGCATTGCCAACGTCTGGAATTGTACTAGGGGTCAAGGCTGTCAATCTCTGACATGAGATGATGTCATCTGACGCTGATGTTAAGACAATTTTCCTTCACACAAGACACTTTAAAGGCCGATTGGCTGTTAATTCCTGGGACCATTTGCAAGTGTGAAAGGAGCGATTGCTATTTTAAAACTTCGCAACTATTATCTTGCTCAGGTGATGCTCAGAACTGTATCGATTTAATTCCCAAAATGTCTTATTGTATTATCATCTTTCTCATCACTACATCACAAATTAAAATTAAGGCTTCAGGCTTCTGGAGTCAATTCAACAATGCATCAATGTGCACCTTCCTATAGAAATAGAAATCTTTTCACTCATTTCTTTTCCTCTACCAAAATGAGAGTTGCATTGGAACAGAATCTCATGGGCATGGGATCATACAAAATGGAAACAAACCACTCAGCCCACCTTTTCCATATTGACAAACAGACTACTTGCCAGGTGGAAAAAATGAGGCTTAAGAAAAGTACTGAAACTGAACAACTAAACTTGCATAAAAGCATACATTTGACGTTGAACAAAAATGGCAAACTTTAAAAAAAATTGACATTTAAATAGTGAATGAAAAATTACCACCAGGATATTTATCAAATTCTCCTACTCTACCCGGACTGTGGTAAACAGTCAAAACAAAACAGCAATCTAATCAACTCTCAAGAGAGAAAAATGTTTTGGGAAGAACATCCAGGAAAATCTAGCTAATGGATTGATATTACATACTACAAACCATATACTATATATTTAGGCTTACAAAGAAACTCTTTTTTTCACCCTCATTTTAAGATTTTATGGTACATCCGGCATACAAGTCGACTCCAATTTTCTGACTGCCTGAGGTGCCCAGTTGACTGGCATATAAGTTAATCCCCAAAGCTCGTGATGCCTGAGATAGCCCGTTGACTGGTGTATACCTCGCCCCCCATAGATCATGCAGATTGATTGGCTGGCTGTTGGCTGGAGGTGATTGCTATTCATGGAAGGTTCATTGACACAACGCAGCACGCAACAAAAATATGAAGCGAGCTTTAAGTTGAAAGTGATAGAAATGGCCAAGAAAACCAACATGTCCTGCTGCAAGAAAAATTGACATGCACAAGGAATGACTGGATAATTACATTGGAGGGGAGAGGATTGGAGGGGTATGGACCAGGTGCTGGTCAGTGGGACTAGGAGGGTGGGAATTTGTTCCGGCATGGACGAGTAGGGCCAAACTGGCCTGTTCTGTGCTATATATGGTTATATGGTTATGGTTATATGGTTAAGGTGTTGGTAAGAGATTGGAGGAAGAAAAAGACTTGAAGAAAAATATCAAAAAGGCAATGTTCTTTGAGAAAAGGAATCACTCGTTGGCCAGAGTTAGAAAATCACATTGCAGAATTGGTATGTGAACAGAGGCAAGATTGCTACATGGTCACCCGAAATAAAATAATAACATTTGCACTCCAGTGGGTCAAGTTTAGTGATGATTTTGAGGCAACAGTTGGCTGGTGCAATCATTTCATGAACAGGAAAAATTTGGTATTACGCCAAAAAACAAAAATTGCACAGAACTACCAAAAGATCTTGATCATAAAGTTGTAATTTTTCACCAGTTTATTATACGGAATCTGCAGAAACACCAGTTTGGATTGGCAAATATTGGAAACGTAGACGAAACCCCCATGAATTTCAACATGAAAGGCAATAGAACAGTGGAATACTAAGGTGTTAAAACTGTGCCAACCAGAAGTACAGGCCATGAAAGAACCAGGTTTACCTTGGTGTTATCGTGCATGTCCGACGAGATAAAGACCCATGGTAATCTTCAAACTCAAAATTAAACTGTAAATGGAATTTCCTGCAGGTATTTGTGTACCTTTTCATGAAAAGTGATGGATGGATTGTAGTGCGCGCTACCGTGAAGTGTGGAAAGATGCACACAAGGAGTTGAAGTTGAAGACTGACTTATTGCACTGGCAGCTCTGCTTACATTCTCTCCTCATTCCTGACATCGGGAGTGACATCACAGCAACGCTGATCTCCGAATAGGTGGTGTTCCCACCGTTGCTCGCTGTTCTCTGCCATGCAGGTGGTCACCTGGGGCGAAGTTCGTTGGCCCCTGTGGTCGCCTACCATTTTGCGTACCGGGTCGCATCCCGGTTAGCAGGGTGCAACAGGATAGACAATGCGTGGAACAGGCGGCCAGGCAGTTTACGCAAAGAACGAAGTTTGCTGGTCTGGGATAGGTACCCACTTAACTGAGAACACTAAAAGTAGATTAGCACTACGTAAGACTTACATGACGGTTATCCCAGGTGGCTTAATATATATATTGCAAGACATTCAAAGAAAATGTGTGCGAGGAATGGAATACACAGATGTCGTGTGCAGAAAAGTCATTTACAAAAGGCGGGCAATGCATGCTGCATCACTTGATATGCTGTGTAACTTCGTGTTCAAGGCATAGGACAAAGTTAGAGATAAAAATCATTTTAAAAGTGTGGTATTTCTTGTGCAATTGATAGCACAGAAGATGATTTAGTGCAGGACACTGACAACAAAGCCTCATCAGATACAAACTGGGACCCACATGATGACTGTTTAAACAGTGATAGTATGGATGTGCTTGCTGCCATCTTTACTTCAGACGTTGATAGTGAGAGTGATTTTGTAGGGTTCTAAATGTGTTGGCTCTTCGCTAGGATTCTCCTTAATAGACTAATACCTAGTGTCGCCGAAAATGTCCTCCCAGAATCACAGTGTGGCTTTCGCGCAAACAGAGGAACTACTGACATGGTCTTTGCCCTCAGACAGCTCCAAGAAAAGTGCAGAGAACAAAACAAAAGACTCTACATCACCTTTGTTGACCTCACCAAAGCCTTTGACACCGTGAGCAGGAAAGGGCTTTGGCAAATACTAGAGCGCCTCGGATGCCCCCCCCAAGTTCCTCAACATGGTTATCCAACTGCACGAAAACCAACAAGATCGGGTCAGATACAGCAATGAGCTCTCTGAACCCTTCTCCATTGACAACGGCGTGAAGCAAGGCTGTGTCCTCGCACCAACCCTCTTTACTATCTTCTTCAGCATGATGCTGAAACAAGCCATGAAAGACCTCAACAATGAAGATGGTGTTTATATCCGGTACCACACGGATGGCAGTCTCTTCAATCTGAGGCACCTGCAAGCTCACACCAAGACACAAGAGCAACTTGTCCATGAACTACTCTTTGCAGATGATGCCGCTTTAGTTGCCCATTCAGAGCCAGCTCTCCAGCGCATGATGTCCTGTTTTGCGGAAACTGCCAAAATGTTTGGCCTGGAAGTCAGCCTGAAGAAAACTGAGGTCCTCCATCAGCCAGCTCCCCACCATGACCACCAGCCCCCCCACATCTCCATCGGGCACACTGAACTCAAAACGGTCAACCAGTTTACCTACCTCGGCTGCACCATTTCATCTGATGCAAGAATCAACAAAGAGATAGACAACAGACTCGCCAAGGCAAATAGCGCCTTTGGAAGACAACACAAAAGAGTGTGGAAAAACAACCACCTGAAGAAACACACAAAGATCAGCGTGTAGAGAGCCGTTGTCATACCCACGCTCCTGTTCGGCTCCGAATCATGGGTCCACTACTGGCATCACCTACGGCTCCTAGAACGCTTCCATCAGCGCTGTCTCCGCTCCATCCTCAACATTCATTGGAATGACTTCATCACCAACATCGAAGTACTCGGGCTGGCAGAGTCCGCAAGCATCGAATCCATGCTACTGAAGACCCAACTGCGCTGGGTGGGTCACGGCTCCAGAATGGAGGACCATCGCCTTCCCAAGATCGTGTTCTATGATGAGCTCTCCACTGGCCACCGAGACAGAGGTGCACCAAAGAAGAGGTACAAGGACTGCCTAAAGAAATCTCTTGGTGCCTGCCACATTGACCACCGCCAGTGGGCTGATATTGCCTGCAACCGTGCATCTTGACGCCTCACAGTTCGGCGGGCAGCAACCTCCTTTGAAGAAGACCGCAGAGCCCACCTCACTGACAAAAGACAAAGGAAGAAAAACCCAACTCCCAACCCCAACCAACCAATTTTCCCTTGCAACCGTGCCTGCCTGTCCTGCATCGGACTTGTCAGTCACCAACGAGCCTGCAGCAGACTTGGACATACCCCTCCATAAATCTTCGTCCACGAAGCCAAGCCAAAGAGAAAAAAAAGAAAAAATGTGTTGTTATTTTCAGACAATGATCGCGATTTTGAAGGGTGCTAATTGTATTGCTGTTTTCAATAAAAATTTCAATGAAAATCTGTCAGTCAGGTTTTTTTGGGTTTCCAAGGGATGACTTAAACAGTGGATCAGCACGGATAGGATTTTGAGCTGAATTTAAGGTCTCAAAAGTATATCTGGCATATAAGTCGACCCCCATTTTTTTGCGAGTTTTTTTGGGTTTCATGACTTGACTTGTATGCTTGTCACACAACTAAAGTTCTTCACAACAGTAGGAAGGGGTCCTGTTTTACGTCCTCAGCATATACTGCATACAAAACTGCTATAACTAATGCATTATTTGTTATCTGAACAGACCATATTTTGTGGCAAAACAATGAAATTTCTACCAAAAAAAATTAAAAGCAGTTTTTGAAGTTGTTTGTGGAATACTGGCAAGTGTACAAAAACAGGATGCTTACAAGCACATGTGACCCAAAAGATGTGCATCAATTTTACTAATACATACAGGGTATTTATTTCATTTACAGAGTATAGAATAGAACTAGAGAAGTATCTAATCCAAAGACAAAAGTGTCACAAGAGTGAGAAAAACATACGCATAATGGTTGATAAAAAGCATTCAAAATAAATCTAAAATTAAATTAACATTGCATCTTGAGTGATCTCCACTTTGCCAAAGTCATCTTTATCATGGTAAAATGCTTACATGGCAAATGACTGGGTAATGTACATGGTCAGAGATCTAAGTGCCTGCAGACACAAGTCACAAAATTCCATTATACTGTGCTGCAAGCAGCGAGTGCGACAGATGATAGTAGCCTTTATTATGAAAGGAAGATTACTGGAGGAAAGATGGCTTACTGAAATTTATTATAAATACAGAACATTTCCACATATCCAAAAAGCTTGGAACTGGACTATTTTCAGTTACTGGATTTTTTTTTGGTTAATGGAACAAAACTAAAAAACAAAACAGCACAATAGCATCAGCTGCTGGGGATCCTGACAGCTTCCTACCACTGATCACCCCACTCCTGCCCAGGAGCCCACACTTTTTTTTGGAATATTTTATTTTTGTTATTTTTTTCATAAATATACATATCAACATTTTCCATTCTCAAACTCTCTCTCTTGTATATCCCACATCCATCTATCTATATATTGTAGCTGGGTCGCTACTGGACTGTAGCTCAAGACTTGCGGAAGAAAAAAGACAAGCACACTGGTAGAGTATATTCAACACCGAGTTTATTCGGGGTAGCTCTGCCTTTTATAGTGAGCTCAACTGTGTCGCCAACAGGTCGTGGCTTTAGCAGGCTGGCCACCAATTGGTTGGTTCCAGCATCCAGGCCCCGATTGGACTGCCTGGGATCTGCCAGCAGTGATTGGCCTGTTTCACCGTTCCACTGGCAGCCTATGGAAATGGGAGTCTCAACCCATGCAAGGTCTTTCCGGTCGCTACGTTCGATGGCCCTTTCCAGTGTTGGCCCGAGGCATAGACCCCAGGCTGCTACAATATCTATTTATCTCTCATATAAAAAATAAAACTTTTTCTTACAAAGCAAAATTAAACAAACACCCTTTCCCTCCTACCCACTTTACAGTACAAATCCATACACTATCAAGGCTTACAGTTGGGTTTAAAAAAGTCTTCATTGGGTGGTCACATTTTTATAATAGTAGCATCTTTTATAAAAATTATATTTGCGCCCTTATATAATCCAAATATGGTTGCCATATTTTTATAAATATGTCATATTTGTTCTTTAGATTGTATGCAACTTTTTCCATAGGTATGCAACTGTTCATCTGTCTTCCATCATGCTACATGGACAGGGGAGTCAGATTTCCAAGTAATTGCAATACATTTCTTAGCCACAGCTAAAGCTATTTTAACAAATGAAAAATGGAATTTAATTAGTTTACTTATTTCAATAAAGTTGTCCAAAAGATAAAGCTCTAGGTCATCCATGAAGGCCACCCGTTATCCTTGTTAATATTTCAGTAATATCCTGCCAGAAAGGTCTCACTTTCACATATGACCACGTAGCATGTACAAATGTTCCTATTTCTAGCCCACATCTAAAACAATATCCAATATTTCATATTTTAATTTATGTAATTTCTGTGATGTCAGATATAATTGGTGTAGAAAATTATATTGTACTAATCTGTATCTTGATTTATAATTGACATAATGCTGTCCAAACACCAATCAGACCAGCATCTTTCCATTATTGCAACTCCTAAATCTGATTTCCATTTCTCTTTCGATCTCTGTAAACCTGGTTTTGCGCTTACATTTTGGAGAGCAAAGTACATCTTACATATAAATTTAGGAGTGTTCCCAGCTGGATCGTTTGTTCCATCTCACTAATTTCAGGTGCGGTAAAGTTTGGACCTCAACTAGACGAGGAAAAACTCTTTGACCGTGTTGAGTAGATTTTTTTAATTTAAAGTATTAGAAAGATTTAAATTTGGGCCATTCTTTACTGGTTGGGTGAAGGCATTGTATATGAATCCAACTGCACAGGTGGTGACAAATGAACAGGTATCACCTTTATTTAATTTGTCTGGATCAATTAGGCAGGGTTGCCCATTATCACCAGCCTTATTTCCATTGGTTATTGAACCATTGGCACAAGCGATCAAACAGGAGGTTGATATTAAGGGAATTAAAGAAGGCGAGCAAGAATATAAAATTAATCTGTTTGCAAATAATGTGCTGATATATTTATCATACCCTAAGAATTCTTTAGGATCATTACAAAATTTGTTGAAGCAATATGGAGAATCTCTGGTTATAAAGTTAATTGAGATAAAAGTGAAATATTAGCAATATCAGATGAAGATTATTCAGATTGTAAACAACTTACAAAGTTTAGACGGTCTGATAAAATTAAATATTTAGGTGTAATAGTAGATAGAGAATATCAGAATTTGTATAGATTAAATTATGTACCATTATTAATAAGATTAAATTTGATTTGAATAGATGGAAGGATTTGCCTTTAACTCTGATTGGGAGAGTAAATTGTATTAAAATGAACATTTTTCTGCGTATTCAATATCTTTTTCAGTCTATTCCATGTTTTGTACCAAAAACATTTTTAAGGAATTAAATAGGATGGTTTGAATATTTTTATGGAAAAGTAAATTGTCAAGAGTTTCTCTGCAGAAGTTCATATGGAGATACTAGATACAATTACCAAATTTTCAGAATTATTAGAAAGCTGCACAATTAAAATTTATCAGTAGTGTGATGGAATATTTGGGAATGTTTTTGGGAGATAAATTGGTAAAATTAGAGTAGGTTACATACATACACTTTAAAACAGATCTTATTTGAAATACTGAAGATTTCATATTCAGTGACTTTACAGAAATGATGGAGAATGCTATGCACATTTCACAAGTAGGTGCTAATTGAAATGATGTCATGAAATAAATGGACTGGAGACAGGTCATCTGTGTTGGACATTTCTGACCTGTCTGCAAAGTGCTCACTCAAAGGTCAATGAGAGGTTCGTTTACCTAAAACAACAGATGGGAGCAGAAGACTGACTCCTATTGTTTGCTGGAGAAGGTGGGGGGGGGGGGGGCGGTTGCAAGTGAGAGAGAAGGACATGTGGCTGGCAGTTGGGATCTCAGATGGAGAGAGAGAGAGAGAGAGAGAGAGAGACACACACACATACACAGCTGAAACTGTGTCAGCCAGGAGAAGCTTGTTGGAACTGAAACAGAAGCTCCAGAGTGGCAGATGGCTGAAAGTGCTATCTGTCTGATGTTTCTCTTGGAATAAGTGAAACAGAAAGGAACTGTGATAGCCTGAAAGAAGGAGGTTATCATCTGGAGAACCCTGATGGAGTAAGTTTCATCAGCAAGACATTGAAGTGACTAATCGTGGTACCTCTGTTGTGGGAATCCTGGAACAACTCTCTCTGCAAACCTACAAGAACCTTCCTGAGCAATAACCATTTACCTTTCAAGCACCAAAGCCTGGTGAACTTTATACATGTTAAATTCTGTGCATAGTATAAGAATTGCCTCCAACCAGTGAACTTGGAAGAATGAGAAGTGAGATTGAATTGTGAACCAAACAACTTTTCTTCAATTTACACACACATTGCATACACGTGCGCTTAGAATTAGAAGGGGGTGAAGTTGATTAGTTAAGTTAATAGTGATAAGTTAAAGTTTGATTCGGTTTTCATTTTTAAAGGTAGTTAAAAACAACTTTTGTTTAAGCAACTACTTGTCGTGGTGAATATCTATTGCTGCTTGGTTTTGGGGTCCTTTGGGCTCGTAACAATAGGATGTTTGATATTGATCAATCCCCAATATGGGCCAAGGTGGAGTTGGATCAGATTTTGGAGAAAATACTGCATTTTATATATAAAATGGTGGAATCCTTTTCTTTTGCAAAAGTATAAATTGCCAGTTTTGAGACATCGAATTGATATTTGGTATAAAAGGGATCAAATCATAAGAACTAAAGGTAAAATTTAAGCTAAGACACCATTATATCTGAATAAAATAATTCCTTTTTCATTTAATAACCCCTATTTGAAAGATTGGGAACCAAAAAATATCAAGTTGGTGAAGGATTGTTTTGAAGCCAGTATGTTTCTTTCCTTTACTAGACTTATAGAAAAATTTGAGATATCACCAAGCTCTCTATTTCCTTATTATCAAGTTCGAGTTTTATTGTCAGAAACTTTTGCATGGGAATTTTACCTGGACAAACTAAATTTGAAATATTAATTGCTGATAAGGGGAAGAAAGGGTTCATTTCTGAAATGTATGCATTATTACAGGAAAAGATGGTTAAGGTTGATTTATATAAAATGAAGGATAAATGGGAGAAGGACTTATCTATTACACTCTCAGGAGGAATGTATGAATATGTGTGCAGATAGCGTTACGAAATTAATTAATGTGAGATATAGTCTAGTCAATTATAACTTTCTACATCAGTTGTATTTGACTCCCGAGAAGTTGAAAAAATATAGTTTTAGTTTTTTGGATTTGTGTTTTCGATGTGGAAAACAGACAGGTATTTTCTTGCATTCAGTATGGATATGTGAAAAAGTTAAACCTTTCTGGAAAAAAAATTAAAGTTTTTGGAAGATTTGTTCAAGATTGAATTGCAACTTGATCCATTATTGTGTTTATTGGGTTATACTAATACATTAAAAACAGGTTTGTGATTGGATAAATACCAAATAGCATTTATATGTCTGGGGTTAGTGGTGGTTAGGAAATGTATTGCTGTTACGTGGAAGAATGATGTCGAATTGAATATACAAATATGGCACAATGAACTAAAATAGTGTATTAATTTAGAGAGATTACTTATAATTTATGGAATAATTATTCTTTTTTAGTTAAGCTGTGGATGTTATATTGAAAACGTATGGGTTTGGATATAAGGTAAATGTTTTTCTCATGGTGTAAAGTTGGCACACCACCCATCAATCAATAATTACTCAAAATATGTATTTTGGGGGCTTCCACCAGCGTTGTCTCCGCTCCATCCTCAACATCCATTGGAGCGCTTTCATCCCTAACGTCGAAGTACTCGAGATGGCAGAGGTCGACAGCATAGAGTCCACGCTGCTGAAGGGGTCACGTCTCCAGAATAGAGGACCATCGCCTTCCCAAGATCGTGTTATATGGCGAGCTCTCCACTGGCCACCGTGACAGAGGTGCACCAAAGAAAAGGTACAAGGACTGCCTAAAGAAATCTCTTGGTGCCTGCCACATTGACCACCGCCAGTGGGCTGATAACGCCTCAAACCGTGCATCTTGGCGCCTCACAGTTTGGCGGGCAGCAACCTCCTTTGAAGAAGACCGCAGAGCCCACCTCACTGACAAAAGGCAAAGGAGGAAAAACCCAACACCCAACCCCAACCAACCAATTTTCCCCTGCAACCGTGTCTGCCTGTCCCGCATCGGACTTGTCAGCCACAAACGAGCCTGCAGCTGACGTGGACTTTTTACCCCCTCCATAAATCTTTGTCCGCGAAGCCAAGCCAAAGAAGAAGAAGAGGGGCATAGTGTGGTTTTTTTTTATTAAAGTATTTTGTTTGTAGGTATTTTACAAAATTTATAAATAAAAATTTAAAAAAGTTTGGACACCATCTTTCTCTTAAGAAAGCAAAAGAATGTCCCATGAGCTTCTCCATACTTATTTCTTAATTGTTCAAAAGACATGAGATCCTTCCATACAACAATCATCCACATATCTTAATCCTTTGTCATACCATTAATTCAATATTTCTTTACCCAGATTCATAGGCAGTAGTACATTTTTTACATAATCGTGTCCTCAGTGATATACCTGCATCCCCCTCCCCGATACATTCATTTATTTCTTGCCATATTCTGATCATGTATATTACTGTAGGATTATCCTTTTTTTGTTATTGACTTAACATTCCATTTATAAATAAAGTCCTCCATTGTCTACTCCTTTATTGAATTCAGCCCCATTCGAATCCACAAAGGGGGTGACTGTTTTCTTCAAAGAATGATTATAGAAATCTTGCCTGTGCCGATAAATAATATTTCTTAAAATGTGGAAGTCTAAACCTTCCTAATTTATAGTCCCATGTCAACTTTTCCAGTGCAATTCTTGGTACATTTGTTATTCCATAGGAATTCTCTTAAACAATTATGTAATAATTTAAATAAATTTTTAGTTAGTACAATAGGCAACGATTGAAAGATACTAGTTTAGACATTACAATCATTTTTATACAATTTACCCTTCCTATTAATGTAATCAGCAGATCTTTCCATTTCCGTAAATCCTTTTTCCATTATTTTTCTAATGCGGGTGTAAGTTTATAAATTCTGTAAACCATTATCTGTCATTATTCCCAAGTATTTATCTTCCATTTAAATCTACTACCATTTTGTTATCTTTTATAATCTAAGTTCTGCAATGGCATTACCTCATTTTTATCCATATTTATTTCATATCCTGATATTCATCCATATTTTTCGAATAATGTTTGTAATCTTATCAGTGATTCATCTGGGTCAGATGTATATAATAGCAGATCAGCAAATAAGCTAATTTTATGTTCTTCCTGTCCAACTTTGAAGCCTTTAATATCTGGATCTCTTATAATTTCCACCAGAGGTTCAATAGCTAGAATGAATAATGCTGGAGATGGGGGACACCCCAGTCTACTTGATCTACTTAAGGGAAAAATAGTTGATATTTGGTTATTAGTCATAATTTTAGTTTGTGGCTTATGATAAAATTTTTAATCCAATTTATATATTTTCTACCTACACCAGATTTTTCCAGCATTTTATATAAGACCATTCTAGTCAGTCAAATACCTTTTCTGTATCTAAAGAAATAGTTGTGTTTGGATTCAACATTGATGTTGCCATATGTATTATATTGAATAATCTACCCTGACCATTAGAAGAATGTCTTCCTTTCACAAATCCCATCTGATCTGGATGTACAGTCAGTTGGCTAGTGCCTTTGCTAGAATTTCATGGTCTGCATTCAGAAGTGATATTGGTCTGTATGATGAGGTTTTTAATGGGTCACTACCTTTCTTCAGAAACACTGTAATTAGAGAAGTTGAAAAAGTTTCCAGGAGGGTTTGGTCTCTATTGCCTCCAGACATCCATCAAAAGAGGCATCTAAAGAACACAGGGGGGAACCCATCTTTCCTCGGGACTTATTAATTTGTAGAGTACCCAGAAACTTCTCTATTTTTCCCCCTTGTAAAAGGTGCACCTAAATCATCTTTTTCTCTCTTCTTATTTAGTAAGTTCAACATTTAAAAATTCTTCCATCTCATTTTGATCTCCTACCAATTCTGATTTATATAGTTTCATATAGTATTGTTTAAATACATTATTTCTTTCTTTTTGATCGTATGTTTATCAGCCTGTTTATAATGCATTCATCATTCTAGAGGACTCCTCTGCTTTAACCTGCCAAGATAACACTGTGTGCCCGTTCTCCTAGCTCAAATTTTTGTTTTTAAATAATTTTTGTGTTCTATATGTTTGTAGTGCATTATATTTAAAATTTTGTTCTCTAATATTCTATATTTTTCTTGTGTTTCTAATATTCTTTTTTCTAATTTTGTTATATCATTCTCTGAACCTTCTAAATCTCTCGCATATTCTCTCAAGATTTTTAGGATAAGAAATAATTTGACCCCTCAAGTAAGCTTCAAGCATATCCCACATTAGAAAACTTGTCAGTGGAAGGAAGATGGTTTTCACAAAATATTTCTATCTGCCTCTTAATAAATTCACAAAAATCCTTCCTCTTTAATAATGTAGTATTAAGGCACCATCTGTACATACTTTCTTGCTTTTCCATTATTGAGATAGTTATGATTAATAGCGAGTGGTCTGAAAAGTCTTTCCAGATACTCAGTTTTTACCACTCTACTTTGCAGCTGGACAGACATTAAAAATAGGTCAATCTCTGCATGTGAACATTTACCCTTGAGTAAAAGACTTTTATGAAGGCTCCATATATCAATTAAAATTAAATCCTTCATAAATGATGCAATTTTTGCAGCTTTCATCCTGGATATTGTTCTTGATTTGTCCAATATTGGATCTAAACAATAATTGAAATAACTGAAGTCTTCCCCTGTGGTTTTTGAAAAGATATCCTTCATAAAGACTTCATCATATTTTAGGGCATAGATATTCATAAATGTCCAAGATTCTGCATAAATATTGCAGTGAGCCATTACAAATCTTCCAACTTGATCAGTTAATGTCTCTTCTCTCATTATTGGTATATTTTTATTAATTAAAATCACTAAACCTCTTGCTTTTGATCAAATGAAGATGATATTACTTCCCCCACCAATCCTCTTTTTAATTTTGCATGAGATTTATTTCTTGTAAAAAGACTATATCTGCCTTTAATTTTTTTTTTGGTATGCCAAGACCCGTTCTATCCATATTCTTTAAAAAAATTTTTTAAAGTAAATTCTCTGACTCTAAGTAAGAGTGATCCTTCCCCTTAAAGATAAAAAAACAATGTCCCTGCCCCGACGGTGACATATATGTAGAGCCACGAAAGCCCACGAAAAAAATCCCACGTAATCTCTCAAGGAAGAAGAGCCCCCCTCCCTTTAGCACCATCTTTTTTTTGCTACTCCTTTTCAGGGGCCATTACAAAGCCTTCACCCTGCTAGCATTTTTCCCAGATTTCTTTTCCTTTACTGAGTTCTCCCTGAGCATTTCTATATGCTTTACTTTTAAACAATAAATACAAGATGGTTTACAATAATTAAAAAACTTATAAGTTCCATTATAAATATTTTTACAATCTTCTCCCTCGGCAACCTTATTTTATTTTATTTTTTTACAAACTTCTCAGAAAGTCTTACACTTTGCTTTAGCTCTTGAAAAATCTTCCATTACACTGACCCTTAAAGTCGCAGGATATATCATTGAGTATTTCAAGTTTTTAAGCATGCAGTTGTCATTTCACATCTTCAAATTCTTTTCTTTGTTTAATCAAGGTCAGGCTAAAGTCTTAAAAAAAGAACTTTTCTTGATCAACCTTGGGCAGGCCATTATTCTGCTAAGAGTCATTCTATGTTGTTCCCAAATTATCTCCCATTTTCAGTATCTTAAAAGCCTCACCAGAACTGGTCTTGGTCTCTGATCACCGGCTCTTCTGGGTCTCTCGATATGCAGTTTTTCTCCAAATTGGTCTTCTCTCAACTTTTGTTGGATCCATTTTTGGAAAAAGTTCACTGGGTCCCTTCCCTCAATTCCTTCCTTTAGTCCAATAATTCAGACATTATTCCATAGACTAAAGTTCTCCATATGGTCAATTTTGTCAAGCAGTCCTTATTTATCAGACTCCCATTCTTTGACTTATTTCCCTCAAAGCCTTAAGTTTTCATGTGTTTTTGTCAGCTCGACCCATTTTCTCCATCAGGTCTTCAATAATCTCTTATTTCAGTCATTTTCTCCTTCATGTCTCTCATCACCATTTCAACATGTATGAATCGGTTATTCAAATTCTCCATTTCTTTCAGGATGATTCTTAATTCTTGACTTGACTTCCCTGTTTTTCCTGGTTCTGCCGGCTCTGTCGCCATTTTTACACCTCTCCCTTTTGGACTTTCATCGGATTTCCCAGTTGAATAGGAGCTTCTTCAATCTTTGTTTTCGACTACCTTGGCTTCTACATGCCAGTTTTATCCATTTTTGATGAAGAAAATCTTGATTTTCAAGATTTGACCATCTATTTAGTACTCTTCACAGTCGGCTCAACCAAAACATATTTGTCTAAGTCCTTCGCATGCTCACACCCCTGAACCCACTCTCCTTGAGCATGCCAGGACAGCAGAGAATCAAGTACAATGGAAGTTAAAGAAGAAATGGAAAGAGAGAGGTGAGAGAGTTACCTGAAATGAGAACGTGGTGTTCTAATTTCTCCTCAAGAGCTGCCTGACCTGCTGACATCCTCCAGTCCCTCACTGATGGCTCAATCCCAGCATGCTTATCTGAGCAGACATCTAGCCATTCAGCATCTATCTTCCCGGCTGGTTCTAAGCTTTGTTTTGTTTTAAACTTTATTTATTTGTTCAAAATACAGATAGTAAATAACATATACAACAATGAACCATAAACATCAACGTTATATTTTATATTTAAAAAAAGAATCCCCCCCACCCTTCAGCCAAATCTCCTAAGGAGAGCCATAAAGAAAGGAAAAAAAATTGAAGAAAATTTAAACATAAATATTGAGATCTAATCAACGTAAATCAAAATGTAAATATTCTGAATATAACAACAACTTACTAATAAAAAACTATAGTTATCACATGAAACATATGTAATTTTTTCCATTATTAAACAATATTTCATCTCATTATGCCATCTATTAATATCAATCATATTTGTATCTTTCCACATACTAGCAATACATTTTTTTGCTAAAGATAATGCTAAATATACAAAAGCAAGTTGAAATTTATCTAATCCAAAACCTTTCAGAGGTTGCAAACTGCCCAATAAAAATATAGTTGGATCTAAAGGTATTTTAATCTTATACAGGTATTCTAAAAACAATTGAATTTTCTTCCAAAAAGATTGTATATATATATATATATAATATGTGTGTGTGTGTGTGTGTGTGTGTGTGTGTGTGTGTATATATATATATGTGTGTGTATATATATATATATATATATTTATGTATATATATTTATATATATATATTTATGTATATATATTTATATATATATTTATATGTATATATATAACATAACAATTACAGCACGGAAACAGGCCATTAGGCCCTTCTAGTCCGCACCGAACCAAACACCCCTTTCTAATCCCACCTCCCTGCACAATGCCCATAACCCTCCATCTTCCTCTCATCCATATACCTGTCCAACCTTTTCTTAAATAATACAATTGACTCCGCCGCCACTATTTTTCCCGGAAGCTCATTCCACACGGCTACCACTCTCTGAGTAAAGAAGTTCCCCCTCATGTTACCTCTAAACCTCTGCCCCTTAATTCTTAACTCATGTCCTCTTGTTTTAAACTTTCCTCCTCTTAACGGAAATAGTCTATCCACATCCATTCTGTCTATCCCTTTCATAATCTTAAATACTTCTATCAAATCCCCTCTCAACCTTCTACGCTCCAAAGAATAAAGACCCAATCTGTCCAATCTCTCCCCATACTCCAGATGCTTAAACCCAGGCAACATTCTGGTAAACCTTCTCTGCACTCTCTCCACTCTGTTTATATCCTTCCTATAATTAGGCGACCAGAACTGCACACAGAACTCCAAATTAGGCCGCACCAACGTCTTATACAATCTCAACATCACCTCCCAACTCCTATATTCCATGCAATGATTGATAAAGGCCAGCATACTAAAAAGCCTTCTTCACCACCCTATTCACGTGAGTTTCTACCTTCAGGGAACGATGTACCGTCACTCCTAAATCTTTCTGCTCTTCTGTATTCATCAATGCTCTCCCATTTACCACATATGTCCTATTCTGATTCTTCTTACCAAAATGAAGCACCTCACACTTATCAGCATTAAATTCCATCTGCCATTTTTCAGCCCACTTTTCTAAGCAGCCCAAATCCCTCTGCAATCCTTGAAAACCTTCTTCATTATCCACTATTCCACCTATCTTAGTATCGTCTGCATATTTACTAATCCAATTCACCACCCCATCATCTAGATCATTAATGTATATAACGAACAACAATGGGCCCAATACAGATCCTTGAGGCACACCACTGGTCACCGGCCTCCAACCTGACAGACAATTATCCACTACCACTCTCTGGCCTCTCCCTTTCAGCCAACGTTCAATCCATTTGACTATCTCAAAATTTATACCTAAAGACTGCACCTTCCTAACTAACCTTCCATGTGGTACCTTATCGAAGGCCTTACTGAAGTCCATATAGACAACATCCACTGCGCTACCCTCATCCACATTCCTAGTCACCTCTTCAAAAAATTCAATCAGATTGGTCAAACATGACCTTCCTCCCACAAATCCATGTTGAGTGCTCCTGATCAGACCCTGTCTATCCAGATGTTTATAAGTACTATCTCTAAGAATTTTCTCCATTAATTTACCTACCACAGACGTCAAACTTACAGGCCGATAGTTGCCAGGCTTCCTCCTTGAACCCTTTTTAAATAACGGAACCACATGCGCAATGCGCCAATCCTCCGGCACTATCCCCATATCTAATGACATTTGAAAAATTACCGCCAGAGCCTCTGCTATTTCCTCCTTCACTTCTCTCAATGTCCTGGGGAAGATCCCGTCTGGTCCCGGAGACTTATCCACCTTTATATTCTTCAAAAGCCTTAAAACTACACCTTTTGTAATCTCTATATTCCCCATATTTACCCAATTTGCTTTTTTTATCTCACATCTCCCAATATCCTTCTCCTTAGTGAATACCGAAGAAAAGAAACTGTTCAATATCTCCCCCATTTCTCTAGGCTCCACACACAGTTTTCCACTCTGATTTTCTAAGGGACCAATTTTGTCTCTAGCTTTCCTCTTACCATTAACATATTTGTAGAACTCTTTTGGATTAGTTTTCACCCTGCTTGCCATAGTTTTCTCGTACCTTCTTTTAGCTTTCCTAATTCCTCTCTTAAGATTCCTCTTACATTCAATGTATCTTTCAAACATCTCCTTAACTCCATGCTTCTTATATCTAATGTACGCCTCCCTTTTTCTTCGAACCAAGTTTCCAATATTCCTTGAAAACCACGGCTCTCTCAAACCTTTTGCCCCTCCTTTTAACCTAACAGGAACATAAAGCTTTTGCACTCTCAAAATCTGATCTTTAAAAGACTTCCATCTCTCTACTACATCCTGCCCATAAAACAAATTGTCCCAATGCACACCCTGCAAGTCCTTTCGCATCTCCTCAAATCTAGCTTTTCCCCAATCAAAAACCTCAATCCTTGGCCCTGATTTCTCTCTTTCCATAATGACATTGAAGCTGATGGCATTATGATCACTGGACCCGAAGTGCTCGCCAACACTAACCTCCGTCACTTGACCCATCCCATTTGCCAACAGTAGATCTAACACTGCTCCTTCTCTGGTCGGCACCTCTACATATTGTTGTAAAAAACTATCTTGCACACATTTCACAAACTCTAACCCATCCATTCCTTTCACAGAATGTGTTTCCCAATCTATATGTGGAAAATTAAAATCTCCCATAATTACAACCCTGTGCTTATCACAAATATCTACTATCTCCCTACAGATTTGCTCCTCTAGGTCTCGGTCGCCTCCGGGTGGTCTATAATATACCCCTACAAGTGTAACCTCTCCTTTCCTACTCCTCAGTTCCACCCAAATAGCCTCCGTGGATGTGCCCTCTAATCTATCCTTCCTAGGCACCGCTGTAATATTTTCCCTGACAAGCAATGCAACCCCACCTCCTCTTGCCCCTCCGACTCTATCACACCTAAAACAACGAAACCCAGGGATATTCAGTTGCCAATCACATCCCTCCTGCAACCATGTCTCACTAATCGCTACCACATCATACTTCCAAGTATCAATCCACACCTTCAGCTCATCCACCTTTTTTACAATACTCCTGGCATTAAAATATATGAATTTCAGGGATTTCCCATTTTTTTAATCCCTGTTTTCCCTCATCTTTAAGAACAACATTATTTACTTTTCCTGACAATTGCCCTTCATCTTCTTCCAGAGCATTTCCCTTCTCTATCACCTGCCCATCCATATTCAAATACTTACTACAAACTTTCATTGTTTGCATTCTAACCTTCTCCTTACTGCTCTGTACTATTTTTTTCCCTCCCCCCAACCATTCTAGTTTAAAGGATCCTGAGTAGCCCTAGCAAATACCTCTGCAAGGATTCTGGCAGAGGTATTTATATTTATTTATATATTTATATTTATATATAAATATATAAATATATATATATATAAATATATATATATATATATATTTATATGTATGTTTGTATGTATGTATATATATATATATATATTTATAGATATAGATATATTTATATATATTTATATTTATATATTTTATGTATCGGGGAGGGGGATGCAATTTAAGAATGAATTGTAAGATTTTTAGTGAATTTTGGACTTAATATTTATGCCCCAAATGTAGATGATGAAATATTTATTTTCGATGCATTTTTATATCTGGGTCAGGCTAATGAAAATGTTTTAGTTGGTGGTGATTTTAATTGTATTTTGGAACCTTTATTAGATAAATCTCCGAAGAAAGTTAAGAAATCTAAAATGGCAGTTCAGGTTAAAGCGTTGATGAAAGATCTTAATTTAGTAGCCTTTTCCTCCATTGATTGTAATTCAAAAGATAAATTCTTAAGTATCAAAATTGCTACACCTTTAGCCCTGGAATTAAATGAAGAAGAATATACATGCCCAACCCAATCCCTTTTTAATTTCACGCATTCCTTCTCATTCAAATTTGTTTCTTGTAAAAAGGCAACATCAAATTTCATTTTCTTAATATACGCCAAAATTCGTTTACGCTTAATCGGACTGTTTAAACCTCGAGCATTAAAAGTAGCAAACCTCAATTTTGACATATCTACTAATATTACTAAAGACCAATAATTTTTTTTTTCTTTGGCTTGGCTTCGCGGACGAAGATTTATGGAGGGGGTAAAAAGTCCACGTCAGCTGCAGGCTCGTTTGTGGCTGACCAGTCCGATGCGGGACAGGCAGACACGATTGCAGCGGTTGCAAGGGAAAATTGGTTGGTTGGGGTTGGGTGTTGGGTTTTTCCTCCTTTGCCTTTTGTCAGTGAGGTGGGCTCTGCGGTCTTCTTCAAAGGAGGCTGCTGCCCGCCAAACTGTGAGGCGCCAAGATGCACGGTTTGAGGCGTTATCAGCCCACTGGCGGTGGTCAATGTGGCAGGCACCAAGAGATTTCTTTAGGCAGTCCTTGTACCTTTTCTTTGGTGCACCTCTGTCACGGTGGCCAGTGGAGAGCTCGCCATATAATACGATCTTGGGAAGGCGATGGTCCTCCATTCTGGAGACGTGACCCATCCAGCGCAGCTGGATCTTCAGCAGCGTGGACTCGATGCTGTCGACCTCTGCCATCTCGAGTACCTCGACGTTAGGGGTGTGAGCGCTCCAATGGATGTTGAGGATGGAGCGGAGACAACGCTGGTGGAAGCGTTCTAGGAGCCGTAGGTGGTGCCGGTAGAGGACCCATGATTCGGAGCCGAACAGGAGTGTGGGTATGACAACGGCTCTGTATACGCTTATCTTTGTGAGGTTTTTCAGTTGGTTGTTTTTCCAGACTCTTTTGTGTAGTCTTCCAAAGGCGCTATTTGCCTTGGCGAGTCTGTTGTCTATCTCATTGTCGATCCTTGCATCTGATGAAATGGTGCAGCCGAGATAGGTAAACTGGTTGACCGTTTTGAGTTTTGTGTGCCCGATGGAGATGTGGGGGGGCTGGTAGTCATGGTGGGGAGCTGGCTGATGGAGGACCTCAGTTTTCTTCAGGCTGACTTCCAGGCCAAACATTTTGGCAGTTTCCGCAAAGCAGGACGTCAAGCGCTGAAGAGCTGGCTCTGAATGGGCAACTAAAGCGGCATCGTCTGCAAAGAGTAGTTCACGGACAAGTTTCTCTTGTGTCTTGGTGTGAGCTTGCAGGCGCCTCAGATTGAAGAGACTGCCATCCGTGCGGTACCGGATGTAAACAGCGTCTTCATTGTTGAGGCAAACCTCAAAGCAAAGCTCGACGTTGCAACCCGCCTCACGGACCCGTCCCCTGAAACCCTCTGGGATCAGTTGAAGACTACCATACTGCAATCCACTGAAGAGGTACTGGGCTTCTCCTCCAGGAAAAACAAGGACTGGTTTGACGAAAACAGCCAGGAAATCCAGGAGCTGCTGGCAAAGAAGCGAGCTGCCCACCAGGCTCACCTTACAAAGCCGTCCTGTCCAGAGAAGAAACAAGCCTTCCGTCGCGCATGCAGCCATCTTCAGCGCAAACTCCGGGAGATCCAAAATGAGTGGTGGACTAGCCTCGCCAAACGAACACAGCTCAGCGCGGACATTGGCGACTTCAGGGGTTTCTACGAGGCTCTAAAGGCTGTGTACGGCCCCTCACCCCAAGTCCAAAGCCCGCTGCGCAGCTCAGACGGCAAAGTCCTCCTCAGCGACAAGATCTCCATCCTCAACCGATGGTCAGAACACTTCCAATCTCTTTTCAGTACCAACCGCTCAGTCCAAGATTCCGCCCTGCTCCAGCTCCCTCAACAGCCCCTAAGGCTAGAGCTGGATGAGGTTCCCACCCTGGATGAGACATATAAGGCAATCGAACAACTGAAAAGTGGCAAAGCAGCAGGTATGGATGGAATCCCCCCAGAAGTCTGGAAGGCTGGCGGCAAAACTCTGCATGCCAAACTGCATGAGTTTTTCAAGCTTTGTTGGGACCAAGGTAAACTGCCTCAGGATCTTCGTGATGCCACCATCATCACCCTGTACAAAAGCAAAGGCGAGAAATCAGACTGCTCAAACTACAGGGGAATCACGTTGCTCTCCATTGCAGGCAAAATCTTCGCTAGGATTCTACTAAATAGAATAATACCTAGTGTCGCTGAGAATATTCTCCCAGAATCACAGTGCGGCTTTCGCGCTAACAGAGGAACCACTGACATGGTCTTTGCCCTCAGACAGCTCCAAGAAAAGTGTAGAGAACAAAACAAAGGACTCTACATCACCTTTGTTGACCTCACCAAAGCCTTCGACACCGTGAGCAGGAAAGGGCTTTGGCAAATACTAGAGTGCATCGGATGTCCCCCAAAGTTCCTCAACATGATTATCCAACTGCACGAAAACCAACAAGGTCGGGTCAGATACAGCAATGAGCTCTCTGAACCCTTCTCCATTAACAATGGCGTGAAGCAAGGCTGTGTTCTCGCACCAACCCTCTTTTCAATCTTCTTCAGCATGATGCTGAACCAAGCCATGAAAGACCAATAATATCTTTATATGAAAACTCAAATCAATGTATATAGGCCCTCCAATAGGAGAAAAAAAAAATCACAAATTAAAAGCTAGATAAAATGAAAATTTAAAAAAAAACCCCAAAAAAACTACCAAAAGGTAGTAATCCCTAAACAAAATTTGGGTGTGGATCACCCACCAGTGGCTGATGACTAATAGAACTAAGAGCAAATCTCTCCATCCCCAGCTGAACAAAAAATCATCTCAAAATATCATAATAACAAAAAGTAAAATAAAAATAAGAAGATTCTTCTATTTATCCAAGATATTCCAAACTCGGAGATCCCATTTCAAAAGAAATTGGACTCTTTCCATTCCCGTTTTTCCCATTTCTGCCATTTCTTCCATTTCCAGAACAACCAGATTTTTATTTAGGTGACAATGGTGGACTGCGTCCTTGTCCTCTTATATCTGGCAATGAATCAGCAAAAATCATTGCTTCACGATCATTCTCAAAAAACCGACATTGATAGTCTCCATGAAACACCTTCAGCACTGCCAGATAGTGAAAAGTAGACTTATAACCTTTATGCCACAAAACTTCTTTAACTGGATTAAATCGACGTCAACGTTGAATGACCTCGACTCAAATCAGGATTTTTTAAAAAATCTGCTATTCTGAATCAATAATGGAGTTTGTCGTTGTCTCGCATTTTGCACTGCTAGTCGAAGTATTGCTTCTCTGTCCAAATAATTCAAACATCGAATTATTACAGGTCTCAGTGGCTGACCAGGTAAAGGTATTCTTCTTAAAGCTCTATGAGCTCTTTCCAGTACTAAACCTCCAGAAAAAAATTCTTGCCCTAGTACTTGTGGGATCCAGTCTTTAAAAAAACGAAGAGGACCTTGTCCTTCCATACCTTCTGGCAAACCAACAATTTTCACATTATTCCTTCTACTTTGATTCTCCAAGTAGTCTATTTTCCTCTCTAACTCCTTCTCATTTTCTCACAATTCTATAACGGATTTTTCAACCTTCAACACTTCTTCTGAATTAGAAGCCACTTCCTGTTTACATTCCAAAAAAGCAGACTGAAATTTTTAAAAATCTTCACAAGATGCTTCCACACGTGCTTTAACTACTGAATTCTGAACTTTTACTAACATTCATTTGAGCCAGCTCTTGCATTATAAGGTGAATGACAGCATTTAACTGCTTATATTGTAGCTCAGAAAAGCTCAGCCCTGCTTTCTCTGACGTAGTGGCAGAACCAGGTAACTGCAGCTCCTGCTGCAACTCAACAAAAGGCATTTTAATGGTTTTACTGTGGGTCTGGACTCCCAGCGACGGCACCCCAACTTCCTTAGGGGGTCGACGCTGGCCTCCCCCCGCAGCTCATTGTTTTTCCACAAAATCACAGAGGAGATCGATATCTTCAGGTTGGAGTGTTGCCTGAAGCATTTCAGACAATGGAGTCGTCTTCCTGCGTGCTCCCTCCGTTAAAATCGAAAGGCTGCCAGAATCGGGATCCACTTCTTGGGAATACGCACCTTCCTCCAGAGAACGGGTAATTCCAGCACTATCCTTCACTTGGTGAGTAGTAGACATTTTTTTTCAGCTCCCACAGGCAGTCTTTGTGGTTTAGGCACTAAGGAAGTTAAACCTGAAGTTGTTGCAAGTTGTTTAGGCCCCAAATCTTCAACACTTCGAAAATGTAACTTCTTCTGCACTTGAGGCTTAATCTTCTTACCATTAATGGCCATAACAGTTCCTTAATACTTGAAACTAAAATTTAAAAAGTTTAAACTTGAAAACAAAGGGTTAAAAACGGGTACTTAAAAGTCCGGCGGCCAGAGAGGACTCTATGCCATCTTGCCACACCCCCCTGGTTCTGAGCTTTGTTGTTACCACACTGATGTCAACAGAGCTCCAGAGCCCCACATGGGCAAGTCGGGTGATAATTTTTTTCCAATTTGTGATGTCAAGTCAGCGCCAAAGAAAGTTCGATTAATAGAACTTTTTAGCTAACAGAATTCCAGATATGAGCAAAACATACTGTATAGAGATTTAACATTACTGCACCTGGTGTATTGTGTTTAGTTTTGTCCTCTTACCCAAAATGGATATGGTTGCTACAGGAGAGCTGTGAAGATTTACCAGTCTGGTTCCCAGTTATGGCATATTGTTAGTACGAGAAGAAACTGGATATTAGCTCTATTTTCTCCACAAATCAGAAAATTGAGAAGCAATCTCACTGAAATTTACAGAATGTTTACAAGGCACCAAAGCATAGTTGTTCCTCGGAGTTGGAGAATCTAGCACCAGGTCGGAGTAGTTTTTATTTAAATAACATATTTGAACTTTGTTATACATGGAACATCAAATTGAATCCAACAGAATAGGTTCTGATGAGTCTACTATAACCAAGTTAAAAATATTTGTAGCAATAATGGAATGGTGATTGTATAGAAGCAAACAATGAGATTGATAGGCAACAGGAAAAAAGGAAACCTTAAGAATATATGGATTATAGGATTATCAGAAAAGAAGGACCAAGGATGAAATCAAGTAATAATGTGCATTGAAATTTGAGAGCAGTTATGCGATTAACTCAATCAAAACCAAAGTCCTATGATACTCAACACAAACCAAGCTTCAGCTTGACAAATACAAGATGAATTAAAAAGTGAGAAGGTCATTAAAGTCACTGAAAAAAAAACAATTATATAAAGTGTATTTCTGAAAAATTATATATCTGTAGTGGGCTGAGCGATGTGAGATAGTGTAGTTTCCTGGTTAACATCCCAGGGGACATTCATTTCAACCCTCCCCAGCCCACAACCCATATCTTAGTCGTCCTCCAGCGCTTGAGGGAACAGATGGGTAACCCAAAACCTCCGCCACCTTCTCGACATGGCTCTTCACCCTGCCTCATCACTGCGGATCAACAATCCACTGACTTTGTTTTCGTTCTCAGAGGACAGCAAGGAACATCCCTGCAATGCCCCTACGAAGGCCATTCAAGGTGTTACAGCTCGACGATATCATTTTCACCCTGGACATCGGCGGGCACAAGGACAGGTTTATCATTGACCGCCTCAAGGCAACACATTTGGACTCAGACCAGCCTGTCCCAGCTCCCCAGGTCTGCCTAAAGACAGTACTGTGACTTGCTCAAAGGGTGGCAGCAATTCTGGGTGGTGGGGGGGGGGGGTGTGGTGTAGCAGGCCAAGTGACTGTGCGATTAGACAGGCCAAATTGCTGTCCCAGTCAGTTGGTACAAGATGGCACGAGCCCCCATTCCCTTTTTAGGAGAAGCCAGCATTTGACGACACACGTTGCCTGGAAAATGTCGCCACTTTCTGGTTGAACATCACTGGGCAGGCAGAGACTCTGCAACACGCTGACATCACTCCCATAGACCAGCACACCCCAGACAGGAAGTGGGTCGTCCCCTTAAAGCAGGGCGAGAGATTCAAATAAAGTCAGTTACTGGTTCACCCTTGTTTTGTGTGAACGTACTTCATTTCAGTAGCGCTGCCATAAGCAGCCCCTACACTTCCACAATTCAAAAAAAATACAACAAATATCATTTTTTTGTCTGACTTAAGTGATCAATATGAAAATATCGAATATCAACTCACTGAGACTATTCACCATTAGAACAAATTTAAATTCCACTTCTGTCAGCTTTCAATCCAACTTAACTGGGTAGGAGGTCACTGACAAAGGCAATGATATTTCTTAACTTGGCATCAGAACAGATGAATAAACTAGGCATTGTGTACAGTCCATTAAAAAATGTAGATGCTGGAAATTTTTGCCAGAAACATGAACTCTACATCTCTTCCCACAAATGCTGTCTGACCTGCTGAGTGTTTCCAGTATTTTCTGTTTTGACCCAGGATCTATGTGGCCTTAGTCAAAGGATGAGACATAGACCAGATTAACTTTTGAATTGATTGACCTACTAGTAGCTACAAATAGCCTGAGGAACTCTGGGGTTTGTTGGGATTAAGGATAGATTCAATAACAAAACTTGTGCCCATCCAAACTCTTACTATTTTAAGATCAAGCCCATTTTTTTTTATATAGCTGATCCTAAAAAAAATTGTACATTGTGCAGGAGCTGTTTTGAGGAACAAGGAATTATTTAAATTTGCTGGAAAAACATCAGGTACAAGATCTGCCTTGATGAGAATTTCCAATCCCAATTTAATCTTTTCCTCCTACACTAATGCTGCATTTATTGCTCAGGACACAACAAAACTATAATCTGTAGCTATTGGTGGTGGGATCTCGTGCAAGCTCCACTTCTCCCCAGTGTTGCACCAGAAACCTCGAACTCTTGCAGCAATGAATCATCCCACATCTTTATATGGGGAGGCTGCTTCTGGGAGCTGCCAAGGGCAATTAGTGTGGCTGCTCATTACTAAGATGCAAGGTGCAGAGCTTATTCGTGGGTCCCATGGTGAATGTGGGCTTTACTGGGCCATGGCTGCTCCTACCCATGTCTATATCTCCTACAGTCTTTCTCTTTGTCTCCGTTGGTTGCAGTGAAAATTGCCATTTACTTTCTGTTTGGCTCCATAGATCTCCCAGGGATTTGCATACCGGACAACAGTCAAGCAAGGAGGGTTTGATCAGGTTCCCACCGCAGCCACATGCTGCCCAAGCTGACTCCTATTTTAAACTACATATCTATGGGTCTTTGAGTTGCAGATCCCAAGAAACAAATCAGCACGAAGCAGGATTCTATCATACTCCTATATGGGTCAACCAGGACAGAGAAATCAATACCAAACAAGACATACTGCTTTTGGGAGAGAAGCAAGGTGTAGAGCTATTCCTGGCCACCATGGCGAATGTGGGCAGAAATAGACCCAATTCGGTCTCTAAAATTTATTTCAAAACATACTACTCTTGCTATTCCCAATATACCAAGGTGAATTTACGCATTGTTTAAGTAATTTGACAAAGCAACAATCAATTATTAATTGTGCAGTCTGTGACAGAGAGAATTTAGGTGCCAATGTATACGAATTATACAGGAATTTACATGAAAGATATGAAAAAGACCGATAGCAAATTGGCCATTATCCTAGAAGTTTTGAAATTCAAAATTTCAGCTCGATAGAGCTTTGGCAGGATTAAATTGATTGTGCAACATTCAGTTTTGGAATCCGACGGCTTTGGATGGTACCAAATTATAAAGGATTTAATTTGGATACAAATTTGACTTTGGTTTTCTCTTTACAAACTGAACAGTGATCTAATAAATTTAAAATGACAACATTAAACTGGCTGGATACAGAGATCTGTTGCAATCGAGATTCCAGGATGGAAATTAACAGTATAGTACAAAGGGATATGATTTAGTGGCCATTATAGAAACATGGTGGCAGGGTGGAGATGACTGGAAACGAAATAGGCATGACGATATTGGAGCTGCGATAGCACTCTCAATGAAGAAACGGGATCAGGGTAATAGCGAGAGAGAAGATTCAAGAAGCAGAATATTGAATCCATCTGGAGATTAAAAATAGTAAAGGAGAACAAAAAAAAATCACTGTTGAGAGTTGTCTATAGGCCACCAAGTAATGTTACAATAGCAGACAAAAAAAAACAATAAATATTTGATGCGTGTAAGAATGAAGTTCAGCAAGAGTAATGGGAGATTGAAAGATTGGAGAAACCCAAAAAATAAATAAAGAGAACACAAATGTAATATAGCACAAAATATAAAAACTGATGGTAGATTTTTTAATAATTTATATAAAGGAGAAAAGGGCAGCTAAAATGAAAGCTGATCCCTTGGAAGATTAGAAAGGGAAATTAATATTTTCCAGTGTGAAAATGGTCACGGTGAAGGATCATAAAAAAATGTCAAAAAAAGTTAGAGGTGGAGGGAGACGAGGACCTTGATAAAATCATCATCACTGATGAGAAGATGAGCAAACAACTAGGTCTAAAGGTAGAGAAGTCCCCCTGGTCCTGATGGAATGCATTCCAGATGATTGAAAAATGAAGGTTATAGCAGAGGTATTTGTGATAATTCACCAAAATTCTCTGAATTCTGAGCAGATCCTAATGGATTGGAAGGCAGCAAATATCACACCACTGTTTAAAAAAGTATACTGTATCAGCAAAAGCAGGCATCTATAGGCCAGTTAGCTTTATATCTGTGGTCAGGAAAATGCTTGAAGTTATCATTAAGATATAGTGAGACATCTGAAACAGTTCCATCAGGCATTCGGGAAGTGAAGGTCACATTTGACAAATTTACTGGAGTTCATTGACAACATATTGAGTGCAATGAATAGAGGGCAACATTTGGACATTCTGTACTTAGATTTCTAGAAGGTGCTTGATAAGGTGCCACATGGAGAACACAGGATGCATGAAGTTGGGGTAAAGTACAGTACAACTCCGATTATCTGAAATCAGATAAATGAGGATATCCAAAACAAATCAGAAATCCTCATTTATCCAAAATCTCTTTGGAGCCAAACTGACCTCGCGGGTTGGAAAAAAATTTACTCAACATGAAATTAGAATGACGATTCTCCTCATTTCATTTAATTCCCTTTCCCCTCATTTTCTATTTTTTCTTTACCCCTCCCTTTCTGACTTTTCTCTCCAACTCTCCCTCTCAAATGGCGTGCCACTGTCTCCCAGCCGCAAGAGGTCGGAAGAATCCCTTGACCCAACATCATCAAGGAGAGCAGAACTTCGGGCTCAGTGGCACTCCCTCCCTTCCTATCCCTCTCTGGCTCCCAATGCTGACTCTGAACCCTCCCCTCGGCTTACTACCGCATACCATACATCCCAGTGTGCGGTAGGCCTGGGGAGGATTGGTGACCGGGGAGACAGGAGCCTGCCAACTCGCCAGTGAGTGTTTCACTGGCCTCGGAACCAGCAGCAGTGGTGGGCAGGTGTCAGGGATCGGCAGTAGCAGCTGGGAGGTCTTTATGACGGGCCAGCATTTTTTTCTTGAGAATTAAACATTTTAATGCCTAAAAAGCCTTCCCTTGTTGTTTGTTGTTGTTTAAACATTGATACGTGATTTGCTGTTGCTACTGGGCTGTTTTTTTTAATTACCAGTTTCTCTGATATCGGCACAGTTCCGACCATTGCTGATAATCAGAGGTGTACTGTATTAGCATGGTTAACCAATAGAAGCCAGCGTGTTGGGATAAATGTTCATTTCTCTGGTTGGCAATTACTGGTGAGGCTGCACCTATAGTACTGCTTTCAGTTCTGGTCTCTTTACTGAGAAAAGTTATATCGATTTCAGAAACATTGCAGTGGAGATTCCAGAGCTGAGGGCAATAGCCTATGTGGAGAGATTGAGTTGCCTTCGATTTTACTTGCTGGAAATCAGAAGAGTGAGATAATAGAACATAAAATTATGAAAAGGTATGGACAGGAAAGATGCGCAGTAGTAGAATTAAGGGTTGTGGGGTAAAGGCAGCCCACAGTCAGATCAGGCACAATCTTAATGAAAAGGCAGAGCAGGTTTGGCAGGTCAGATAGCTGACTCCTGCTCTTATTTCTTATGTTAAGAATGTATTGTAACCTTACAATTATTGAGATCAGGTAGAAAAAGAGTATTTTTCCAAACACAGGTTTGTAAAAATTTGAAGATACCCCACTAAAAAGCCTGACAATTTTGATACAATTCAAATCATCAAGATGGTTTGTTCAAACGAAGGCAGGCAACTGATGAAGTATAGATCAGCTAATGAGTGAATTAATCCTCAACAAATTCCATGCCAATTACTTGATTACCATGTTCCAACACTACTACATTTGCACGTTTTTTTCCCCCAAAACTTGCAAGCAGAAAAACCTACTCCGAGAAAACATCTGGTTTCCATTCCGGACATCTTGCCAAATGCAAACATCAGCAAAATACATACTGTTACAGCCAAACAATTTATGTAAGAGATGCACAAAGCACAGAATATTTATGGGCCTGGAGGGTAAAGGGCCTACCCACCTAAAGAAACTAATAAATGGGAGGAGGAATACTAAAACAAAGGCATCATTTGAGGTGAGGATTTCAGGATTTTGATGTTGAAGACAAGAAGTGAGAAGAGGCTGAGTAAAAATGTAGACATAAGTGGGGAAAGCATACTGAAATTTAAAACGAGGTACAGTAAAATCACTGTTATCCAGAATTCAAGCAAATGGCAACCTCAAGCAACCGGCAAAAATAAATCAAGAAAATAAATAAACAGATAAATACATAGCCAGCTAAATAAATAAATGGATAGATAAATAAATAGATAGATACATACATAAACAAATAAATAGATAAATGGAATTAAGATAAAATATAAAAGTTTAAGATTGTAAAAGTAGATGTTCTCTGAAGTAACACAAACCTTTGGGAAAGATGGGAGCAAATAGTCAGCCAGCAGAGTGCTTTGGTCACGTTTTTCTCATTGCAACTGTTTGAATCACATCGTGTTTCAATGAAATGGCATCAGACAGGATGAAGAGCTTTCGATACTGCTCACTATTGACTGCTTGCTTAGCAAGTCTTTATCTTTATTAGTAGAGTATTATGTACATCAGTAAGGCTTTTTCTGTGAACTTGAGAGAGGGGATATTAATTATCCATGTTATTTGTCTTTCAGGCAGCTCCGTGGAGAGGCAGTGACAATCAAATGTTTCAAAGAATGTGACTGAAGATAAAGTTAAATTCTTTAAGGTTTATATATTTATGCAAGTGAAGTTTGTTCAGTTCTGTCTTTTAAACTTTATTCTTAATGCACGTGTATGTTAGGCATTGTAAGAGTTAGCCTCAAGCGACTGTAAAATTCACGTATCCGGCATCTACCAATCCCAGTAGGTGCCAGATACCAGGGGTTTTTCTGTACTTCCTATAGAGTTTCTGTCATATGACAATTTGTAACACCAAAAACCACACCTATTAAATGGGTAATATTTTTTGCACTTTCTTTACTCACCTCCAAGTCTTCCTACATAGGTAGTGTCTCAAACTGTCTTTCATTTTATCTTTGCTCCTTGCCTTGAACCTCAGCCTGCTTCCTCTGTGCAACAAAGTTCAAATATCTTATTTTAAATCAATCCAATTAATGGATTAAAATCAAATTTATTATATTTCCATTCCTTTACTTTTAATTGCGTTTCTCACATTTTTAGAGCTTCTACAATTCAAATGATGCTTCCTATCACCATCTTTTATGAGGGAATGGATTCACTACCTTACTGACTAGGACAATGTACTGGTACACCAGAATTCATGTCAAATCACACAAATAATGAAAATGAAAGTTTTGAATCTAAACATCAGAAAAATCATCTGTTGTGCTCTCACGGTCCGATCTATCCTAATAGAGTTGGTTTAATTTTGTTCTCAATATAACCAGGGATAGCAACAAATCCATAATTGAAAAAAATACTCTGAGCAACACCAGAGAATATTTACTCATCTGTACACAATGGAAATGTAAAATAGATTCCCTCAACTCAAAACAGATTCTTTAATACAAAAATATTATGCACACTAAGTTAAATTTAATGAACCCAAAAACCATGAAAAACAAATTAGATTTTCCTACTTCTGTGCCAACATAATAAATTTTCACTTCTATCTCCAAGACTGAGAACAAAGAGAAGAAAGAACAAGAATGTTCATTTAGGTTTGGCTGAATTAACAACTATAATCAGACAAGTTCCAACTTCAATTTCTAAATGTTGCAAAATATTAGCCATTTCTGTTGCAAACTGGGGGAAAAAAAAGAGTATGGGCAAAACTGAAAATTCTAACATTTCTAACCAGATAAAACAAATTACTATACTTTTTAGACAAATATAATTCTTGCTTTCCATTGACACCACCTCAAAATCCTATGGCCCTCTCACAAGATAATAGTACATTTGCATTCCTTTTCCTGGGTGCACTATTTGCCAGCTTTGGTGGTCATGTTATTTGCATGCCTGTCACAAAGACTCTCACAATGGAGTCTTAGAACTCCTTAACAAAAAGACCCAAAAAAATTTGAGGATCTTCAAGGCCTTGTTGAAAAAAAATCTTATGATGCCACTCATGGGGAATCCATGACCCCTGACTTCTTAGAGAGCACAGAATCTAGCAAAACAGAGTGCACTGCACATTTCAAATTATCCATGCCTACCCCAACATGAACATCTTGTTCCATGTGTGGCTGAAACAGAAATACATAATGGTTTTTTTTTCCCCTCCAGTCTTTTTTTTCCCTGGAGTGAAATGTATTAATGACCAGTTCAGAAATGCTCAGGAGCAAATCACCTTGAACAAAAGGAGCTTTTCGTATCAGGGACACACATTATTCACCAATCTTTTCCTTAGCAATTCAGAGTAATCTGTGCCTTGTGCTGGGACACTCCCAAGGTAATATCTTCCAAGACAAGTATTAAAGAGATGCCCAAATATTCCTTTCTAAGCTTTTATGCTTCAAGAACCACCCCACCCAAAATAACATAAACCTTCTACTTGCACTTTCCATATCAACTTCTGATGACCAATCCAAACTATGTTCCCAAAGCCTAATCTCCAGCTCTGCAATATGACTAGGGTCTGATAGAGACCACATTCTCCTGTCCTATTTTGCTATATATTTTGTCAACGAGAGAATTCCAGTCTTATTCTTCTCACTGCTGACTTAAGGGGGCAAGTTTAATCTCTTCCCATTAATTCCTTACATCCAACATTACCTTGCAGGGCAACCCTATGTGCAATGACAACAAGACTCCAAAGTTTTTTTTTCTTCATCTCTGCACTTTTTCCATTGCAATTGAAACAGCACCTCCTGTGCCCCATTGTCCCACAGTGGCCCATCTTCACTACAATGACAAAATAGGCTCCATGACTTCAATTACAATGCACTGCCTGCCACCCCAAGCTCAGCACAAGCCCATAAGGGCAATCACAGCCCTCCAAATCATCACCAAGACCAACTTCACAGACAATGTTAATTCAGAAAACCTTCAATGGCTATTTGGTTGTACCCAAGGCCTCAGGCACTACTGACAGCCACAACAAATGGCAATGCACATTATTGATCCCATCTTTCAGCACTTGGCCTGTAGCTTTCAATGTTCTGGCAATTCAAGTGCTTGTCTTAGCACCACTTAAATGCTCCCAGTGACTGTTTCCACCACAGTATCCAGTATACTCCAGGTAGTCACCACTTTCTGGATGGGAAAAAAACAAAAGCCCCTCCCATATCCCCTCCAAATCTCTCTTACCCCTCACCCTAAATTAATGACCTCTAGTTTTATTCACCTCTGATATGGGAAAGATTCCTGTAATCCACCCTATCCATACCCTCATAAATTTATATATCTCAATTATGTCCTCTCTTTGACTCATCTTGAGAGAAAACAGCCTTTGTAGTCTCACCTCATAACCAAAATACTCCATCCCAGGGAAAATCCAGGTGAGTCTCCTCTGCACCCTCTCCATCACATTTTTTTCTAAAGATTTTATTTTTTTTATTTGCTTATTTAATGTAGATTTTTTTGGGGTGGAAATGTTTTCATTAATGTTTGGACGTTAAGCGCAGCTAACAGGTTTGACAACCAAATAAGCTGGTCGGTGTTGATCTCCAAATTTTTTTTCCTCCAAACAGAAAATCCACACAATGGCAGTAATGATTTGCTGTTGAAAATCCATGCACTCAAAAAGCAGATCCACACAGATGTAGGTAACATGCATCTGCCTAATAGAAGAATTAAAAAAAAGTTGTAATGTGCTGAACAGAATTTTATTCATGTGTTAGTTAGCTTGCTTTTGTATGAAGGGATGTGGGTGACAGTGCAGTGGCAAAGCTAGTTCCAGTGGCTTGGAGAACTCCTGAACTTCAGTGCTGCATCTGTAGAGATTGCATGTTCTTATGAGTGCTTCCTCCTGGTGCTCTGGAAGAAATTCACATGATTATCAACCCATCTTTACAATGTGGGGAGATTAATTGACTACTGCAATATTTCTTCAGCTACAGGCAACTGATAAGGTCTTTGAGTAGTATGAAAAGGAAATAAAGGAGATGGATGTCCTTGCAAATAGTGAGTGAAGTGCTACTTGCTGTGTAACTTTATTCTGATTTACAGAATGCTTTCAGTTTTTCATGCCTTTTATTCTTTTTTGAAAAGTGAAAAAAATTCAATTTCCAAAAACAATAAAATCACGCAGTACAGAAACAAGCTCTTCAGTTCATAGATGATCAACCACGCAATTACATTCATTTTGTTCTCCCCATATTACCAATTTTCCCCTGCAACCGCGTCTGCCTGTCCCGCGTCGGACTTGGCAGCCACAAACGAGCCTGCAGCTGACGTGGACTTTTACCCCCTCCATAAATCTTCGTCCGCGAAGCCAAGCCAAAGAAAGAAGAATTACCAACAATAATAGAGGCAATTTTCAGCAGCCAATCGACCACCAACCTGCAACTCTTTGTGATTTGAGAGGATATCAGAGCACCCAGAGGTAGCCTAGTTGTAATGCAAATATGCAGTTAGGATGGAACCCAGTCACAGGAGCTGCAAGACAATAGCTCGACCCCCTCAGTCACTGCCGCCTACAACTAGCATTTCCAAATCAAAAAGGTACAAATTTGAGTCAGTCATCGAAAATTCAGCACGACCACAAACCTTTCGGACTTTCAAGCCGGGGCCAACCATTAACCACCCTTTAACACCGATTCAACATTAATCAGATTTTTTTTTTTTAAATCCCATATTCTCATCAAGTCTTCTCCTATCTCAACACAAAATTTTACCAATCACCTACACATTAGGGACATTTACAGTAAGCCTACCAACCTCCTTGTCTTCATGATAAAAGAAATTACACACAGCCACAGGAACAACATGCAAATTTACATATATAACATCGGAGGTCAGGATTGAACCTAGGTCTCTGGCACCATAAGGCAGCCTCTCTATTAGCTGCTCATCTGTTCTGGTTGATTTCCATTTTTTGACAAGTGAACTTAAATGAGAGTTCTGGACCAAGAATGCATTTAAAAATGGGAATCTTGAAAATATTACTTACTATTACAGTCAATGGTTTGGATTTCTCACACATTTTTAATTACAGTGCGGGAGAAGCCAATTCCAGCTAAATAAACATATGCCGCCAAATTACACCCAAATTAACCTACAACCCTATACATTTTGATGGGTGAGAGGGAACCAAAGCACCAGGGGAAGCCTATGCAGACACAGGGAGAACATACAAACTCCTTACAGATAGAGTTGGATTCAAAACTAGGTTGCTGGTGCTATATTCTATATAGTATCGTGATAACTGCTATGCTATGTCGCCTGTTGCTACAACAACTATACTTGTAGTTACTGACAGAGGGCACCTAGACACCATGGAATTAACTCACTTCGTTGTGAAGACGTTCATTTTCTTCTATCTTGTTCTGCAGATCTTCATCAAAAACTCTTTGCCGTTGGTGGTTCAGTTGAGATGGAGAATCAGCACTCTTCTGCTATAAAAAAAATCCAGTTATGAATTATTATAGATACAAGGTGCTGAGTCATTTGTGTACATCACTAAAAAGAAAAATTAAAATAACCAGAAAATTCCAATTACAGGCTGTGCCCAGGTAACAAAAAGGGTTCCTTTTTGTTACAGAAATTCATAAATTGATTTTGTCCTTAAGGTAGAAAACAAAAATCACTCTATATTGTAATCTATAGAATTGTAGTGTATGGCATCAAAAGATAAGAAATGTTAAAAGTAGAGACAGAGATTTCTAGTAGTGGTGGAAGCAAAAACATTGGTACTATTTAAGAGGTTTCCAGATAGATCCATTAATGTGAAGGGGATGGAGGGATAGCTATAAAGTGCAAGCAGCAGAATTTTAGTTTGATTTGGTCATCTAGTGCTCTAATGTTCAATGCTTTAAATTTAATATTGTGGGAGTTCATTGGGACATACATCTTTAATATTATAAATGTTTATTTGTGTCCAGCATTCATAACCCAGCCTGCATCAGTGTATTTTAACTTATGGTGCAATTATCATCATTCACCACTGGGTGATGCTGCATGCATGCAATTGCTGAACAGAACATTTATAATCACCTTTAAGACACAAAAAATATCACAGGTAATTTCACAGGAGCATGAAAACCCTATGCACAAATAATTATTTGGGAAAAATGGCCAGAGGCTTGTTTGGGACCTAGATTTTAAGAGCATCTTAGAAAATTCATTTTGACTTAACTTCCTCCCAGCCATGCTGCTCATTTCTCCCATTAAAATAGTTTATCTACTCTGTTCATCTAATGCTCCTAATCTAGACAAATCGTGGTCATATAAAACACAAACATTGACTGTGCATCTTGATGCTACCAAAAATAAAACATTAACTGGCTAACTTTGCCCAATTGGCCTGTTCCAGATCTATCCCCATACTACTTACAAACTTATTTCTAGACCTCCAGTCAAAAATCAGTCTTCGATCATCATGAATCTAATGCACTCCTGTGGCAGGCAGTTCGCCCTTCACACATGGCCAAATCTCTGCTCACCAACTCCAGCAAACTTCTGCTGATATGGCAGACACATGTTGAAGTATATCATTTATATTAAATGGCCGAAGAGTGATACCACGACACGATGTCACTTCCAGAAGATGGCAAGTACATCACTAGAAGTGGACTGGCCACCATGAAGACGTGGCAAATTCAAACCAATAAAGTCATTCTTTGGTTCACCCTCATGCAGTGCAGGCATCTCTTTACTTGGTAGCGCTGCCATAGCAGTCGCTACAGTATAATAATGAATTTAAAACAATTCTTACAGGGCTTGTCAAGTAAATTAAGGGATGATTTTTTTTTCCTGGTCAGGGCATCTGGAAACAAGAATCACAATCTTAGATTAAGAATTATTATTCCTGATTGAGAAAAGACATTTCTCTCCAAAAGGGATGGTGTCATGGACACATCAATAGATTTTTTTGAATATGAAGGGGAAAAAAGGGATCAGAGATCAGTACAGAAAAGTGGCAATGAAGCTAAGTGTTAGACACATTTCTTAATGATTAAGAGGGTAGCACAAAGGCACTTTAAGATACATCTTGTATTTCAACTGGAATGAATGACAGCATTCTCAGAAGGCTATTAGTTCAAGTTGCATTCCACAACCTCAACACAAATTAAGATGATACTTGAGTACGGCAAGATAGCATACTTAATTGCAGGTGGCATTTAAAAATAATTTGATCATTGCTTAAGCCAATTTTCTCTGGTATTTAATTAATTTTAACATGGGTATAGAAAGTAACCTCAAAATTTCACAATGGAATTACAAAATTTGCATTTATAGAGCTCCTTTCACAACCCCAGAACCAAAACCACCCCCCCCCCACCCCGCACCCAAAGCACACTAATAGTTGCAATGTAGGTAATGTAGTAATTTTGCCAACAACAGGATTCCACACAGAGCAAACAATTACTTTGCTACAAGCAAAAGCAGCCAGTACAGGATAAACTTAACAGGTCAAAACAGACAGAGGGAGAAACAGATCAGGGTGATAATGTTGAATCAAAATGTTGATGACCAGAAACATTAATTGTTTCTCTCTCTACAGATAGAACTTAAATTGTTGAGATTTCCAGCATTTGCATCATTATCTTTTTGAATTTATTACAAATGCAGGTAGTAGTAGGACAAGACACAGTGCAGGACAAGGCAGAACCCACAAATCGTTTAAGGACAGGTAGGGTTTCACCATATTTCATCTAAAGGACTTGAAATAGTTTTGAAACTCCGTGCACTTGAAAAGACTAGACAAACTGCCCAAGCAAATGGATGGTTACATGCAATTCAAATGTGGACACAAGGCCATTTACGGAAAAAAAAAAGCACAATGGTCTGTATGACTAACAAAGTTTCTGCATTTATTCACCAAGTTGAATCTAGAATAGGGAAACTAAAGTAATGAGGCTATTATTTCCACAGAAGGACAAGCATGCCAAGATTTAATAAGATTGATTAATTATGAGTTCTGGAAATAAAAATAGACAAGATTGCAGGTGATGCAAAGAGACCAGAATGATTACATGAAGGAGAATTGTAAAATATTTAGCACAGGGAACAGATGAACGAATAAACAATTGCTTCTTTTAAGATTCAAAATAGTTATTAGCAAAGATACAATGCCTATGAATAGTACAGTATCATCATTTCATCAACGTCTCTTTTCCACAAAGTTTGTGGTTTCATTGTCTATCAAATAAAGTCAGCCTTGAGTTCAATGAAAAATAATAAATCACCAGAAGACTGATTTCCTGTGGAATTTTAAGAAATTTAAAGATCTTTCATTTATGGAGGTGTTAAATTATGCTATGAAGGATTTAATGGAAAATTATTACAATAATTCCAAAAAAAATAGAGATCCAATGAAACCAGCATCTTATAGACCAATTTAATTATTAAATGTTGATTATAAAATATTAGCAAATAAATTGGCAAAATATTTACTGAAATTAATACATATGGATCAAACTGGATTTGTTCAGGGATAGAAATCTGCAGATAATGTAGCAAGTCTTCTTAGTTTAATACATTTGATTTAAAAAAAAAAGGGAGACCTGAGTGTGGCAGTCACTTTGGATGCTGAAAAGGCATTTGACAGATTAGAATAGGATTTCATCTTTCAAGTTTTAGAGAAATGTAAATTAGGTTCAATGTGTATAGATTGGGTTAGAATTATCTATATAAAAAACTATTGAAAAGGTAGTGACAAATGGACAGATTTCAACGAGATTAAATAGACAAGGTTGCCCATTGTCACCAGCTTTATTTGTTTTAGCTGAATTAATAAGATGAGATACAAAGATTGTGGGTATTAAGGTGAAACAAGAAGAATATGAAATAAATTTATTTGCAAATGATGTTTCGATTTATTTAACAGATCCTTTAAATTGGTGGTTCTCATCCTTTTTCTTTCCACTCACATACCATTTAAGTATTCCCTATGCCATAAGGGATTACTTAACGTGGTATGTGAGTAGAGAGAAAAAGATTGAGACAACTGCTTTAAATTCTTTCCAACTTAAAATTAGAATAAAGAATATGGAGATATATTAGGATTACAAAATACATTGGTAGAAAAGTGAAATTATGTCTTTAGTTAATGGAGATCATCAGAAATGTAAGGAAGTAATTAAATCTAGAAGGACAGATCTTGGAATAAAATATTTAGGTATTCACGTGCAATCAGATTTGACAAAAAAATTTTAATTAAATTTTATTATTTTTATTAAAGAAAACTTGAAAAAATAGAGTATGTTACCTATAACTTTGATGGGTAGAATAAATGGTGTTAAAATAAATGGAATAAATATTATATTCGAGGAAAAATAATAGATTCCGATTTCAATTCCTCAAGTTTTTTTAAGGAATTAAATGTTTGTGTTAGTAAATTTTTATGGAAAGGAAAAATGGCTAGGGTTTCTTTGGAGAAATTGACTTGGAAATACGATTTTGGAGGTTTACAGCTCCCCAATTTTATGAATGATTATAAAGCCATCCAGTTGATATTTATTAATGTAATGAACGAGTTAAATAATGTTCCAGCATGGGTAAATATAGAACTTGATAAAATAGAAGAAACAGATCCACAACATTTTATTTATAAATGGAATGCAAGACTTTTAATAGCAAATAAAGAAACAACCATGCCAAAACATTTAATTGAAATCTGGAATAAAATTACTAAAGAGAATAAAATTGGAGGAAGAGGTTTAATGTCTGGAAGAACAGCTTTATTTCAAAATAGACATTCTATTTTCTATGGAAGATAAATTTCTAAAAATCTGGAAAATTATGGTATTAGGAAAGTTAAAGATGGTTTTGAAGCCATGAAAATCATTACTTTTAGTAAAATGAAGGAAAAAATTAAGATATTGGAAAATACAAAATTTTGTTATTATCAAATTAAGAGATTCCTTTGTGAAATTTTTGATCAAGATTTAGTATTACCAACAGAGACAGAAGTAGATTTATTATTAAGTAATAGGGATGTAAAGAAAGTTATATTCAAATTATTACAAAAGGCTCAAAAAGTTCATAAATCAAGACATAAATGGGAGGTATATTTAAATAATCAAAAGATGAATGTAAATGGATTCAGATATATAGAGAGAGTATGAAAAGTACAATATGTGAGATATCAGTTGAATACAATTTTATTCATCAGTTATATTTAACACCACAAAAGTTACATAATATGAATTATATTTATTCAGGTTTATGTTTTAGATGTGGGCAAGAAGTTGGTACTTTTTTTTGCATTCGACTTGGCAGTTTTCCACAATTAAACCTTTTTGGCTTGATTCGGGTAATTTATTAGAATGAATAACTGGAGAGTACTGCAGGATCCAATGCAATTTTTACTGGGAGATGTTAGAGGAATTAAACCTAAATTAAAATTGAATATGTATCAAGTAAAATTTGTTCAAATTGCTTTGGCAATAGCTAGAAAAAGTATTGCTATAACTTGGAAGTCAGATATTGTTTTGGGAATGGACAGATGGCATGTGGAAGTTCAAAGTTGTATTCCACTTGAAACAATTACTTAATTTAAGAGAAAAATATCATTTTTTGTGAAATATGGAGCCCATATTTACAAATTGTTGTTATTAAAATTAAAATGAATCTCAAACATTCCTTTTCTCTTATGGGTCTCTATACATAGTATTGGAAAGTGAGGTGCTCCTGTTGTGATTTTCTTGTCCCTTTTCTTTTTCTTTTTAGTAGGTTTGGGGGAGGGGGGAAATTTACATAAGGTTTTTCTTTCTTTTGTATTTTTAAACTTTTTTTAAATACCACATGTATTTGGATTAAATTTGAAATATTGTGATATATTTAAGTGATTTTATATTAAAATAAAAAAAATAAAGCTAGCCTCTGCAACAATAGATTAAGTCAACTTAATTAAAAAGACTAGTTTTCCCACAAAGCCTCACAACTGTAACTCAGTTTAACTGCTGTGATCTCAGGCTCTTGAAAAAAATTTCAAAAATATGCAGTGAGATTAAAAAAAATTCAGCTAATGCATGGAAGATAAGAATGGAAACAAAACACAGCAAATGCTTAGGCATTTATTATCTGGGTGCAAAGTCAATAGTCTTAGAAGACAGGAACTTTGGTTTATTTCATACTATTTACCCTGCTCTTCTTCACTTTGGCCTCAGTCGCCAATAATTCCTCTTGAAGCAGCTCAACACGCTTTGCTAGCTGTTGATTCCGGAATGTCAAGCTGTCCATTTCCTGCTGCAACTTCCTAACACTTTGATCCTTCATTTTCAGCTCTTCCTGTTGTAGGGAAAATCTGTTTTAGGTTAGTTTATACAAGACAAAAAACATAGGGAAGTACAGATTTGGAAAATAATTTTCAATTGTTCCCAACATCATTTGAACAGAATTAATAAATTAATGTTGTGTCAGGGCATTTTTACTTGAAGACTGAGGTGAAGATGACAATAACTTGCATTTATTTAAGCTTTACAATGGTTAAAAAAAAGCATCACCAAACACTTTGTAGGGCCATTACACAAAACTGAAGCACATGAGAAGTTAGGGTAACCAAAACTTTGCTGAAATAGGTGTTTTTGTTTAAAAAAAGATCTTGACGATGAACAAAAAGGTGGGACACTGTAAACTTTTTTTTTCCATCCTCAACCTTCAATCATGTATCAGTTTGCTAACCTGAGAACATTAAAGATTTTACAACCAAAAATGTTTTCACTGTTGTAATGCAAGAATTGTGTCCGCAATGAAGATTTTAAAATGTAGATAAGAAAATTGAGGAAATCCTCAATCCGCAGCATACAATCAACAGGCAAAAAGGACAAGGATGAAAAGGACTTGATATGATTAAGGTCTGCTTCAAGGTCATCCAACTAACTTAAGTTCATGGATGGTGAAACACAAGTGGACAGCCTGGTATCATCTTGGGACACATGGATATAGAAGAAACAAACACTTCATATTCTGCAAAAGGTAAGCATAAGCAAAAGTAGAGTGGTGTAATATAGTGCAAGTGGAAATAGTTGCCTCATAATTGTAGAGAGCCCACAGTACAAATTGCTTGGTTCAGTTTCCAAGTGGATAGGGAAAGTAATAGTGTTGGTAGCAGTGAAAAGTTTGCATTTTGGCAATGAAATCATTGTTTTTCACTAAAGTATAGTTGAAGGAAATTTCTGTTGGTGCAGTATTGTTTCAGGCAAGCAGGGTGACAATTCAGAGGGAGGATTAATAATGACATTAGTGTTCATGTGAACACTGACACTGTTCGTGTTTCTTATCTAGCTTGTGCTTGAAGTCAGGCAGAGGACTTTGGGACGGAGAAAATACAGGTATGAAAAAGTAACTGTTACAAATGATTCTGCAACCAAAACTGCAGAGATAAGAAAGAGACCATGCAAGTGAAGATAGCAGTAAAGATTCTCCACCATCCTTGCACTATCAGAATAGCAAGGAAGGGGCAGGGGTGGGGGAAAAGGTTTGTGATAGGAAGTTCTGAGGGAGTGATTGTTGGAGATTTGAATGAAACTGGAGAATTTTCTAAAGAAATTCAATATAACAATAATCATGTGTTGAATAAACAAAATAATCTTAAGGACAGAGTGAGCCTACAAGGGAAGAAGGAGTGATAGGAGGGAAACAAAAGATGACAAAAATGTTTTTAAAACATTTGGCCCACTGGGCTGGGAAAGAAAGAGAATGAAACCAGCTACCTCTTTAACTGATATGTTCAATCTCAGTGACTGTGTTCAGGAAGCAAAAATGCAGAAATGCTGGAGGAACTCAGCAGATCTTGTAGCATCCATAGATATACAACTGACATTTCAGGCCTGAGCCCTTCTTCAAGGTATGAGCAAAAATCAGGCAGACACCTGCATAAACAGACTACAGGAGAAGGGGGGGGGGTGGGAAGGGTATGGTCTCCCAGTGCCTGCATGGGTTTTCTCTGGTTTCCTCCCACTTTTCAAACATACCGTGGTGTAAATTGGGTGACATGGATTCATAGGGCCGAATTGGGCTGTTACAGGGCTGTATGTCTAAATTTAAAAATAAATTGAGACAGAGACTAACAGAAAGCAGAAAACTTCTTCATACCCTGGTTGAACAATCCATGCTTCAAGCTTACGCAGGCAAGCCTCAACTCTTCCCCCACTTTATTAACAACTACTTTTGTACGGCCTCATGCATCCATGATCAGCTTGTCAACTTTATCGCCAACTTCCACCCTAATCTCAAATTCACTTGGTCCATCTCTTGCAACACTCTCTCCTCTCTTGAACAGTCTCCATCCCAGGAGACAAACACTTGATAGACATTTTATATAAAATACACCAACTCCCAAATCGACCTCAACTACACATCTTCACACCGAGTCCCTTTAAGGATTCCATTCCTTTCTTACAATTCCTCACTATCCATCATGTTTGGTCCCAGGATAAGGACTTCCATGCAAGATCATTCAAGAGGACCCCCTTCTCCAAAGAAAAAAATGGACCTTCCCCTCAATGACCATCAACATATCCTGTTATCAGCACATCCTCCCTGATCCCCTTCACCCCATGCACAAAGACAAGATTGCTTTTGCCTTACCTACCACTTCACTAGTGATCTCATCAAACACATCATCCTTTGCCATTTCCACCACCTACTACGTGATCTCACCACCAGACCCTCTCCACCTTCCGCAGGGACTGCACCCTCTGTAACTCCCTCTTTCACTCCTCCCTTCATGGACTGATCCTGCTGTGATCTCCTCTACATCAGAGGCTCGACATAGATTGGGAGATTGCTTTGCTTAGCACCTTTGTTCTGTCCACTGCAATAGCGGGAATCATCCATTTCAATCTGTGCCTCATTCCCATGCTGACATATGTCTACGGTCTCTGCACCAGTCAACTGAGACCACCTGCAAACTGCAGGAACACCACCTCATTCCATCAGGGCATCGTTGAACTAGATGGCATTAATATTGACTTTGCCAGGGTTCCATTAACCCTGCCCCCAATCTCTTCCCTTCTCCTATCCGTGTTTCCTTTCCTCCAGCTCTGTCTCTCTCTCTCTCCCCCTGTTTCCTTTCTTCTAGCTCTGCATTCATGGAGCCAGCCCCTTTCCCAATCAACTCTCACCTTTCCTCTCCTATCCATGTCCCATTATCACCTTTTATCTGTTGGTTCCCTCAACCCCTGCCTTTACTTCCGCAGCCTTTTTTATTCTCATGAGCTTTATGCTCATACCTTGAAGTAGGGCCCTGGGCCAAAATATCAGTGTTATACCTTTACCTTCTATGAAGGCTGCAAGACCTGCTGAGTTTCCCTAGCATTTCTGTGTTTTTACTACAGTCACAGCATCTGCAGACTTTGCTGTTTCATTCCATGTTCAGGAAGTGAATCATGCACTCATGGTTGTGACAGAGTATATAAAGGTGTTTGGGAGATAAATTGGGAAAGGTTTGTTAGAGCAGGTCACACACAAACACATTAAAACACAGAATTTTTGCAGGAGTTTTTGCAAGAGTGCTCAGAGTCATGATGAACTGTCATTTGGAAAAGGCAACAAATGTAACAACAGGCAGTAGCAGCTTTGTCTGGAAAAAATAACTTACTGTCTGGAGGGTCATGTGATCTTTGCAGGCAGAGAGCAGAAAAAAAGCAGGTTTTGCTCTCAGAGAAGAGAGAGAGAGGGACAGATATCGGTTCCAGAGGGGCAAGCTTTGGAAGCCGGCCTGGTCAAAGGAGAGGACTGGCTGTCTGGTGTTTCCCTTGGAATAGGAGAAACAGAAAGGAACTCTGTGGTGATCTGAAACAAGAAAAACTCTCTCTGAAAACCAACAAGAACCCTTGCCATTTACATGTTAAGCACCAAAGCCTGCCTGCCCTACAGAGTCGCGACCCACCAGCCGGTGCACTACAAAAATGGCTCTCTGAGCCAAACTAAAGTGTGCAACTGCGCAGTGTGCAATCAAAGGAGAAAGAGGACAATGAAAGGAGGGGGGCTTAGAGGAATAGGCTGTCACAGACCGAGCAGCTGAGGGACGCACGACACCAGGGCTCTCAGCTGGAGGATAAGGAAGACAGCAGAAGAGGGTGCAATGAAACAGACATGGAAGACAGACGGAGGAGGGAAGATCGACAAGAAGACTAACTTCAGGAAGCACAACAGACGAACAACCCAGGAGGGAAGGAACAGCAACAAGAGGCCCGACAAAGAGATACAAGCAGCTCATCGGGAAAAACAGAAGATACACACAGATACAGACACAGAAGAAGCGGAAGAAGAAGACCAAGATCTTCAGAGAAATAGAAGGTAAAACTGATGGACAAAGAAATAAAAGGTAAAACTGATGAACAGAATATAAAGTGTTTTTTGAAGAACAAATGAGATCACTAAAAGAATGGTTGTCATTAGAGTTTAATGAAATTAAAAGGAAAATGAAAAGAACAGAAGATAAAATGCAAAGGTTAGAACTGGTAGTGACAGAAATAGGGAAACGGCTGTAGAAATGAAGGTGAATGACTTGAGAAAAATTGGAAGAAAGTGACAAAAAAATTTAAAGTGACATGAGAGTTTTTATCTCAGAAAATTGATATGTTGGGGGGTGTGGCAAGATGGCGTAGGGAACAGACGTGCCTTCCAGACCTCTCCTGACTCTGATTTATTGTTTCGTCTTTAAGTGCCCGTTAAAGTTCTTTTAAAAGTTTATAAATAATAAGAGGTGCTGGATCAGTGCGGTGGTTTATATGCAAAAAAAAAGGTAAAAGAAACCAACAGACTGTTAAAAAACTACATTTTCCGAAATTGTCTGGGTCTGCTTGTTTACAAGAAGTCAGGACTCAGCGTAGAATGGATCCAGAAGAAGACGTACAGAATTCGGCATTGAAACTCTGTTTTAAGCCGGTGAGGCTCTCTGAAGGTCGCATTCAGCAGCTTTCAGAACAAAGGGCTGGCCAGATGCCAGTATTTCACACAACGGCCACTGTGAGTGCTGTTACTGAGACTTTGACAGTTGAATCAGCTGGGGCGCCACCAGCTAGAGAGTTAAAGAGCTGTCATTCGACTGCTACAGAGGTGGCGCTGCAAAATGCATCTTCAATTACAACGGTTTTTCCAGACATCGATTCAGTGAAGATGATTAAAGAGATTTGGCTTAAAGATGATCCTGATCTTCAGTCTCCTGGCATTGCTGGGGGGACTTTGAGAGGGATTTTTATACGAAGTCAAACTGCTAGAAAAGATACTAAATTAAGGGAAGAGACAGAAGATCCCGTGGTCTCTAAGGAACAGCAAGACCCCATTATGCCTGAATCTACTTCTGTTGAAATGTTTATTAAGGATCTTGAAGATAAGATGTATTCTGCATTGAGTCACTTAGCTAATTTTGTGAACCCGTTTATTTCCAAGATTAATGCGATGGCGGAAGTCATTAATGGAGCTTTTAAGCTTGAAACCATTGAAAGATTTGAAATGTGTGATCAAGGTTTAGTCGATGTACGGGATCAACTGCAAGATGAAAATAGAATAATTGAAACATTGCAGATCCAAAATAAAAATTTAGCAAAAAATGTTGATTATTTGGAGAATCAATCTAGATGGAACAACGTGAAAATTGTTGGTTTGCCAGAAGGCATAGAAGGACCAGATCCAAGAAAATTTTTTTACTGAATGGATTCCACGAGTGTTAGGACAGGATAAATTCCCTGAAGGTTTAATACTGGAACGTGCTCATAGAGTTTTAAGAAGAAAATCTTTTTCAGGACAGAATCCAAGACCTATTCTGATCCGTTGTTTAACCTATTGTGATAGAGAGACAACTTTACGTACGGCTATTAGAAATGCCCAGCAAAATAGATCTCCTTTGATGGTTCAGAATAATCCTGTTTTCTTCTATCAAGATTTGAGTCAAGAAATTATGTTTCAACGACGCGAATTTAATTCTGTAAAAGAACGGTTGTGGAAAAAAAGACATAAGGCAACATTCAGGTATTCTGCGGTACTGAAGATTTTTTAGGATGGAAATCAGCCAAAGTTCTTTGACAATCCTAAAGAGGTTATGGACTTTGCTTAGTCTCTACCAATCATGCAGTTTCAGGAACGATGTAGTCCTTTAAGGTCTCCAAAGAGAGTAGAGATGTAAGGTGGGATCCAGATTTTTAAAAGAAATGGAAGCAATGGTGACCGAAGTGGTAACGTTGATTTATAAAAATAAATCTTTTATCTTTTTTTTGAGAAGAGTTTAAATAGTTTAAATAATGATGATAGTTTAATGAAATGGGAGTTGGGAGAGGGAACTGGGTGAGCACGAGTTTCCAGAAGTCATCAGCTACCTGTGAGTTATCTCACACCCAAAATATTGGGGGAGTTACCGCTTTGGGCGGTTTAAACAGGAGGAGGTAGTCGTGACCTCCGACCTGTTTTTTAAAATTTTTTGGGTTAAGAAGTGAAGATTTTTTTTTAATTATTTTTTTTAAATAAATAATTATTTTTTTTAAACTCTTTTTGTTTTCTGATTGTAATTGAGAGGGAATTAGGAGGTTCTTTTCTCTCCTTTTTTTTCTCTTTTTTTTGGGGTTTTTTTTTCTCTTTTTTTTCTCTTTTTTAAGAGGATGATGTCATAGAAGATAATAAGTCAAAAATTGAGGATGTTGAATTAGATGAAGAGGAAGATGAGGGGAAAGGTGATAAGAAGAAAAAGAAGAAAATCAAGTACAAATACATTGAGGGAGAAGAGTTTAATAAAATTAAGTTAATTTCGATAGAGAATTTTGAAGGTGATATAAATGAAGAATATGGGGAATTTTATAAGAGTTTGAACTTTTTTTTCTTTTTTTTATATAAGGGGAGGGGGAAGGGAATAAAAAGTTTAACTGATTGTTTTTCTAAGGGATGAATTATAAAGGAAACTTGGTATTAATGGAAATTCTGTATTTATGTATTATTAATTATGATTTTTTATATAACAGATATGTGGTTGATACATGATTTTAATATTTGAACTTAGTTTTAAAGTGGATTTCATTTGTTAAATACATGTATTATGTTTGATTTAAATATATGTTTAAGGGTATTATTTTAGTATTGATTTTTTTTGTTAGTAATTTTTTTTGTTGTTAAGTTTTATCTTTTTTTTTGTAAGTGGGGTTTTTTCTATTTTATTTACAACATTGTTAATTAATTCTTCACTCTATTTTGGGGGGAGGGTTGGACTAATTTTAAATTAGACGATTAATGTTGTGTTATAATTATTGAGGGGGTTAATTTGTGTAGTTTATGATGTAGTATTCTAATTTTTATTATCTTATTTTTTTATTATCTCTTTAAATGTAATTTTTATTTTATTCATGTCATAAAATTTTAAATAAAGTTTAAAAAAGAAAATTGATATGTTGGAAAATTATAGCAGGTGAAACAACATAAAAATAGTGGGCCTGAAGGAGGCACAGACATGAAGGAATTTATAAAAGGATGGATCCCAAAGGTCCTGGGAAAAACAGAAATGCAGGAAGAAATGGAAATAGAAAGGGCACAGAGCATTAGCTCCGAAACCACAGACATATCAAAAACCAAGATCCATCTTAGTAAAATTTTTGAGATACACAAGAGAAAATATACTGGAATGGGCAAGGAATAAAATTAAAGATAATAAACCATTGGAATACAAGGGTCAGAAAATATTTTTTTACCCAGACATAAGTTTTAAACTCTTAAAGAGGAGGAAGGAATTTAATACAGCAAAATCAACTTTATGGAAAAAAGGTTACAAATTCATGCTAAGACATCCAGCCGTGCTTAAAATATTTATACTCAGGGAGCAAAACAGACTGTTCTCGGATCCAGAGAAAGTGCAAGATTTCGCAGAACGTTTGCAGGACAGGAGATGAAGAGATGCATCAAGAATGAAGAACGGCGATAAAGTATATATAAAGACATAAAAACAATGTATATGTAAAGAACTAAAGAGGGAAAAGAGAAGGGAAGGAAGGGAGTAAGGGGGGGGGAAAAGAGAGAGCTTTGTTATATGTGTTTAAAAAAGTATTTTCTGGAGAGGGCTGGGTGGAGGGGGAATAACCGTCACTGCAAAATCAGTTGACGTTGCGAACAAGATCGCAATCCAAATGAAAAGGGGAGTTGTGGTTGCCCAGCAAGAGATATGGGGCAACTCAGAGAGGGGGGGGGGGGCAACTTTTGGGGTTAAGGTAATAGTGGATGTGGGAACTGCGGGGGTACTTTATGTCTTAAATGTGTTGTCGTACATTAAGTGTAATAAGAGAAAATAAGAGATGAAAATGGGGAAAAGGGGGATGGAGGTGGCGAAGTGGTGGAAAAGAGATGTATGCAAGATTTTAGATGGCCATATTGAACTATATGACTATAAATATTAATGGAATACATAACCAAATTAAAAGGAAGAGGCTACTAAATTTATTGAAGAAGGAAAAAATAGATATTGCATTTGTGCAGGAAACACATCTAACTGAAGCTGAACATAAACTAAAGAGAGACTGGGTAGGACACGTAATGGCAGCATCCTACAAATCAAAAGCTAGAAGTGTAGCCATACTAGTTAACAAAAATGTACCATTCAAAATAGAGGAGGAACTAATAGATTCGGCAGGGAGGTATGTAATGATAAAATGTCAGATATACTCAGAATTTTGGAATTTGCTCAATATATACACATCTAACGAGGAGGATCAAAAGTTTATGCATGTTTTTTTTGAAGATTGCAGACACACAAGGAAATATATTGATAGGAGGGGATTTTAACCTTAATTTGGACCCAATGTTAGATAAATGGACAAAAAACAAGTAAAAAGAATAAAGTAGCCAAATTTATGGTTAAATCAATGCAGGAAATGAAACTTATGGATACATGAAGGAGGCAACAGCCAAGAAAGAAGGAATTTTCATATTATTCGAGTAGGCACAAAACTTACTCAAGGATTGATATGTTTTTATTATCAGCCCATATGCAAGGTTGAGTTAGGAAAACTGATTATAAAGCGAGACTACCATCAGATCATTAACCCCTATTATAAGCAATACAACTGGAAGACATCTCACAAAGAACATATAGATGGAGGTTAAACTCCATGCTACTTAAACGGCAGGAATTTAGGGAGTTTATTGAACGCCAAATTAAAACATATTTTGAAATAAACACAGGATCAGTGAAAGACAAATTTATATTATGGGATGCAATGAAAGCCTTCATTAGAGGGCAGATAATAAGTTATGTGACTAAGATGAAAGAGGATTACAATTGGGAAATAGAGCAGTTGGAAAGGGAGATAGTAAGTACAGAAAAGGAATTAGTAAAATTAACGAAAAGGAGAGAATTGGTGGACAAAAAAATTAAATACGAAACATTACAAACATACAAGGTGGAGAAGAATATAATGAAAACAAAGCAAAAGTATTAAGAACTGGGAGAAAAAACATAAAACATAAAATATTAGCCTGGCAACTTAAAACAGAACAAGCTAAAAGAACGATATTGGTATCAAGGAAAAAGGACAAACAAATTACATATAATCCAACAGAGATTGATGAAAATTTTAAGGAATTTTATGAACAATTGTATCAAACTGAGAACAAGGGGAAAGATGATAAAACAGAGCAATTTTTAGCTAAAATGGAACTGCCGAAATTGCAAAAAGAGGAACAAAACAAACTAATAAAACCATTTGAAATAGAGGAAATACGGAATATATTAAAAAAGCTGCCGAACAAAAAAAAACGCCTAGAGAGGACAGACTCCCAATAGAATTCTATAAAACATTTAAAGAGTTATTAATACCTCCTCTCCTGGAATTAATGAACCAGATAGAAGAAACACAAAACTTGCCAGATTCATTAACACAAGCATCATATAGACCAATATCTCTACTTAACTCTGACTATAAGATAATAGCGAAATTATCAGCAAACAGATTGGCCGATTGTGTACCAAAAATAGTAAAACTAGATTTATTAAGAAAAGACGAACAGCGGACAACATCTACAAACTTATTAATCTAATCCACGCAGTTCAAGGAAATAAGAAACCAACAGTGGCTGTTGCTCTGGATGCAGAAATGGTTATAAATCTTTTGATTATCATTGTGTCTGTAATCACATATTCAAAGCTGCTTCCTTCAGGTAATCTCAAGCTGATTCCCAATTTATCCTTTAAATAAGCTTTCAATTGATGATATGCAAAGATTGTACCATGAGTTATTCCATATTTGTACTTCAACTGTTCAAATGTTAATAAATTATTCCCCAAAAAAACAGTTCTCTATTCTTTTGATTCTTTTTCTCTCCCATTCTCTAAAGCACACATGTCAAATTTGGCCCGCAAGATCATATCAAATATGTATTAGAGCTGCCCCGCTGGCCACCGCACCAGTATAGCGCATGCACAGCTAATACTACAAATCCAAGAATGCTTTGCAAATGTGTTGGCGCCGGCCCGTCAGCCCGCTAATTGCCCCCACCTCCTCTGTTTACTTTCATTAGCACCTGCAACCTGTCGCCCAACTCACATGTAATAAACCCCTTACAAAAAATGGCCAAACGAAAGACAGAAAACAGGACCTTTCAAGACAGGTGGGAGGCAAACTCTGACCCCAGAGTTTGATGAACTTGCATCTAAGAAGAGATGCCAAGTATCTGCTTTATACCCAGGTGCATCAGAGTAAATCACAGTGTAGCAAGCTAAGCTTGGATTAATATTTTCTTTGGTTCACTTTGGATTGTTCATAGTTGAAAGATTGGATTTTCATTGAAGCAAGTTGTTTTTTTTTTTACTTGTTGGCTTGTGAAAAAAAATACATTTAAAAGGAGCTTAAAGGCTATAGAGAAATATTATTGAATATTTTATTTCTCATTTGTTAATGCTTCTTCTGGAAAGAGTTTAACCAAAACTATTATTAAACATTTATTTTAATAAGAAAAAGTTTAACATTACATGTTGAAAGAAGAGAAAACATGCAGATGTGGTTGAAAATTTTCAATAAATATTTAGTTTGGCCCACGACTTAGTCCAAGTTTTTAAATTTTGTCCCTCTGTGAATTTGAGTTTGACACCCCTGCTCTAAAGGAAAGGTTGTCTATTGTAAAAGGGATTAGCGGATTTTGCGTCAGTAGTAATTTTGGTATTTGGTCATTATACAGAAAAAATGCACAAGTTAAATCAAAGTAACTGAAATGGGAGATTTTCCTTCCTCATTGCCTACTAATCTGCATCCCTAAATCCTTCACCAAAATCAGGGAGGTTTCAACTAATTGCCAGATCTAACATGTTAAAGAATTTAAAAGACAATCTCCCAGGATTGAAAGCAGGAGTGTTTGGTGGGGGGGGGGGGGGGGAAAGGAAGAAAGGAAAAATATATTAAAAACTGCCACCAGGTCAAAGACAAATACCTGGCAGCCCATTTGTGGAACTTCCATTGAAAAGCCAAAATCCAGACATTCAATAGGGAACCTCAGCATTTTGCAGCCCGATCCAGCCCACTCTATTTGCATCACTCACATGCAAACTTTAACTGTACCTTTAAAGATGCTCCATGACCTTGTTCATCCACAACAGCTTTCTTTAAAACTTGGTTTTGAGCTCGAAGCTGAAACATTTCCAACAGTAAAACACTTGCAATTATCAGCAAAGATGACAATAATTATTAAAAAGCTATGAATTTAAAATAAACCAAAGTGTGATGGAAACACGCCACAGGAAAATTCAAAAGCAGCAAGGCAATGTTGCATTCTAACTTAGTTCAAAAAGAAAATATATAATTAATGTTTGAATATCACAGTTTACATGTGCATGACTCTTTTAATTTTTAAAAAAATGTTGCAAGATGGTTATAACATGAATGTTTACACTATGATGCTGCGATAAAATACCAAATTTCAAGACAATAAATTCTGACTGCGCATGGATACTAACAAGTGAATCTCTGGTGATAAACATTCTAACAAACAACAATCAAAATATTAATCATAATTTCTGTACTTCATTACAAACGTTGATGATTGCAAACGTTGTTTCTCTCCAAGGATACCAAATGTCTCGATGAATTCTTGTTTTTATTTCAGATTTAAAGATTCCACAATATTTTTATTTTATTGTTCTTTCTATCTCATAGGTATTGTTATTTTCTACAATACATTCAAGTTTTCAACTTGTTGATAGGAACTGCTTGAAGCTGTCTGAAGATGAGCATTAAGACAGGCATAAATTACACAGCAAAGAACACACCCTCAGCCCAACTAGTCTGCTGACTAAGTTAGCATGGTGGGCTAGCTAATTCCTTTTGCCTGAAATTGGTTCACCTCCTTCTAAGCCCTTCCTATCCATAAATCTGTCCAAATGCCTTATAGTTTCCTCCAGCAGCACATTCCAAATACCATTTAAAAATAGTCTCTCCTCAGGTCCTTCCCAAATAATTCCCTTTTACCATAAGCCTGTGCTCTCTAATTCTGGAATCATCTTCCCTTGGGGGGAGGGGGTGGAAACCATGAGAATTCACTTTATCCGTGTTTCTGTGATTTTGTTCTGATTTAGGGATTAAAGACCTAATCTAACCCTCAACTCAATCCCTCCAGTTCTGGCAACATCCTGGTGACCTACTCCATGCCCTGTCTTTCTATTGCAGAGGTACCAGAACTGTGTATAATAATGCAAGTATGGTCTCACCAAAGCCTTATACAGTTGAAGGAGATCAGAACTTTTGTACCCTCCCAATGAAGGCCAGCATGTCCAAAGCCTTCTTCATCACCTTATTACCTTGCCACTTTCAAGGAACTATGCACTATCCCTAGGTCTCCATGTTCTACAATGTTCCCCAGAGCTCTGCCATATACTGTGCAATTCCGGTCCTGATTAACAAATTTTATTAGTTATTAATGATTAGTATGGTTAAAAAGTAGTGGACCTAGTAACAAACCCTGCAGCATATCACTAGAAACACCCTTTCCCAATGACCCTCCGCCCCCCTCCACCACATTAGTTTTGAATAAATATTCTCCTCCGCTTCTCCCCGCCTTTAAAAGGCAGAAAATAGTATTTAACCTTCTTAATACTTCAAAGAGGTATAGCCAAAATTAAATCACCTCAATATAACTTGCAACTTTATGCCAAATACTACTTTAAAATACCAAAATTATACATAAAGAGTATCTGAATGCACAAACACTTCAATACATTTATATATTTTGAACTAATTTTCAGGCTCCAAACCACATTTAAGTTTCCTGCAGTTTAATCTCCTGGGCTTCCTGCTACATACATTATCCAGAGATTTGCGAAAATTCAGGTTGGTTTTTTTGCATTATATCCTATATTATGAGACAATTTTCAGTTTATTTACTTTGTAATTGTTACGACCTAGTCACCAAGACAATGGTATCTTCAAAACAATAATTTTTATTAACGACACAATTCTTTTTACTTAACTCTAAAGTGTGCGTTGGCGCCAAAACCATTACAGTTTAGGCACAATTGTAAAAAGTTCAGTCAGTTTTGTGTTGAAACTCAGATTCTTTATGTTGTTGCTCAAAATTAATTAGGGAGTAGGTGTGAAGCATCAGACTTCTCAAAACTCAACATTCTTGTGGAGTGGTTTTCAGAGAATTATTTCTTCATACGAATGATTTCTCTCTCTTGCATGGAGGTTACAGTATCTGTGTTTCACACGATAATTTCACAAGTCTGATGAAGTAACCATCATAATGGTTATGATCCAGAATCAAGAATGATCTTGCTTTCTTTTACCCAGAATTGGGTCAGTCACAAGTGGCTACTTAAAATGCCACTGCAGTACAGCGTTTTCTCTTGACCAAGAGAAGCAGTAAAGTGGTCATCCTTTCCAAAGCCACTGCAATTCTACGTTCCTCCCTTAACGAGAACACAAGCAGTTCTTTCCTCAAATGTTTCTTGGTGCAATATTAAAATGCAGCTTTTAAATTGTCTTTAATCATATGTTATATCATTGCTGTCCTTGAAATTTCTTCTCTTCCAAAAGTATGAGTTGATATGGTTCTGCTATGAGCCCAGAGGACCCCAAAACCTAGCGGCAATAGATATTCACCAAGACAAATGGTTACTTAAACAAAAGTTGCTTTTAATTATCTTGAAAATAGAATCACTATTGACTTAACCCCCTTCCAATTCTAAGTGCACGTGCATGTAGTGTGTGTGCAAGTTCAGAAAAATTATTTGATTCAGTCCATTCTCACTTCTCATTCCTCCAAGTTCACTGGTTGCAGGCAATTCTTATATTGTTCACAGAATTTAACATTTATGAAGTTCACCAGGCTTTGGTGCTTGAAAGGCTCCGGAAGATTCTTGTTGGTTTTCAGAGAGAGATTTGTTGTTCGCTGGACACCCACAACTGATTCCTTCCAATCAGCCACTTCAGTGTCTTGCTGAAGAAACTTGCCCCCTCAGGGTTCTCCAGATGATAACCTCTTTTTTTCAGGTCACCACAGAGTTCTTTCTTGTTTCTCTTATTTCAAGTGAAACAAGACAGCCAGTCCTTTCCTCTTGCATGAATCATAAGAGCTTTGACCAGGCTGAACTAAGCACTCACAACCAGTCTTCTAAATGGAGGCTTCCACAAGCTTGCCAACTTGTCCTGTTCCAGTCCCAGCTCCTGCTGCTGACTGTAAAACTGCATAACTGATCTCTGGCTCTCTCTCTGAGAAAGAGCCAGTTTTACTCTGTCTGCTTGCAAAACCACATGAACCTCAGAACAGCAAAAAAAAGTCTATGGCTCTGACAAGTTCTTTCATCTGTTGCCTTTTTGTAAACAACAATCCATTAGTCTTTTGGGCACTCTCCAAAGCTTTTGCAAAAGCTCTGGGCCAACATGTCGAGCATGAGCCGAGCTCGAGTATTTAAAATAAGATCCGTTTTAAAGTGTTTGTATGCGACCGACACTAAAAAAACCTGCCCCAGTTTATCTCCCAAAAACATATCTATAATCGGTCACAGTTCCAAATTGTCTACTGAAGCCAGAAGCTAAACCAACTTGTTTGAAGATGCTTCTGAGTTTCCATTTGAACAACAAAGATAAACAAGCAGAGAGTCTTTTGTTTAACCAGATGTCTTCCTTGAACGTACCCCTTTGTCCTACATACATCAATGAACAATCAGTTCTGGCTTTAGTGCCCTGTTTACCAGACTTTGCGTCTCAGAAAATGGCTTCACTCTGAGTGTAATTGTGTATGTAAGTGTCCAGCCCAGAATTCCTTTACTAAGAAATATAATTTTAACCAAAAATTAATGATAATACACAGAAATACCAGGGAACCTCAGCAGGCCATAGAAAGTAAAAAGAATCCGGATGAAGGGCTCCAGGCCTGAAATCTTACTTCCAATGGATGTTGCGTGACCTGCTGAGCTTCCCCAGCTGCCCAACATTCGCAGATTTTCCTGTTTCAACTTATTTACTTATCTGGCAATTTAGAGTAATGTGGCATGAAAACACACGCTGCAATTTTAAGTTAGAATGCCTTACAACAGATGCTTCACAAATTGCAAAAACTGAAACATCGTAAAAGATCTCAATTCTATTTTAAAAGAAAAATCGCTCACCTAATGTTGGCTAAAACATTTTAACAGGGCGCCCAGCTTTTCACGTTTATATTGTCAATAAATTGAAACTCACGAATAAAGAGAATTTATGATTTCGTGTTAGTTTTCCATATGTTAGCAGCAGTAAATAACTATCAGCCAATAGGCAATCCTTTAATGGATGCAGAAACAGAGAGAAAAAAACAATAACGCAAATCCACCTCACCTTGGAGTATTCTTGTGCCAATTTCTGATATTTGGCTTGCAAATCTGCAGCCATGGTCACTAAATAATTGATGGATGATTGCAAAAATACGCTGCCACAACCTGACTCATTATCCAACAGAGCCTGGTCGCGGGGGGGTGGACTGTTCTCTCTCACTCAAACACCCCGAGGGTCATCAAAACGTCTCTGGGAGGACACAATAAATGCTAGCGAGAACCCGCCGGCAATCCAGAAAATAACGTTGTTCATATCCGTCCGTCCACCTTTTCTTTGACGCTGCCCCTTCGGCCAGCCCACCTGTTCGTCGGTCCTGGCCCTTCGGCCCGTCCACTCACGCGCGACTTGATTGCCCTTTCCCTCTCCCAACAATTCTTGCCTGCTTCTGATGCCGAAGGCGTTCTACCCCACAGAATGCTTCAACTGGAATTGTTCCCTTTGGTTCATTGCCAAATATAACTCGGAAAGGACTGCTTTAAGCGGACATCGGGAAGGCCCTGCTCAACGCTCGCGCCGCCGACAACTTCCGGCCCTGCGAGCTTGTCCAAAGGCCACGCACCAATCGTGTTGACGTCACCACGGTCGTCAACGCCATGCGCCCGGAATCTGATCACGTGTGATACAATGAGGCCTGCATCCCACGTGACCAGGACGCTAGGGCACCCGATTGTCATGGCAACAAGCTTGTATTGAGTTGATAGCCTTGGGATAAACACAGCGAAACTCCTGGCATGAATCCTTGGAAGGGCGCTCATACTAAAAGTCTGAGAAGTGCTGAAAATATACATCAGGTAATGAAAAATAAATCTAATTCAGAAAATCGTTTCGGATTTGTAATAGAGAATTGTCTTTTATTGTGGCCGTTTGGATGGTATGGAATTTTGTACCACTTTAATTTCAAATGTTTCCACTTCTATTTCTAGCTTCTTATCAACTTGGATAGACTTGAATCACAACTTTGTTGTAGTTTATTATGATTATTACATTGCCTGGCTTCTCATCGAATACATGAGGCCCCGAGTCCACACATCTCTGTTGAATTTTTAATAATGCTGAATCCAAATAAGAAAAGGACTTTCTTGTTGTTTGAATCTAATTGAGAAAAGATACTGAAAACGTCTTATACCCAATAAAGTTGTAAGATCAAAAGGTGACTAAATTAGATGTGAGCACTGGGGACAAAATCTACAAAATGTACATTAATCTGACAACGACTTTGAAACTGCAAAACTGCTTGGAAAATAGATAAAATAGTGGCAAGGGAATACCACTAACTGTGGGTTCTACACAATATCTTGATTTTGAAATGAGATGTGGTCCACTTGGATTTTAGCAAGGCATTTGACAAGGTCCCCCATGAGAGACTCATCCAGGGATTAGTGCAACGTTGGCTGTGTTGATTGAAATAAAAATTGGCTTGCCGAAAGAAAACAGTAGTAGTGGGTCAGACTCTAGTGGGGTGCCACAAGGATATATTCTGGGAGCCCTGCTTTTTGCTATTTTTTTGTAAAATATATATATATATATATAAATAAATTACCTGCACGAAGAGGTGGAAGGATGGGTCAGTAAGTTTGCGGATGACACGAAGATTGGAGGAGTTGTGGATGTAGCTGAGTTATTATACCCTAACCCTAACCCCAACCCAGTCCAATGATGCCACCATCACCTTCCTCCCAGTCCAACGCTGCTGCCATCATCCCACACCCCGGTCCAATGCTGCCGCCATCACCCGCCCTCCCCCTGGTACAATGCTGCTCTCCCCCCCCCCCCCGCCCCATGGTTACCCTAAAGCCCCTGATTAGATTTGTTCTGACTCCGACTATGGAAGGATGAAAGGAGACTTGATAGAGGTTACAGCATAGATAGGGTGGACAACCAGCACCTGTTCCCAGGGCAGGAATAGCAAACACCAGAAGACATCTGGACAAAGTGAAGGGAGCGAAGTTTAGGGGAGATATCGGGGTAAGTTTTTTTGTATGCAGAGAGTTGTGGGTGCCTGGAATGCCTTGCCAGGGATGGTGGTGGAGGCTGAAACAATAGGAGCATTTAAAAGACACTTAGACAGGCACGTGGATGAAAGAAAAATAGAGGGTTATGGGGTAAGGTAGGTTTAGTACTTTTTTAAAGGAATATATGATTCGGCACAACATTGAGGGCTGAAGGGCTTGAACTGTGCTGCATCACATAAGAACATAAGAAATAGGAGCAAATCCTTCATTATACCAGATAGGGTCCTGGAATGATGGAAGAGTGTTATGGGCTAAGAGGACCTCAAAACCCAGCAGCAATAGAAATTCACCAAGACAAATGGTTCCTTAAATAAATTATTTTAATTATTTTTAAACATGAAAACAGAATCAAACTCTAACTTATTACTATTAACTTAACCCCCTTCTAATTCTAAGTGCTTGTGGATGTAATGTGTGTAAGTTCAGAAAAGTTATTTGATTGACGGTCCAATCTCACTTCTCATTCCTCCAAGTTTACCAGTATCAGGCAATTCTTATACTGGGCACAGAATTTAACATTTATGAATCTTCACCAGACTTTGGTGTTTTCTTTGGCTTGGCTTCGCGGACGAAGATTTATAGAGGGGGTAAAAGTCCACGTCAGCTGCAGGCTTGTTTGTGGCTGACAAGTCCGATGCGGGACAGGCAGACACGGTTGCAGCGGTTGCAGGGGAAAATTGGTTGGTTGGGGTTGGGTGTTGGGTTTTTCCTCCTTTGCCTTTTGTCAGACTTTGGTACTTGAAAAGTAAATGGTTACCACTCAGGAAGGTTCTCGTTGGTTTTCAGAGAGAGATTTATTGTTCTTTGGACACCCACAACTGATTCCTTGTAACCAGCCACTTCAGTGTATTGCCAAAGAAACTTGCCCCATCAGGGTTTTCCAGATGATAACCTCTTTCTTTCAGATCACCACCAAATTCCTTTTTGTTTCCCTTATTTCAAGTGAAATATTATGCAGCTAGTTTTCTCCTCTTGTATGGACCACAGCAGCTCCTTCTCACAAAGACTGGGTATGTAAAGCTCTTCTTAGAAAGGGAAAGAAGATTGTTGATTTTTTTGGGAAAGAAAATAAATTGGATGAATTGCCTAAGCATACTCCAGAGGGAGGGATTATCACTGTAATGAATCTTGAGACAAGTTATTACTGTGTGGCAGAGGAGGAAACTTGCTTCTCAAAGTGATATTAGCTAATTAACCTGGAATTGTGACTGTCATTGAGAGATCAAGATGAATATTATAGATTATTTGGGGTAGATAGGAAAAGGAGTTAACATTAACTGGTAAACAAAAACTGAAGATGCTTGGCATTTGAAATTTAGAACAGAAAATGCTAGACATCAGCAGCTCAAACTGCATTAGTAGAAGAGAGTAAAAGTTTCAGGTTGAAGATTTTTAAAAAATTTTTAAAATTTTTCACACTATGAACCATATTAACCAAAATACACACAAACATTTCCCTCTTGAATATACACAGTGTCATTTTCTCCCCTTTTCCCCCCCTCCCTCCTCCCCACCCACTAAACGTTCAACATATACAATACAATAAACCCATTAAACAATGTCATCACACAATGAAAATAAACAACAAAATTGTGTCCTCTACTTTTACACACTGGGTCAGTTCATTTCGTCTTAATAACCATATAACCACTTACAGCACAGAACAGGCCAGTTCGGCCCTACTAGTCCATGCCGTAGCAAATCCCCACCCTCCTAGTCCCACTGACCAGCACCCGGTCCATACCCCTCTAGTCCCCTCCTCTCCATGTAACGATCCAGTCTTTCCTTAAATGTAACCAATGATCCCGCCTCGACCACGTCTGCCGGAAGCTCATTCCACATCCCCACTACCCTCTGCGTAAAGAAATTTCCCCTCATGTTCCCCTTATAATTTTCCCCCTTCAATCTTAAACCATGTCCTCTAGTTTGAATCTCCCCCTTTCTTAATTGAAAAAGCCTATCCACATTTACTCTGTCTGTCCCTTTTAAAATCTTCTCATTCTGTCATTTTAGGTGGTGGAGGTCCACGGTAGGCCCTCTCTGTTGCGTTCCATGTACGGTTCCCAAATTTGTTCGAATACTGTGACGTTATTTCTTAAATAATGTAATTTTTTCCAATGGAATACATTTATTCATTTCCATGTACTGTATTCTTAGGCTTTCTTCTGATTTCTAGGTTGACATTATACATTTTTTTGCTACAGCTAAGGCTATCATAACGGTACTGCACCATCTGCTCAACATTTGGAAGAAGATTCATGTAGAAAGGTCGAAGATTGAAGCTTTAACTCTTTTTCCACAGATGGTGCTTGATCTGCTCAGTGTTCCCATCATTTTCTGTTTTAATATTACAGGTCGAGGTTGGATTGGCAACTAAATGGGTGGGACAGTGGGAGGGATTATATGGCAATGCATACCATACATTTTTAAAGACATATCCAATATAATTTGCACGTAATTTCATGGAGAGTTTTAATGAAGACTCCTTTGTTCATTTCTAGCAACTTGGCTGCACGATCGAAAAGCAGACGCTTTGCTCTATAATGACACTCACTGGCCACAATCTGCAACTGTATTCACACTCTCAGCAACTGATCTTACATGACATATTCTGTTGGAAATCATCTGAGACATAATAGGAGATACAGACACAAGAGGCTTCAGTGAGAAGAGACTGACGTGACGGTGCAGGAGCTGAGGTATGGCCAACCCTATTGAGGAACAAAAAGTGTTCAGCAAGAAGCCACAGGTAAGGGCAGGTTTTTCTTATTTCTTTCTCTCTAATTCATAGACAGTGGAAATGGCAGCAAAGTCACAGACGTGCTCCACTTGCAGAATGTGAATAGCCAAGGAAGCCAACAGCATCCCAATTTCATCTGTGAGAAGTGCATCCATCCTTACAAACTGTGTAGGGAATTGGAGCTGGAATTGGATGAACTCCAGATTATTCGAGATACTGACAGAGTGACAGACAGGAAAAATAGGGAAGTAATCACATCTAGGAGGCAGGATGAAGGTAGCTGGGTGTCTGGAGAGGGAAAGGGAACAGACCATTCCCCTCAATAATATCTATACAATTTTGGATACTGTTGAGGTGGACGACCAACCAGGGACAAGCCTTGGCAGTCAGGTCTCTGTCACTAAAATGGGAAGGGAGGAGAAGGGACCAGCTGTAGTGATAGGGGGTTCCATAGTTAGGGGAACACATGAGAGGTTCTGTTGAAGAAATTGAGAATTCCACATTGCATGTTGCCTCCCAGGTGCCAGGGTCCAGGATACCTCGTATCGAGTTCACAGCTTTCTCAAGAGGGAAGGTGAGCAGCCAGATGTTGTTGTCCATGTAGGGATCAATGATGTGGGAAGAAGGGTGATGAGGTCCTGCAAAGAGAGTTCAAGGAGTTAGGTGCTAATTTGAAGGACAGGAGGTGCTACCAGTGCCATGTACAAGTGAGGTTAGAAATAGGAGGATAATGCAGCTTTTCCTATGGCAAAAGAGATGATGCAGATGGGAGGGCTTCAGAATTCTGGATCACTGAGCTCCCTTCTGGGAAAGATGGGACCTGTACTGGCAGGATGGTTTGTATCTGAACTGGTGGGACCTAATATTCTTGTGGGAAGGTTTGCTACTGCTGGTTCAGTGGGTTTAAATTAGTTTGGCAGGGAGTTGGGAACCAGAAGGAGAAGGTAGAGAAGAGAGCAAGTGGTGGAAAGGTTCATGCAATGTGTCATAAGTCTGTGAGGAAGGACAAGCAGTGGAGGGAGCATAAATGTAGTCAGTGCAGTGGTTTGAAATATGTTTACTTCAGTGCAAGTATTAGGAATAAGGGAGATGCACTTAGAGCATGGAATAGTACATGGAATTACGATGTTGTGACCGTGACAGAAACTTGGCTGATATAGGTACTAGGATTTAGTTATTTTAAAAGTGCTAGGATGGGGGTGCGGGGGGGGGGCAGTAGTAGCATTATTAATCAGGGATAAAATCACACCTGTACAAGGGAGGACTTTGTGGAGGGATTATTTACTGAGTTAGTATGGGTGGAAGTCAGAAACAGGAAGGGAGCGATCACTGTATTGGGAGTACTTTATAAGCCCCCAAGTACTGTATCTCTTGGGACATTGAAGAGCAGCTAAAGTGGGCAGGGTTAGGAACAGTGCAGAAGTAACAATGTTGTTGTTCTGGAAGATTTCAATTTCCCAATTTTGATTGACATCTCCTTACTGCAAGAGGGATAGATGGGGCAGAACTTGTCAGATGTGTCCAAGAAGGATTCCTGACACAGTATGTAGACCAATCGACGAGAGGAGAGGCCATACTGGTCTAGTACTGGTTAATGAAATTGGTCAGGTGATAAACCTCTCAGTAGGGGAGCTTCTGGTGAAAGTCACCATAACTCCCTGACCTTTGGTATAGCTATCGACAAGGATAATAGTAGACCAACTGGTAAAGTATTTCATTGAGGAAGGCATAATTACGATGGGATTAGGCAGGAACTGGGTAGAGTAAATTGTCAAGTCAAATCAAGTTTATTGTTATCTGATTGTACAAGTACAACCCGACAAAACAGCATTTTCCAGTCATCGGTGCAAAACATGCAGACACAACCAGACATAACATACAGACAAATAATACATATGCAGGACAAGTATTTTATCTATAAAAATAAATAAATAAATAGACGTAGCTTTGTACAAATGAGAGTCTCATATGGTTAGACAACAGACTCGCCAAGGCAAATAGCGCCTTTGGAAGACTACACAAGAGTCTGGAAAAACAACCAACTGAAAAACCTCACAAAGATAAGCGTATACAGAGGCGTTGTCATACCCACACTCCTGTTCAGCTCCGAATCATGGGTCCTCTACCGGCATCACCTACGGCTCCTAGAACGCTTCCACCAGCGTTGTCTCCGCTCCATCCTCAACATTCATTGGAGCGCTTTCATCCCTAACGTCGAAGTACTCGAGATGGCAGAGGTCGACGGCATCGAGTCCACGCTGCTGAAGATCCAGCTGCGCTGGGTGGGTCACGTCTCCAGAATGGAGGACCATCGCCTTCCCAAGATCGTGTTATATGGCGAGCTCTCCACTGGCCACTGTGACAGAGGTGCACCAAAGAAAAGGTACAAGGACTGCCTAAAGAAATCTCTTGGTGCCTGCCACATTGACCACCGCCAGTGGGCTGATATTGCCTCAAACCGTGCATCTTGGCGCCTCACAGTTCGGCGGGCAGCAACCTCCTTTGAAGAAGACCGCAGAGCCCACCTCACTGACAAAAGGCAAAGGAGGAAAAACCCAACACCCAACCCCAACCAACCAATTTTCCCCTGCAACCGCTGCAACCGTGTCTGCCTGTCCTGCATCGGACTTGTCAGCCACAAACGAGCCTGCAGCTGACGTGGACATTTACCCCCTCCATAAATCTTCGTCTGCGAAGCCAAGCCAAAGAAAATTGGTAAAAGATATTCTCAGGAAAAAAGCACAGAAGTAATGGGGGTCTGGATCAGTTTGTCCCAATGAGACAGAGAAAAGATGGTAGGATAAGGGAATCCTGGTTGACAAAAGAGATGAGACAGCAAGTTAAGAGGAAGAAGAAAGCTACAGATGGTTTAGGAAGAAGGTAGGAAGGGCTCATGAGTATTATATGGTAGCCAGGAAGAAACAACTTTGGAGAGCTAGAAGGAGGCTCAAGAAGGCCCTGCCAAATAGGATTAAGGCATTCTATGCATATATTAATAGCACAAGATGGCAAGATCAAGGATCCAATTACACCATGGGGTCTTGGCAGGATCCATACAGTGTGGAAGAGGGACCTAGGGGCCCAATTTACAGCTCTCTCAAGGTTGTTGCACACATTGATAGGGTAGTTAAGAAGGCTTATGGTATACTGGCCTTCATTGCTTGGGGGATTGAGTTCAAGAATCGTGAGATAATGTTGCAGCTCTATAAAATTCTGGTTAGACCCCACTTGTAATATTATGCCTCATTACAAGAAATATGTGGAAGCTATGGAGAGGTTACTGAGGGGATTTATGAGGATGATGCCTGGATTGGAGAACTTGTCTTTTGAGTCAAAGTTAATAGGCTTTTCTCTTTGGAGTGAAGAAAGATGGTAGGTGACTTAATAGAGATCTACAAGATAATGAGAGGCATAGATAGGGTGGACAGCAGGCACTTATTTCTCGGAGTGAGAGTAGCAAACACCAGAAGACATATGTACAAAGTGAGGAGAAGAAAGTTTAGGAGAGATGGCGGAGGTAAGGTTTTTTCATATACAGTTTAGAGGGCACTTGGAATACATTGCCAGGGGTGGTGGTGCAGGCTGATACGATAGGGACATGTAAAAGTATCTTAGTCAGTGACATGGATAAAATAAAAATAGGCAGTTATGGGTGCAAGGTAGGGAAAGTTTAGTTTGTCAAGGTAGGGAGTTTAGTTTGTCAAGGTAGGGAAAGTTTAGTTTGTCATGGTAGGGAAAGTTTAGTTTGTCAAGGTAGGGAAAGTTTAGTTTGTCATGGTAGGGAAAGTTTAGTTTGTCATGGTAGGGAAAGTTTAGTTTGTCATGGTAGGGAAAGTTTAGTTTGTCATGGTAGGGAAAGTTTAGTTTGTCATGGTAGGGAAAGTTTAGTTTGTCAAGGTAGGGAAAGTTTAATTTGCCAAGGTAGGGAAAGTTTAGTTTGCCAAGGTAGGGAAAGTTTAGTTTGCCAAGGTAGGGAAAGTTTAGTTTGTCAAGGTAGGGAAAGTTTAGTTTGTCAAGGTAGGGAAAGTTTAGTTTGTCAAGGTAGGGAAAGTTTAGTTTGTCAAGGTAGGGAAAGTTTAGTTTGTCAAGGTAGGGAAAGTTTAGTTTGTCAAGGTAGGGAAAGTTTAGTTTGTTAAGTTGTTTTTTTAATAAATCGGTCAGCACAATATTGTGGGCCAAAATGTCTACAATATGCTGTAATGTTCTATGTTTTATATGTGCTTTAAAATGATAAATTCTCTTGAGTACTACTGAACCAATATATCTAGGAAAGTTTGCTTACAAATTGAACACTGAATCTATACATATTTTAATAAATATACATTTTAATTCTTGAGGGTGAAGAAGGCCACCCTTACATTGTAGATTTCAAATCCTTATCATAAAATTAGTCTTGTGCAAATCTAAGATGAATGATGCTCAGTGCATTAAATGGTTAGTCATTATTTTGGGCAACAATATTTTTTTAAGGAATTGGCTACTGAATTAGTTTAACAGGGTTAATTACACTTAGCCTTTCTTAATCAGATAGTTGATCCTTTGAACATTTTAAATCCTTGAACACATTTTTTGAAAGTTTTTAAGAACTGTAAAAATGTGCCAACCTGAACTATTGACGATCCATTTTTCTCCATGGATGCTGCCTGACCTGTTGAGTTCCACAAACTTCTCTTTCCTTGCTCAAGATTTCCACATTTGTAATTTCTTGTATTGTATGTCTGAAACTACAAAACATGCGACCTTTCAGTTGGAATATTAAAGAGAGGGTCCATTGAATTACAATGGATTCATAGCGCCATTGTGAGAAGAATAATGGAGTTGACCAATGTCTAATATTGAATAAATAGAAAGAAAACAAATGTTTATTTATTTATCTCATTGTTATTGAGAACATATTCTTCAAACCATGCTCGTATATTTGCCTACAGATCTACAAGCATACTTGAAAAATTATTTTTTGGCAATGAATTGCCTTGATATTTTGAATGGTGCAATTTAATTGTTGATTCATTCTTATTTAATAGTCTGTTACATGAGGATAAGCCACTAGATGGCACCATAATTGCAGTTGTGATCACTCCATGTGGATGTGTGGACAAGGAAGGTTCAAGTTTAGTTTGAAGTGCCAATAATTGTAATTAAATTGATGCAAAAAAATCACTCTGGCCAAATGAATGTGAAGTTATTAGGGTGAATTTGCTGATAGAAATTATTTTTGACAAAGGTTTCCATGCAAACACGGGCAGAGTTAATGTAAACTGTTTATTTTTCCTAAGAAATTTCCCATCAGACAGTTAGCTAGATTGACTGACAGACTAGTCATCTCTCAAATGGCAAAGCATCCAGGGAATCTGCATTAATGGGAGTGGAACATAAGGAGATATGGGGGCACGGTTGGCGTAGTGGTTAGCACAATGCCTTTACAGCGCCAGTGATGGGACCTGCATTCAAATCCCCTGATGTCTGTAAGGAGTTTGTACATTCTCCCTGTGACTGCATGGTTTTACCAGGGGTCTCCAGTTTCCTCCCTCTGTTTGAAATGTACTGGGGGTGTAGATTAATTGGATGTAAATTGGGCAGCATGGATACATAGGCTGAAATGGCCTGTTACCATGCTGTATGTCTAAATTTAATTTAAAATTAAAATTAAATTTAGATCTGTCTTTAAATATTTTAGAGGAAGAATTTAGAAGATGTTTAAACATTGGGTGGAGATGGGTCCGATGCAGTGGGATCTGCTCCTGTGGAAGTAAATTTTTAAAAAATTGATCATACCAACTTTTGGAACTAACCAAAGATATGAAGAGATTAAAGGCTAAATAAAATTTATCACGTATTTTATAAATGATTAGCTGGCCTTATTTCCCCCTACCCCAGAGTCCCAGAAAAATGAATAGTGTAGTTCATTTAATTGTTACAATTTTATTTGAGACTCAAGGACTAGTTTGTCGGCCAGTTAATTTGATGCAAAAGTTTTTTAAAATCTTAAACTTTTGGTTAAAGAACATGTAACATGCCTCAAATGGAAAATATAAAGTTTGAGAGCAGAAGTTTAGTCATCACACACACACACACACACACACACACTCTTCATGTTTAATGTTATTAAACTAAAATATGAGTGTGGCTTTTCTCCCTTATGCAAGGCTGACTCAATGCTTTCAAGAAAGAAAAACCCCATTTATATTTGTGACAAAATGTAACAATTTTTTTTGGATCCTGCTTCACAAGATGATCATGTGTCTATTTAAGAGTTAGCTTTGTGAGAAATCGAGACTCATGAGTTCGCTTTTGAAGAGATGACCAAGATGGAGAAGGGCAGGACAGATGGGTTTTTTTTATTTATTTATTTAGACATGCAGCACGTTAACAGGCCATTTCGGCCCACAAGTCCGCGCCCCCCAAATGATCTACACCCCCCGTATGTTGTTTTAATGGTGAGAGGAAACCAGAGCCCCCAGAGAAAACCCATGCAAACTGTACAAACTCCTTAGAAACAGTGCAGGATTCGAACCCCAATCCAGATCACTGGTGCTGTAAAGGCATTGCACTAACTGCTACGCCAACTGTACTGCCCAAGTCTGGAAGGACTGTGGTCCAGAAGGTTAGATTGCATGATTTCCAGGGAGAGCTTGTTGTTCGAAGAGGGTCATGTGGTTTCGCAAGCAGAGAGAGTGAAACAGGCTTTCTCTCTGAGAGAGAGAGAGAGAGAGCTCAGTTCTACAGTTTTACAGTCAGCAGTAGCAGCAGCTGGAGCTGGAACAGGACAAGCTGGCAAGCTTGTGGAAAACCCCATTTGGAAGATGGGTTGTGAGTACTTAGTTCAGCCTGGTCAAAATCCTTGTAGTTCATGCAAGAGGAAAGGACTGGCTGTCTAATGTTTCACATGGAATAAGAGAAACAAGAAAGAACTCTGTGATTACCTGAAAGAAAGAGATTATCATCTGGAAATCCCTGAGGGGGAAAGTTTCTTCAGCAAGACATTGAAGTGGCTGATTGGAAGGAACCAGTTGTGGGTGTCTAGCAACCAACAAATCTCTCTCTGAAAACAGACAAGAACCTTCCTGAGCAGTAACCATTTACCTTTAAAGCACCAAGGCCTGGTTAACTTTATAAATGTTAAATTCTGTTTAAGAATTGCCTGCAACCAGTGAACACGGAGGAATGAGAAGTGAGTTGGACTGTGAACCAAAGAACTTTTCTGAACTTACACACACTACATACACGTGTGCTTAGAATTAGAAGGGGGTTAAGTTAGGTTAGTGGCCTGTTTCCGTGCTGTAATTGTTATTATTATTATTATTAATAGTGATAAGTTAAAGTGTGATTGCGTTTTCATGTTTAAAGATAATTAAAAGTAACTTTTGTTTAAGTAACCATTTGTTTTAGTGAATATCTATTGCTGCTGGGTTTTGGGGTTCTCTGGGCTCTTAAGTTTTTTTAAAAATCAAGAAAAAATATAAAATTTATGCAGTTATGTTGTATTTGACAAACTATAATAGGGTACAAGGCATGCAAGAGCCAGAATGTGCATATTTACCTTGTTAGTCAGCGTCCCAGGGTCTGGAGGCTGGGTGCAGCCATCTTGATTCCTGTGTGCATGCGCAAGTCTTTGGTTGGCACATTCATGATGGGTTCGTGAATTGTAGTTCAGTTGGCTCATGCGTGAGAGTTAAGGGCACATATTCAATATCATTAGGGCCTGGGAGTATTATAGAGCAGCGAGACCCAGGATACAGATGCATAGTTCCCTGAAAGTGGCATCAGAAGTAGGCATTTTGATGAAGGTGCTTTGCATGTTTGTCTTCAATAGTCAGAGCATTGAGTACAGGGGTTGGGATATTATGTTATATTTTATGAAATGCTATTATATTAGGAATACTTTGTCCCATTCTGGTCATCTAGGAAGAATACCATTAAACCGGAAGAATGCAAAAAAAAAACATGTTACTGGGACTGGAGGTCTTAAGTTGCATGGAGAGATTAGGTTGACAGGGACATTTTTCTCTGTGCATAGGATAACCTTATTAATAGTACACAAAATCATGAGGGGGAAATGGACAGGGTGGATAGGAGAATTTAAAACTGTAGGGCACATATTTAAAGTGGTGGTGGTGGGGATTTATAAAGGATCAGAGGGGAAACATTTTCATATAGAAGGATGATGCAGATGTAGAACAAACTGCCAGTTTAAAATATATTTGGACATCTACATGGATATTGAAAGATTTCTGCGATTATGAGTCAAACATAGGCAAAGTGGAACTAACTTAGGTATGCAATTTTGTTAGCATGGACAAGTTGGCTAGGGACCTGTTTCCATGCAGTATGACGCAAGAAAGCCACTGTCACAGACATCCTAGCAATAGGTCAGAGTGGTGCAACAGCTCATCCTGAAGTATATGAATTGAAATGGGCTAGAGTAGATATAATCAAACATAAAATAGAGATTTCATGTATAGAAATTTTAAAAACTTTATCAGAGCCAGAAACTTGCAAACAAAAAATGGTTTATTTAGTCATTCTGTATGTATGGATCTTTGGTGAAAATAAACTTTTTAAGAAGAACATAGGTTTGGGCACATATTTTGTATGGTATAATTAAACAAATTTCAAAACCGATTCCAAACGGATTTTCAAGAATCAGACTGGCAAGAGGTTTTCGCAAAAAAAATTAGGCACAAGGCAATCAGCACATTTTTTAAAAAAAATACAGAAAGTCACACAAACCTTTCCCTGGCCCAATTTTGATCAAAAACAATTATTTGCAGATTTATTAAAAAAACAATTATGTTGGCATATTAAATGTGAAGCATGATTTTTGGTTAGGAAGTACAAGAAAAGGAACTGTTGACAGCTACACTTTACATCCATATCATTACTTCTCTCCCTGAATTTCAGGTTCACAATCTGTATCGCTGAAAGTTTGTTTTAGAAGTGTATCATTATTCTACAGCTACCCATGCAATATTTAACAAAATAGAAGATGTAACTCACATAATGTAAGATTAAGCCAAACCACCTTGATGAATAAAATGTTTATCAAAAGGCCTTTAGATATACATCACTGGAATAAGTCACTCCTGTAAACATCAACTTCGCAGATTTTGTTCACCGAAATCACAAAATGCATTAATTTGTCCCATTGTGGTTGTTTCATTTGACAGTATGTTGGCAATGGTGGTGGTGGGGTTTTCTTTCTACTCAAAAACATTGGAAGAGGTGCTGAGGGAGTCTTGTACAGAACTGTGTAACAAACACACAGACACTCAGAATGCTTGGAAACAATCCAGGCGTTGCTTCGCCTTTTGATAGGAACAGTGTTCCTATTAATTTTGAGAAACATGCGAAGAGAATTGAACACTCCCAGTCATTTCAAAGGAAAGAACAAAAGCTCCATATTTAATACTTTATACCCCAGTGATTAAGCAAAAATGTATAGGCTGGAAAGAGGAAGCTTGAAAGCCATGGTGCCTCCTTAATTAGTGTCCAGAGGCTCGTGTGGTAAAGTTAGTGTGGCCATTTCTATCAAGTCTTAAACTTGAGAACATCTCCTTACACAGAGAGCAATGACACACACTGTTTATTCATGTGCAAGTACACCCAAGTTTGAACTGCCATCTTATGCAAAGGAATGGAGGAATGATGAAAAAGGAGTATTTTTTTTTTAAAAATTCAAATAAAAAAAATTGCCTTTGACCAAGTGGCAATTAATCAACACATTTTGGATCAGGAAAGAACTTTTGGCTGTCCTCTAATTTGCATGACAGCTGAGTCAATATTCAACATGCAGCTGATTTTAAAAATACATTTTTGACATCCAAATAGAGGGAGTTATTTACTACAGCAGCATTGAAGGGTAATGGTAATCCTGATACTGGTTTTGGGAACAGACTAGTTTGACCTGCAAGTAAGCATTTTGTAAATTCCAAGCCAGATTGTAATCTGAACCATATGTCGCCTCTGTCCAGAGATGTGACAGAAAAACACTGAAATGGCACTACAAAATAGAAGAAAAAAATTGAAATTTTTTGCCTTGTTCTGAAGAGGATCATGATTGAATGTAATTGGAATTGTAGCCAGTTCCTGTGAAGAGAATGTTTGGTTTGCAAAATTTTTTTGATGCTGTTCCAGTGTCTTAAAGAATGCAGTATGAAGATAGTCAATGCTGAATTTACTGAATTTCAGATGGGATTGGAGAAGGGAATGCTTTACTAACTTCTGACTGTTCTATGGAAGAAAAACAAATGGGCTATTATTAATTACCCCAATTTTAGCTTTTACATGACTATTATGTTCATTGAGTGTTGGCATTATCAAATCCATTAGTAATGCCTGTGAAACTGTACCAAATTAATTTATGGCTCTAGATAGTGGTGGGGAAAGAACTGTCCAAACAAAAATCTCCTCATGCCAGCTTTTCCTTTGAACGAGTTGCTGTTGATCATTGTTCAGAATACCCAGAGAGTCCATAAATTATGGCCTTAGCTTCTTTGGACATGAATAAATGCCCGGACAAAGTACTACAGCTAACAAGTCACTGCCATACAATGTAATGAAGATCCATTCAGAAAGGGTAATGTGTATTTAATCTGGTCCCAAATAATCCTGCCAATGAACATTCAGAGAAAGTAAACATTGAGACAACAAATCAAGTAATAGTTCTTTTTAATTGATAAATGGCATATTTAAAAAAAGTTCAAATTGTTCAGTGGGAACAAAGGCACATGTAAACAAACATCATCTTTAATGTTGTTGAACTGACAGCCATTTTAATCAGTTTAATTTTTTTTAAAGAGAACAGTATTTATTTGATAGCTCTGTATAACTATTGTACATCAAAGAATGCAGTGGAAAAAATGTTGGAATGATGTTAAGAAAATTTGTGCATGAGGCCACATTTTGGTATGCAATAGCAATTATATACTTAGTCGTGAATTAGACAGGGTGCCTTGCTGGACAAGCTGTTATAGGTTCCCCACATCTGGGTGGCAAACATATGTATTCGGTTAACAGATTAAATTTCAGCATGGCAATAACCTTGGCAACCAAATATATTCAGAATTTTTACTGAGATCTACCCATCAAGAAAAAAATGTGCGTTCTATAAAGGGCAAACAGAAATAAAAATAAAAGTCTTAAGCTTTGGCAAGGAAGCACTCTGAGGATCAATAAACCAGTTGTTTAAGAAATAGAGCATATCTGTGGCCAACAATTGAGAAAAAAAAAGAGAAGTTAGTTGTACAAGAATAATGCATAGAAACTGAATTACAATGCCACAACTATACATTTGAAAAAAAATTAAACCAGTTGAAAGTTATTTTTAACTTTAGCAACTTGTATTGAAAAGGTCATCAACTAAAACTCTTTCAACACCTGACCTGAAAACTATTCCAACAATTATTGATTTAATTACTTTTAAAGCTTGGGGAAAATGCACACATAACCAATTTTAAATTAACAACTATTTATTTTCCTTTTTAAAATGGTACTGATACACAAACAGAAGAAATGGAAAAAAAAAGTCTTTCAAACTTAGTTTCTTGTTGAACGGATATTTTAGGACTGAAGAATTTAGCAAAATATTAAAATAAATATATTAACAAAATAAAAGCAAGACAGAGAAAATGTGACCTGTTATAATATTATAATGAACCTTATAATTATAATTCCACCAATGTGGTCACATACCAAGTTGTTTGCCTATTTGTTTGAAGGTGGTAGAGTTGAATTTTTTTAAGTGCGGCCAACTAGCTAAAAAAATCCACTGAGTAATCACAGCAATGTTAAGAATATTTTAAAAATTGCTTTACTCTCCTTTGCCCCATCATTTGGTCATGAAAGCCAGTTGACCTCAGATTTATGGCAAAAGATGCTGGAGAACTCAACTTAACTCAAAAATAAAATATAGAAATGCAGTTGGCCTTAAAGTTGTATTGGCTTGCATGAAAAATATGTCATTGGACCATATTATTAAATAATATATTGGACATATCCTTCAGTATTATCCGTAGGAGGAAATAAGAATCAGTCATTGGTCACAGCACTAAACACAAAAGATCAGTAAATATTTGTATTCCACAAAAGGAACTGAATATGCAGGGCAGTGTATAACCCAAAGCTGTTATTCTTGCATATGACTAGAGCTACGAGACAAAGATAAATTTCTCACACAAAATAATTGCCTCCTTTATGAAAATTGGTGAACAATTAAGATAAGATTTGCCAGTTTACCAGCAAGAAATATCTATTACTGAATACTTTGAATTCAGGGATCAATACACAATGTAACATGAAAAAAAACCCTCTCTTTTTCTTTCCCTACAAATACTGCATTTGTCTTACAGATATCAGACTCTTATCCTCCTTTAGGGCATATCCATGTGGAAATCATAGAAAAACTTTATGCTTTGAAATTAATATTAATAGGAAAAGAGAAAAAAAAATCAGAAAGTCTATTATTCTTTAGTATTGGGAAAAGCCTGTTCTCTATATGTTGCTACAGGATCAAAAGAAAGCAATTATTTTTGTGGCAGTTGCCCTGTGCCCTTTTAAATAAATAAACATACCTCCCTCAAAAAAAAGCATCACTCATCAGCTCACCAAAATACACAGGACCAGAAAATAGCATGGAAAAATGAGAGAAAATAAATGATTTAACAAAGGGCATAGTTCTATATTACATAAAACTGCAGACAATTTTAATTTTCAAGAATCCAAAATTAAATGCTGCAATTTCAGATAAGCTTTAGAAGGAGTAAAATACGAAAGTCTGCAGACACTGTGATTGAAGTAAAACCACAATGCTGGAGAAACTCAGCAGGTCAAAACAGTGTCCTTTATATAGTGAAGATACACGTTTCAGGCTTGATCCCTTCATCAAGGTATGAACAAAATGTGGGCAGCCGCTCGATACCTTGATGAAGGACTCAAGCCTGAAACTTAGTTCTGTATCTTTATCTTTGCTATTTAAAGTTCACCGTTTGACCAGCTGAGTTTCTCCAGCATCCTGTTTTTACTTCAGAGTAGCTTTACTTGTGTGTCAGTTTCAGTTCAGACAGACCAGATGGGTTTGCTTAAAAACATTACCTGTACTTGAAAACAAAAGAAGTAATCCAATGGCAACAAACAGGTCAATCGTGGAGTACAAAATACTGTGGATTTTGGACATTTGAAATATGAACAGAAAAATATGGAAATGCTCAACAGGTCAGGCAACATTTGTAATGAAATCCACTGAGTTAATGTTTCAGATCCATGACTTTTATCAAAAGTGCTGATAGAAGATCAGTGATTTGAAATGTTAACTCATTAAAAAAATGATGCAAATGTTGGAATTTTAATCTTAAATAAAACAGACCAATATAGAAATGCTCAGCAGGATGTCTGGCATTTATGGAGAGAAAAACTGATTTAACCACAAATGCTATCTGACTGCTTCTGGGTATTTGTTATTTTAAAAATATTAAATTGCATGTCCAACCTGAGGAATTCCATAACATGGATCCAATAGGTTCTTAACAGATTTTAAAAAAAACTCCCATTCAATTCCAAGGAGGAAAAAAACCTGTAAAATAAACTCACAGGGCTAAATTTACTTCTGCTCAGTATTTCTTGGTTGCCAGTCTGAAATCAACAAAGTTGAAGCTACTTGGCAGATACAATGGAGCTTCATTTAGCAAAAGACCAGGGATAGGCTTATCAGCGAAAGGCAAATCATGGCAAATAGGTTCTAGGAAAGTTGGGGAAAGAATGTTTAGGGCAACAAAATCCATAATTTACATACAATAATTTATATTCCTTTCTATACATCACAAAGGAAAGACCATGACTCATCTTGAAAGGTCTCTTGTTCCAACTAACAGCTATTCACCTGAATCACAAGATTAGAAAACA